>NW_026871299.1:0-363331 GCF_028564815.1 Eubalaena glacialis | reverse complement strand
GGAAAGAGAAAAATGGATAAAGAAATGGTGGTACTTGGCACAATGGAATATCACTCAGCCATGAAATCTATGTCATAAGGCTAGTTAGCAGCATGATGAGTGGATTTAGGTACGATGATTCTAAGTGAAATAAGTCACAGAGAAAAAGACACTTATCCTAAGATATCGCTTATAGAGGGAATGTCAAAATCGCTACACTTGAACTGAATTACAAAACAGAACAGAGTCACACCATTAGAAGACACACTATGGCTGCTTAACGGGAAAGGTGAGGTGGGGTGATGCATAGAACAAGGGTTTGAAATTAGCTCAGATACCGCTGCATAAGCCAAATATGTAATAGACAAGGCCTACTCCCTGCTCAGTGAACTGGACTCAACACCCCCTAGTCACCGCACAAGAATATATCTGACTAGTAAGAATCTGAAAACCTTTGTATCGATATCTCTCTGCAAGTGAATCAAGAGGGTGTAAAGCGGCATAAACACAGCAGGGAAAAGCAGCCAAGCCCCATTCTAAACATACATTACTTTAAAAAACCCACAAAGCAAAGACAGTGAAAGAGAGAGAAATTCTTACAAAATCCGTTCAGGGTCTCTGATGCAACCTGGATTGACCATATCTAGACCCACAGCTGGATGAGACATAAGGCTGGACACTCTTGGGGCTGAAAGGGTTGGTGAGGTTGGGTGAGCAAATGCAGATACTTTAAAGTAACACTGCGGGGTACCCACGCCATGTGTCTCAAAACTCCAGGTACAAGGGCATCTTCCTACATCAAAACCTGCAAGCAAAACCCAAAAGATGGTATGCAGTGAAATCGGGAAAGGTTTCTAAAACGCACCTCATTTCTCCTCTCCTTGTGATCGGGTTCGCCATTCCAGCCGCTTGACTAACCATCTCCCTACTTGGAGAATCAGCACCTTTAACCTCCTGTTTCGTACAGGTTGCAATTTGTCCTGAGGATGAACGGGAAGATGGGGAACCAACGAGAGACTAGCCCTAGGTGTTGGGACAGGCACAGGTCACTCCATTTTCCCATCAGGAAGAAGAATGAACCACAGGCTCAGCCTGCCCCCCAGAACCAAAATAGGGCCTGAAGCAATCCTGCGCTTTTGCGGCCAGCTCCCAAAAAAGCGAGGAGACAAATGGAGCTCAGGGGCACTGCAATTCACAAACGTGCAGAGTTATAAATGAGAACTCTCGTCCACAAATATATTGAGGGAAGGCAACGAAGAGGATTTGAAAGCAAGGCAGATTTGCAGGAAACAGATTTCAGGAGGTAGATTCGACTCGCCTTTAAAGCACGTGAAAAGCGGCAAAACGTTGACAATGATGCCCTTGGCCAAAAAGGGCGTATGCGTTTTTTCCTGAATATATTCAGGAAAAAACGCATACGCCCTTTTTGGCCTACCAAGCAAGCCTGAAGGGCAAATCAGCGCTACAAAGAAGTCTCGCTTGCCCTCGGTCAAAAGGGCCATGCTGAACAAAGTGTAAAAACCAGTAAAGCAGGACAGGCCATGGAGACATGGGAGCCTTGCTACGCTGATGGGGGGGATGTAAATTGTCAACAGGCACTCTGGAGAAGAGTACGGTGTGTCCTGAAACAAGTAATAAACACAGCGTAGAGAGCATAGGGCACTTCCACTCATGGGCGTATAAATTGGGAAAACTAAAAATCAACAAGACACAGGCACCCTAAAGTTTACGGCTGCTCTGTTTCCAAGAATCTCCGCTTCGGTACACCTTCAATATCCCAGGAAAGAGAAAAATGGATAAAGAAATGGTGGTACTTGGCCCAATGGAATATCACTCAGCCATGAAATCAATGTCATAAGGCTAGTTAGCAGCATGATGAGTGAATTTAGGTACGATGATTCTAAGTGAAATAAGTCACACAGAAAAAGACACTTATCCTAAGATATCGCTTATAGAGGGAATGTCAAAATCGCTACACTTGAACTGAATTACAAAACAGAACAGAGGCACAACTTTAGAAGACACACTATGGCTGCTTAACCGGAAAGGTGAGGTGGGGTGATGCATAAAACAAGGGTTTGAAATTAGCTCAGACAACGCTCCATAAGCCAAATATGTAATAGACAAGGCCTACTCCCTGCTCAGTGAACTGGACTCAACACCCCCTAGTCACCGCACAAGAATATATCTGACTAGTAAGAATCTGAAAACCTATGTATCGATATCTCTCTGCAAGTGAATCAAGAGGGTGTAAAGCGGCATCAACACAGCAGGGAAAAGCAGCCAAGCCCGATTCTAAACATAAATTACTTTAAAAAACCCACAAAACAAAGACAGTGAAAGAGAGAGAAATTCTTACAAAATCCGTTCAGGGTCTCTGATGCAACCTGGATTGACCATATCTAGACCCACAGCTGGATGAGACATAAGGCTGGACACTCTTGGGGCTGAGAGGATTGGTGAGGTTGGGTGAGCAAATGCAGATACTTTAAAGTAATACCGCGGGGTACCCACCCCATGGGTCTCAAATCTCCAGGTACAAGGGAATCTTCCTACATTAAAACATGCATGGGAAACCCAGAAGATGGTATGCCGTGAGATCGGGAAAGGTTTCTAAAACGCACCTCATTTCTCCTCTCCTTGTGCTCGGGTTCGCCATTCCAGCCGCTTGACTAACCATCTCCCTACTTGGAGAATCAGCACCTTTAACCTCCTGTTTCGTCCAGGTTGCAATTTGTCCTGACGATGAACGGGAAGACGGGGAACCAACGAGAGACTAGCCCTAGGTGTTGGGACAGGCACAGGTCACTCCATTTTCCCATCAGGAAGAAGAATGAACCACAGGCTCAGCCTGCCCCCCAGAACCAAAATAGGGCCTGAAGCAATCCTGCGCTTTTGCGGCCAGCTCCCAAAAAAGCGAGGAGACAAATGGAGCTCAGGGGCACTGCAATTCACAAACATGCAGAGTTATAAATGAGAACTCTCGTCCACAAATATATTGAGGGAAGGCAACGGAGAGGATTTGAAAGCAAGGCAGATTTGCAGGAAACAGATTTCAGGAGGTAGATTCGACTCGCCTTTAAAGCACGTGAAAAGCGGCAAAACGTTGACAATGATGCCCTTGGCCAAAAAGGGCGTATGCGTTTTTTCCTGAATATATTCAGGAAAAAACGCATACGCCCTTTTTGGCCAACCAAGCAAGCCGGAAGGGCAAATCAGCGCTACAAAGAAGTCTCGCTTGCCCTCGGTCAAAAGGGCCATGCTGAACAAAGTGTAAAAACCAGAAAAGCAGGACAGGCCATGGAGACATGGGAGCCTTGCTACGTTGATGGGCGGGATAGAAATTGCCAACAGGCACTCTGGAGAAGAGTACGGTGTGTCCTGAAACAAGTAATAAACACAGCGTTGAGAGCATAGGGCACTTCCACTCATGGGCGTATAAATTGGGAAAACTAAAAATCAACAAGACACAGGCACCCTAAAGTTTACGGCTGCTCTGTTTCCAAGAACCTCCGCTTCGGTACACCTTCAATATCCCAGGAAAGAGAAAAATGGATAAAGAAATGGTGGTACTTGGCACAATGGAATATCACTCAGCCATGAAATCAATGTCATAAGGCTAGGTAGCAGCATGATGAGTGGATTTAGGTACGATGATTCTAAGTGAAATAAGTCACACAGAAAAAGACACTTATCCTAAGATATCGCTTATAGAGGGAATGTAAAAATCGCTACACTTGAACTGAATTACAAAACAGAACAGAGTCACACCTTTAGAAGACACACTATGGCTGCTTAACCGGAAAGGTGAGGTGGGGTGATGCATAAAACAAGGGTTTGAAATTAGCTCAGAGACCGCTCCATAAGCCAAATATGTAATAGACAAGGCCTACTCCCTGCTCAGTGAACTGGACTCAACACCCCCTAGTCACCACACAAGAATATATCTGACTCGTAAGAATCTGAAAACCGATGTATCGATATCTCTCTGCAAGTGAATCAAGAGGGTGTAAAGCGGCATCAACACAGCAGGGAAAAGCAGCCAAGCCCTATTCTAAACATAAATTACTTTAAAAAACCCACAAAACAAAGACAGTGAAAGAGAGAGAAATTCTTACAAAATCCGTTCAGGGTCTATGATGCAACCTGGATTGACCATATCTAGACCCACAGCTGGATGAGACATAAGGCTGGACACTCTTGGGGCTGAGAGGATTGGTGAGGTTGGGTGAGCAAACGCAGATACTTTAAAGTAACACTGCGGGGAACACACCCCATGGGTCTCAAATCTCCAGGTACAAGGGCATCTTCCTACATCAAAACATGCATGGGAAACCGAGAAGATGGTATGCCGTGAGATCGGGAAAGTTTTCTAAAACGCACCTCATTTCTCCTCTCCTTGTGCTCGGGTTCGCCATTCCAGCCGCTTGACTAACCATCTCCCTACTTGGAGAATCAGCACCTTTAACCTCCTGATTGTACAGGTTGCAATTTGTCCTGAGGATGAACGGGAAGACGTGGAACCAACGAGAGACGAGCCCTAGGTGTTGGGACAGGCATAGGTCACTCCATTTTCCCATCAGGAAGAAGAATGAACCACAGGCTCAGCCTGCCCCCCAGAACCAAAATAGGGCCTGAAGCAATCCTGCGCTTTTGCGGCCAGCTCCCAAAAAAGCGAGGAGACAAATGGAGCTCAGGGGCACTGCAATTCACAAACGTGCAGAGTTATAAATGAGAACTCTCGTCCACAAATATATTGAGGGAAGGCAACGAAGAGGATTTGAAAGCAAGGCAGATTTGCAGGAAACAGATTTCAGGAGGTAGATTCGACTCGCCTTTAAAGCACATGAAAAGCAGCAAAACGTTGACAATGATGCCCTTGGCCAAAAAGGGCGTATGCTTTTTTTCCTGAATATATTCAGGAAAAAACGCATACGCCCTTTTTGGCCAACAGAGCAAGCCGGAAGGGCAAATCAGCGCTACAAAGAAGTCTCCCTTGCCCTCGGTCAAAAGGGCCATGCTGAACAAAGTGTAAAAACCAGAAAAGCAGGACAGGCCATGGAGACATGGGAGCCTTGCTACGCTGATGGGCGGGATGTAAATTGCCAACAGGCACTCTGGAGAAGATTATGGTGTGTCCTGAAACAAGTAATAAACACAGCGTAGAGAGCATAGGGCACTTCCACTCATGGGCGTATAAATTGGGAAAACTAAAAATCAACAAGACACAGGCACCCTAAAGTTTACGGCTGCTCTGTTTCTAAGAATCTCCGCTTCAGTACACCTTCAATATCCCAGGAAAGAGAAAAATGGATAAAGAAATGGTGGTACTTGGCCCAATGGAATATCACTCAGCCATGAAATCAATGTCATAAGGCTAGTTAGCAGCATGATGAGTGGATTTAGGTACGATGATTCTAAGTGAAATAAGTCACGCAGAAAAAGACACTTATCCTAAGATATCGCTTATAGAGGGAATGTCAAAATCGCTACACTTGAACTGAATTACAAAACAGAACAGAGGCACACCTTTAGAAGACACACAATGGCTGCTTAACCGGAAAGGTGAGGTTGGGTGATGCATAAAACAAGGGTTTGAAATTAGCTCAGACACCGCTCCATAAGCCAAATATGTAATAGACAAGGCCTACTCCCTGCTCAGTGAACTGGACTCAACACCCCCTAGTCACCGCACAAGAATATATCTGACTAGTATGAATATGAAAACCTATGTATTGATATCTCTCTGCAAGTGAAGCAAGAGGGTGTAAAGCGGCATAAACACAGCAGGGAAAAGCAGCCAAACCCCATTCTAAACATACATTACTTTAAAAAACCCAAAAAGCAAAGACAGGGAAAGAGATAGAAATTCTTACAAAATCCGTTCAGGGTCTCTGATGCAACCTGGATTGACCATATCTAGACCCACAGCTGGATGAGACATAAGGCTGGACACTCTTGGGGCTGAGAGGATTGGTGAGGTTGGGTGAGCAAACGCAGATACTTTAAAGTAATACCGCGGGGTACCCACCCCATGGGTCTCAAATCTCCAGGTACAAGGGAATCTTCCTACATCAAAACATGCATGGGAAACCGAGAAGATGGTATGCCGTGAGATCGGGAAAGGTTTGTAAAACGCACCTCATTTCTCCTCTCCTTGTGCTCGGGTTCGCCATTCCAGCCGCTTGACTAACCATCTCCCTACTTGGAGAATCAGCACCTTTAACCTCCTGTTTCGTCCAGGTTACAATTTGTCCTGAGGATGAACGGGAAGATGGGGAACCAACGAGAGACTAGCCCTAGGTGTTGGGACAGGCACAGGTCACTCCATTTTCCCATCAGGAAGAAGAATGAACCACAGGCTCAGCCTGCCCCCCAGAACCAAAATAGGGCCTGAAGCAATCCTGCGCTTTTGCGGCCAGCTCCCAAAAAAGCGAGGAGACAAATGGAGCTCAGGGGCACTGCAATTCACAAACGTGCAGAGTTATAAATGAGAACTCTCGTCCACAAATATATTGAGGGAAGGCAACGAAGAGGATTTGAAAGCAAGGCAGATTTGCAGGAAACAGATTTCAGGAGGTAGATTCGACTCGCCTTTAAAGCACGTGAAAAGCGGCAAAACGTTGACAATGATGCCCTTGGCCAAAAAGGGCGTATGCGTTTTTTCCTGAATATATTCAGGAAAAAACGCATACGCCCTTTTTGGCCTACCAAGCAAGCCTGAAGGGCAAATCAGCGCTACAAAGAAGTCTCGCTTGCCCTCGGTCAAAAGGGCCATGCTGAAAAAAGTGTAAAAACCAGTAAAGCAGGACAGGCCATGGAGACATGGGAGCCTTGCTACGCTGATGGGGGGGATGTAAATTGTCAACAGGCACTCTGGAGAAGAGTACGGTGTGTCCTGAAACAAGTAATAAACACAGCGTAGAGAGCATAGGGCACTTCCACTCATGGGCGTATAAATTGGGAAAACTAAAAATCAACAAGACACAGGCACCCTAAAGTTTACGGCTGCTCTGTTTCCAAGAATCTCCGCTTCGGTACACCTTCAATATCCCAGGAAAGAGAAAAATGGATAAAGAAATGGTGGTACTTGGCCCAATGGAATATCACTCAGCCATGAAATCAATGTCATAAGGCTAGTTAGCAGCATGATGAGTGAATTTAGGTACGATGATTCTAAGTGAAATAAGTCACACAGAAAAAGACACTTATCCTAAGATATCGCTTATAGAGGGAATGTCAAAATCGCTACACTTGAACTGAATTACAAAACAGAACAGAGGCACAACTTTAGAAGACACACTATGGCTGCTTAACCGGAAAGGTGAGGTGGGGTGATGCATAAAACAAGGGTTTGAAATTAGCTCAGACAACGCTCCATAAGCCAAATATGTAATAGACAAGGCCTACTCCCTGCTCAGTGAACTGGACTCAACACCCCCTAGTCACCGCACAAGAATATATCTGACTAGTAAGAATCTGAAAACCTATGTATCGATATCTCTCTGCAAGTGAATCAAGAGGGTGTAAAGCGGCATCAACACAGCAGGGAAAAGCAGCCAAGCCCGATTCTAAACATAAATTACTTTAAAAAACCCACAAAACAAAGACAGTGAAAGAGAGAGAAATTCTTACAAAATCCGTTCAGGGTCTCTGATGCAACCTGGATTGACCATATCTAGACCCACAGCTGGATGAGACATAAGGCTGGACACTCTTGGGGCTGAGAGGATTGGTGAGGTTGGGTGAGCAAATGCAGATACTTTAAAGTAATACCGCGGGGTACCCACCCCATGGGTCTCAAATCTCCAGGTACAAGGGAATCTTCCTACATTAAAACATGCATGGGAAACCCAGAAGATGGTATGCCGTGAGATCGGGAAAGGTTTCTAAAACGCACCTCATTTCTCCTCTCCTTGTGCTCGGGTTCGCCATTCCAGCCGCTTGACTAACCATCTCCCTACTTGGAGAATCAGCACCTTTAACCTCCTGTTTCGTCCAGGTTGCAATTTGTCCTGACGATGAACGGGAAGACGGGGAACCAACGAAAGACTAGCCCTAGGTGTTGGGACAGGCACAGGTCACTCCATTTTCCCATCAGGAAGAAGAATGAACCACAGGCTCAGCCTGCCCCCCAGAACCAAAATAGGGCCTGAAGCAATCCTGCGCTTTTGCGGCCAGCTCCCAAAAAAGCGAGGAGACAAATGGAGCTCAGGGGCACTGCAATTCACAAACGTGCAGAGTTATAAATGAGAACTCTCGTCCACAAATGTATTGAGGGAAGGCAACGAAGAGGATTTGAAAGCAAGGCAGATTTGCAGGAAACAGATTTCAGGAGGTAGATTCGACTCGCCTTTAAAGCACATGAAAAGCGGCAAAACATTGACAATGATGCCCTTGGCAAAAAGGGCGTATGCGTTTTTTCCTGAATATATTCAGGAAAAAACGCATACGCCCTTTTTGGCCAACCAAGCAAGCCGGAAGGGCAAATCAGCGCTACAAAGAAGTCTCGCTTGCCCTCGGTCAAAAGGGCCATGCTGAACCAAGTGTAAAAACCAGAAAAGCAGGACAGGCCATGGAGACATGGGAGCCTTGCTACGCTGATGGGCGGGATGTAAATTGCCAACAGGAACTCTGGAGAAGAGTACGGTTTGTCCTGAAACAAGTAATAAACACAGCGTAGAGAGCATAGGGCACTTCCACTCATGGGCGTATAAATTGGGAAAACTAAAAATCAACAAGACACAGGCACCCTAAAGTTTACGGCTGCTCTGTTGCCAAGAACCTCCGCTTCGGTACACCTTCAATATTCCAGGAAAGAGAAAAATGGATAAACAAATGGTGGTACTTGGCACAATGGAATATCACTCAGCCATGAAATCAATGTCATAAGGCTAGTTAGCAGCATGATGAGTGGATTTAGGTACGATGATTCTAAGTGAAATAAGTCACACAGAAAAAGACACTTATCCTAAGATATCGCTTATAGAGGGAATGTCAAAATCGCTACACTTGAACTGAATTACAAAACAGAACAGAGTCACACCTTTAGAAGACACAATATGGCTGCTTAACGGGAAAGGTGAGGTGGGGTGATGCATAAAACAAGGGTTTGAAATTAGCTCAGAGACCGCTCCATAAGCCAAATATGTAATAGACAAGGCCTACTCCCTGCTCAGTGAAGTGGACTCAACACACCCTAGTCACCACACAAGAATATATCTGACTAGTAAGAATCTGAAAACCTATGTATCGATATCTCTCTGCAAGTGAATCAAGAGGGTGTAAAGCGGCATCAACACAGCAGGGAAAAGCAGCCAAGCCCCATTCTAAACATAAATTACTTTAAAAAACCCACAAAGCAAAGACAGTGAAAGAGAGAGAAATTCTTACAAAATCCGTTCAGGGTCTCTGATGCAACCTGGATTGACCATATCTAGACCCACAGCTGGATGAGACATAAGGCTGGACACTCTTGGGGCTGAGAGGATTGGTGAGGTTGGGTGAGCAAATGCAGATACTTTAAAGTAATACCGCGGGGTACCCACCCCATGGGTCTCAAATCTCCAGGTACAAGGGAATCTTCCTACATCAAAACATGCATGGGAAACCCAGAAGATGGTATGCCGTGAGATCGGGAAAGGTTTCTAAAATGCACCTCATTTCTCCTCTCCTTGTGCTCGGGTTCGCCATTACAGCCGCTTGACTAACCATCTCCCTACTTGGAGAATCAGCACCTTTAACCTCCTGTTTCGTACAGGTTGCAATTTGTCCTGAGGATGAACGGGAAGACGGGGAACCAACGAGAGACTAGCCCTAGGTGTTGGGACAGGCACAGGTCACTCCATTTTCCCATCAGGAAGAAGAATGAACCACAGGCTCAGCCTGCCCCCCAGAACCAAAATAGGGCCTGAAGCAATCCTGCGCTTTTGCGGCCAGCTCCCAAAAAAGCGAGGAGACAAATGGAGCTCAGGGGCACTGCAATTCACAAACGTGCAGAGTTATAAATGAGAACTCTCGTCCACAAATATATTGAGGGAAGGCAACGAAGAGGATTTGAAAGCAAGGCAGATTTGCAGGAAACAGATTTCAGGAGGTAGATTCGACTCGCCTTTAAAGCACGTGAAAAGCGGCAAAACGTTGACAATGATGCCCTTGGCCAAAAAGGGCGTATGCGTTTTTTCCTGAATATATTCAGGAAAAAACGCATACGCCCTTTTTGGCCAACCAAGCAAGCCTGAAGGGCAAATCAGCGCTACCAAGAAGTCTCGCTTGCCCTCGGTCAAAAGGGCCATGCTGAAAAATGTGTAAAAACCAGAAAAGCAGGACAGGCCATGGAGACATGGGAGCGTTGCTACGCTGATGGGCGGGATGTAAATTGTCAACAGGCACTCTGGAGAAGAGTACGGTGTGTCCTGAAACAAGTAATAAACACAGCGTAGAGAGCATAGGGCACTTCCACTCATGGGCGTATAAATTGGGAAAATTAAAAATCAGCAATACACAGGCACCCAAACGTTTACGGCTGCTCTGTTTCCAAGAATCTCCGCTTCGGTACACCTTCAATATCCCAGGAAAGAGAAAAATGGATAAAGAAATGGTGGTACTTGGCACAATGGAATATCACTCAGCCATGAAATCAATGTCATAAGGCTAGTTAGCAGCATGATGAGTGGATTTAGGTACGATGATTCTAAGTGAAATAAGTCACACAGAAAAAGACACTTATCCTAAGTTATCGCTTATAGAGGGAATGTCAAAATCGCTACACTTGAACTGAATTACAAAACAGAACAGAGGCACAACTTTAGAAGACACACTATGGCTGCTTAACCGGAAAGGTGAGGTGGGGTGATGCATAAAACAAGGGTTTGAAATTAGCTCAGACACCGCTCATTAAGCCAAATATGTAATAGACAAGGCCTACTCCCTGCTCAGTGAACTGGACTCAACACCCCCTAGTCACCGCACAAGAATATATCAGACTAGTATGAATCTGAAAACCTATGTATTGATATCTCTCTGCAAGTGAATCAAGAGGGTGTAAAGCGGCATAAACACAGCAGGGAAAAGCAGCCAAACCCCATTCTAAACATACATTACTTTAAAAAACCCACAAAGCAAAGACAGTGAAAGAGATAGAAATTCTTACAAAATCCGTTCAGGGTCTCTGATGCAACCTGGATTGACCATATCTAGACCCACAGCTGGATGAGACATAAGGCTGGACACTCTTGGGGCTGAGAGAATTGGTGAGGTTGGGTGAGCAAATGCAGATACTTTAAAGTAATACTGTGGGGTACCCACCTCATGGGTCTCAAATCTCCAGGTACAAGGGAATCTTCCTACATCAAAACATGCATGGGAAACCCAGAAGATGGTATGCCGTGAGATCGGGAAAGGTTTCTAAAACGCACCTCATTTCTCCTCTCCTTGTGCTCGGGTTCGCCATTCCAGCCGCTTGACTAACCATCTCCCTACTTGGAGAATCAGCACCTTTAACCTCCTGTTTCGTCCAGGTTGCAATTTGTCCTGAGGATGAACGGGAAGATGGGGAACCAACGAGAGACTAGCCCTAGGTGTTGGGACAGGCACAGGTCACTCCATTTTCCCATCAGGAAGAAGAATGAACCACAGGCTCAGCCTGCCCCCCAGAACCAAAATAGGGCCTGAAGCAATCCTGCGCTTTTGCGGCCAGCTCCCAAAAAAGCGAGGAGACAAATGGAGCTCAGGGGCACTGCAATTCACAAACGTGCAGAGTTATAAATGAGAACTCTCGTCCACAAATATATTGAGGGAAGGCAACGAAGAGGATTTGAAAGCAAGGCAGATTTGCAGGAAACAGATTTCAGGAGGTAGATTCGACTCGCCTTTAAAGCACATGAAAAGCGGCAAAACGTTGACAATGATGCCCTTGGCCAAAAAGGGCGTATGCGTTTTTTCCTGAATATATTCAGGAAAAAACGCATACGCCCTTTTTGGCCAACCAAGCAAGCCGGAAGGGCAAATCAGCGCTACAAAGAAGTCGCGCTTGCCCTCGGTCAAAAGGGCCATGCTGAACCAAGTGTAAAAACCAGAAAAGCAGGACAGGCCATGGAGACATGGGAGCCTTGCTACGCTGATGGGCGGGATGTAAATTGCCAACAGGCACTCTGGAGAAGAGTACGGTGTGTCCTGAAACAAGTAATAAACACAGCGTAGAGAGCATAGGGCACTTCCACTCATGGGCGTATAAATTGGCAAAACTAAAAATCAACAAGACACAGGCACCCTAAAGTTTACGGCTGCTCTGTTTCCAAGAACCTCCGCTTCGGTACACCTTCAATATTCCAGGAAAGAGAAAAATGGATAAACAAATGGTGGTACTTGGCACAATGGAATATCACTCAGCCATGAAATCAATGTCATAAGGCTAGTTAGCAGCATGATGAGTGGATTTAGGTACGATGATTCTAAGTGAAATAAGTCACACAGAAAAAGACACTTATCCTAAGATATCGCTTATAGAGGGAATGTCAAAATCGCTACACTTGAACTGAATTACAAAACAGAACAGAGGCACAACTTTAGAAGACACACTATGGCTGCTTAACCGGAAAGGTGAGGTGGGGTGATGCATAAAACAAGGGTTTGAAATTAGCTCAGACACCGCTCCATAAGCCAAATATGTAATAGACAAGGCCTACTCCCTGCTCAGTGAACTGGACTCAACACCCCCTAGTCACCGCACAAGAATATATCTGACTAGTATGAATCTGAAAACCTATGTATTGATATCTCTCTGCAAGTGAATCAAGAGGGTGTAAAGCGGCATAAACACAGCAGGGAAAAGCAGCCAAACCCCATTCTAAACATACATTAATTTAAAAAACCCACAAAGCAAAGACAGTGAAAGAGATAGAAATTCTTACAAAATCCGTTCAGGGTCTCTGATGCAACCTGGATTGACCATACCTAGACCCACAGCTGGATGAGACATAAGGCTGGATACTCTTGGGGCTGAGAGGATTGGTGAGGTTGGGTGAGCAAATGCAGATACTTTAAAGTAATACCGCGGGGTACCCACCCCATGGGTCTCAAATCTCCAGGTACAAGGGAATCTTCCTACATCAAAACATGCATGGGAAACCCAGAAGATGGTATGCCGTGAGATCGGGAAAGGTTTCTAAAACGCACCTCATTTCTCCTCTCCTTGTGCTCGGGTTCGCCATTCCAGCCGCTTGACTAACCATCTCCCTACTTGGAGAATCAGCACCTTTAACCTCCTGATTGTACAGGTTGCAATTTGTCCTGAGGATGAACGGGAAGACGCGGAACCAACGAGAGACGAGCCCTAGTTGTTGGGACAGGCATAGGTCACTCCATTTTCCCATCAGGAAGAAGAATGAACCACAGGCTCAGCCTGCCCCCCAGAACCAAAATAGGGCCTGAAGCAATCCTGCGCTTTTGCGGCCAGCTCCCAAAAAAGCGAGGAGACAAATGGAGCTCAGGGGCACTGCAATTCACAAACGTGCAGAGTTATAAATGAGAACTCTCGTCCACAAATATATTGAGGGAAGGCAACGAAGAGGATTTGAAAGCAAGGCAGATTTGCAGGAAACAGATTTCAGGAGGTAGATTCGACTCACCTTTAAAGTACATGAAAAGCGGCAAAATGTTGACAATGATGCCCTTGGCCAAAAAGGGCGTATGCGTTTTTTCCTGAATATATTCAGGAAAAAACGCATACGCCCTTTTTGGCCAACCAAGCAAGCCGGAAGGGCAAATCAGTGCTACAAAGAAGTCTCGCTTGCCCTCGGTCAAAAGGGCCATGCTGAACCAAGTGTAAAAACCAGCAAAGCAGGACAGGCCATGGAGACATGGGAGCCTTGCTACGTTGATGGGCGGGATAGAAATTGCCAACAGGCACTCTGGAGAAGAGTACGGTGTGTCCTGAAACAAGTAATAAACACAGCGTTGAGAGCATAGGGCACTTCCACTCATGGGCGTATAAATTGGGAAAACTAAAAGTAAACAAGTCACAGGCACCCCAAACTTTACGGCTGCTCTGTTTCCAAGAACCTCCACTTCGGTACACCTTCAATATCCCAGGAAAGAGAAAAATGGATAAAGAAATGGTGGTACTTGGCACAATGGAATATCACTCAGCCATGAAATCAATGTCATAAGGCTAGTTAGCAGCATGATGAGTGGATTTAGGTACGATGATTCTAAGTGAAATAAGTCACACAGAAAACGACACTTATCCTAAGATATCGCTTACAGAGGGAATGTCAAAATCGCTACACTTGAACTGAATTACAAAACAGAACAGAGTCACACCTTTAGAAGACATACTATGGCTGCTTAACCGGAAAGGTGAGTTGGGGTGATGCATAAAACAAGGGTTTGAAATTAGCTCTGAGACCGCTCCATAAGCCAAATATGTAATAGACAAGGCCTACTCCCTGCTCAGTGAACTGGACTCAACACACCTTAGTCACCACACAAGAATATATCTGACTAGTAAGAATCTGAAAACCTATGTATCGATATCTCTCTGCAAGTGAATCAAGAGTGTGTAAAGCGGCATCAACACAGCAGGGAAAAGCAGCCAAGCCCGATTCTAAACATAAATTACTTTAAAAAACCCACAAAACAAAGACAGTGAAAGAGAGAGAAATTCTTACAAAATCCGTTCAGGGTCTCTGATGCAACCTGGATTGACCATATCTAGACCCACAGCTGGATGAGACATAAGGCTGGACACTCTTGGGGCTGAGAGGATTGGTGAGGTTGGGTGAGCAAATGCAGATACTTTAAAGTAATACCGCGGGGTACCCACCCCATGGGTCTCAAATCTCCAGGTACAAGGGAATCTTCCTACATCAAAACATGCATGGGAAACCGAGAAGATGGTATGCCGTGAGATCGGGAAAGGTTTCTAAAACGCACCTCATTTCTCCTCTCCTTGTGCTAGGGTTCGCCATTCCAGCCGCTTGACTAACCATCTCCCTACTTGGAGAATCAGCACCTTTAACCTCCTGATTGTACAGGTTGCAATTTGTCCTGAGGATGAACGGGAAGACGCGGAACCAACGAGAGACGAGCCCTATGTGTTGGTACAGGCATAGGTCACTCCATTTTCCCATCAGGAAGAAGAATGAACCACAGGCTCAGCCTGCCCCCCAGAACCAAAATAGGGCCTGAAGCAATCCTGCGCTTTTGCGGCCAGCTCCCAAAAAAGCGAGGAGACAAATGGAGCTCAGGGGCACTGCAATTCACAAACGTGCAGAGTTATAAATGAGAACTCTCATCCACAAATATATTGAGGGAAGGCAACGAAGAGGATTTGAAAGCAAGGCAGATTTGCAGGAAACAGATTTCAGGAGGTAGATTCGACTCGCCTTTAAAGCACATGAAAAGCGTCAAAACGTTGACAATGATGCCCTTGGCCAAAAAGGGCGTATGCTTTTTTTCCTGAATATATTCAGGAAAAAAAGCATACGCCCTTTTTGGCCAACAGAGCAAGCCAGAAGGGCAAATCAGCGCTACAAAGAAGTCTCCCTTGCCCTCGGTCAAAAGGGCCATGCTGAACAAATTGTAAAAACCAGAAAAGCAGGACAGGCCATGGAGACATGGGAGCCTTGCTACGCTTATGGGCGGGATGTAAATTGCCAACAGGCACTCTGGAGAAGAGTATGGTGTGTCCTGAAACAAGTAATAAACACAGCGTAGAGAGCATAGGGCACTTCCACTCATGGGCGTATAAATTGGGAAAACTAAAAATCAACAAGACACAGGCACCCTAAAGTTTACGGCTGCTCTGTTTCCAAGAACCTCCGCTTCGGTACACCTTCAATATCCCAGGAAAGAGAAAAATGGATAAAGAAATGGTGGTACTTGGCACAATGGAATATCACTCAGCCATGAAATCAATGTCATAAGGCTAGTTAGCAGCATGATGAGTGGATTTAGGTACGATGATTCTAAGTGAAATAAGTCACACAGAAAAAGACACTTATCCTAAGATATCGCTTATAGAGGGAATGTCAAAATCGCTACACTTGAACTGAATTACAAAACAGAACAGACTCACACCTTTACAAGACACACTATGGCTGCTTAACGGGAAAGGTGAGGTGGGGTGATGCATAAAACAAGGGTTTGAAATTAGCTCAGAGACCGCTCCATAAGCCAAATATGTAATAGACAAGGCCTACTCCCTGCTCAGTGAACTGGACTCAACACACCCTAGTCACCACACAAGAATATATCTGACTAGTAAGAATCTGAAAACCTATGTATCGATATCTCTGCAAGTGAATCAAGAGGGTGTAAAGCGGCATCAACACAGCAGGGAAAAGCAGCCAAGCTCTATTCTAAACATAAATTACTTTAAAATACCCACAAAACAAAGACAGTGAAAGAGAGAGAAATTCTTACAAAATCCGTTCAGGGTCTCTGATGCAACCTGGATTGACCATATCTAGACCCACAGCTGGATGAGACATAAGGCTGGACACTCTTGGGGCTGAGAGGATTGGTGAGGTTGGGTGAGCAAATGCAGATACTTTAAAGTAATACCGCGGGGTACCCACCCCATGGGTCTCAAATCTCCAGGTACAAGGGCATCTTCCTACATCAAAACATGCATGGGAAACCCAGAAGATGGTATGCCATGAGATCGGGAAAGGTTTCTAAAACGCACCTCATTTCTCCTCTCCTTGTGCTCGGGTTCGCCATTCCAGCCGCTTGACTAACCATCTCCCTACTTGGAGAATCAGCACCTTTAACCTCCTGATTGTACAGGTTGCAATTTGTCCTGAGGATGAACGGGAAGACGCGGAACCAACGAGAGACGAGCCCTAGGTGTTGGGACAGGCATAAGTCACTCCATTTTCCCATCAGGAAGAAGAATGAACCACAGGCTCAGCCTGCCCCCCAGAACCAATATAGGGCCTGAAGCAATCCTGCGCTTTTGCGGCCAGCTCCCAAAAAAGCAAGGAGACAAATGGAGCTCAGGGGCACTGCAATTCACAAACGTGCAGAGTTATAAATGAGAACTCTCGTCCACAAATATATTGAGGGAAGGCAACGAAGAGGATTTGAAAGCAAGGCAGATTTGCAGGAAACAGATTTCAGGAGGTAGATTCGACTCGCCTTTAAAGCACATGAAAAGCGGCAAAACGTTGACAATGATGCCCTTGGCCAAAAAGGGCGTATGCGTTTTTTCCTGAATATATTCAGGAAAAAACGCATACGCCCTTTTTGGCCAACCAAGCAGGCCGGAAGGGCAAATCAGCGCTACAAAGAAGTCTCGCTTGCCCTCGGTCAAAAGGGCCATGCTGAACAAAGTGTAAAAACCAGAAAAGCAAGACAGGCCATGGAGACATGGGAGCCTTGCTACGCTGATGGGCGGGATGTAAATTGCCAACAGGCACTCTGGAGAAGAGTACGGTGTGTCCTGAAACAAGTAATAAACACAGCGTAGAGAGCATAGGGCACTTCCACTCAAGGGCGTATAAATTGGGAAAACTAAAAATCAACAAGACACAGGCACCCTAAAGTTTACGGCTGCTCTGTTTCCAAGAACCTCCACTTCGGTACACCTTCAATATCCCAGGAAAGAGAAAAATGGATAAAGAAATGGTGGTACTTGGCACAATGGAATATCACTCAACCATGAAATCAATGTCATAAGGCTAGTTAGCAGCATGATGAGTGGATTTAGATACGATGATTCTAAGTGAATTAAGTCACACAGAAAAAGACACTTATCCTAAGATATCGCTTATAGAGGGAATGTCAAAATCGCTACACTTGAACTGAATTACAAAACAGAACAGAGTCACACCTTTAGAAGACACACTATGGCTGCTTAACGGGAAAGGTGAGGTGGGGTGATGCATAAAACAAGGGTTTGAAATTAGTTCAGAGACCGCTCCATAAGCCAAATATGTAATAGACAAGGCCTACTCCCTGCTCAGTGAACTGGACTCAACACACCCTAGACACCACACAAGAATATATCTGACTAGTAAGAATCTGAAAACCTATGTATCGATATCTCTCTGCAAGTGAATCAAGAGGGTGTAAAGCGGCATCAACACAGCAGGGAAAAGCAGCCAAGCCCGATTCTAAACATAAATTACTTTAAAAAACCCACAAAACAAAGACAGTGAAAGAGAGAGAAATTCTTACAAAATCCGTTCAGGGTCTCTGATGCAAACTGGATTGACCATATCTAGACCCACAGCTGGATGAGACATAAGGCTGGACACTCTTGGGGCTGAGAGGATTGGTGAGGTTGGGTGAGCAAACGCAGATACTTTAAAGTAACACTGCGGGGAACACACCCCATGGGTCTCAAATCTCCAGGTACAAGGGCATCTTCCTACATCAAAACATGCATGGGAAACCCAGAAGATGGTATGCCATGAGATCGGGAAAGGTTTCTAAAACGCACCTCATTTATCCTCTCCTTGTGCTCGGGTTCGCCATTCCAGCCACTTGACTAACCATCTCCCTACTTGGAGAATCAGCACCTTTAACCTCCTGTTTCTTACAGGTTGCAATTTGTCCTGAGGATGAACGGGAAGACGCGGAACCAACGAGAGACGAGCCCTAGGTGTTGGGACAGGCATAGGTGACTCCATTTTCCCATCAGGAAGAAGAATGAACCACAGGCTCAGCCTGCCCCCCAGAACCAAAATAAATCCTGAAGAAATCCTGCGCTTTTGCGGCCAGCTCCCAAAAAAGCGAGGAGACAAATGGAGCTCAGGGGCACTGCAATTCACAAACGTGCAGAGTTATAAATGAGAACTCTCGTCCACAAATATATTGAGGGAAGGCAACGAAGAGGATTTGAAAGCAAGGCAGATTTGCAGGAAACAGATTTCAGGAGGTAGATTCGACTCGCCTTTAAAGCACATGAAAAGCGGCAAAACGTTGACAATGATGCCCTTGGCCAAAAAGGGCGTATGCGTTTTTTCCTGAATATATTCAGGAAAAAACGCATACGCCCTTTTTGGCCAACCAAGCAAGCCGGAAGGGCAAATCAGCGCTACAAAGATGTCTCGCTTGCCCTCAGTCAAAAGGGCCATGCTGAACAAAGTGTAAAAACCAGAAAAGCAGGACAGGCCATGGAGACATGGGAGCCTTGCTACGCTGATGGGCGGGATGTAAATTGCCAACAGGCACTCTGGAGAAGAGTACGGTGTGTCCTGAAACAAGTAATAAACACTGCGTAGAGAGCATAGGGCACTTCCACTCATGGGCGTATAAATTGGGAAAACTAAGAATCAACAAGACACAGGCACCCTAAAGTTTACGGCTGCTCTGTTTCCAAGAACCTCCGCTTCGGTACACCTTCAATATCCCAGGAAAGAGAAAAATGGATAAAGAAATGGTGGTACTTGGCACAATGGAATATCACTCAGCCATGAAATCAATGTCATAAGGCTAGTTAGCAGCATGATGAGTGGATTTAGGTACGATGATTCTAAGTGAAATAAGTCACACAGAAAAAGACACTTATCCTAAGATATCGCTTATAGAGGGAATTTCAAAATCGCTACACTTGAACTGAATTACAAAACAAAACAGAGTCACACCTTTAGAAGACACACTATGGCTGCTTAACGGGAAAGGTGAGGTGGGGTGATGCATAAAACAAGGGTTTGAAATTAGCTCAGAGACCGCTCCATAAGCCAAATATGTAATAGACAAGGCCTACTCCCTGCTCAGTGAACTGGACTCAACACACCCTAGTCACCACACAAGAATATATCTGACTAGTAAGAATCTGAAAACCTATGTATCAATATCTCTCTGCAAGTGAATCAAGAGGGTGTAAAGCGGCATCAACACAGCAGGCAAGAGCAGCCAAGCCCGATTCTAAACATAAATTACTTTAAAAAAAACCCACAAAACAAAGACAGTGAAAGAGAGAGAAATTCTTACAAAATCCGTTCAGGGACTATGATGCAACCTGGATTGACCATATCTAGACCCACAGCTGGATGAGACATAAGGCTGGATACTCTTGGGGCTGAGAGGTTTGGTGAGGTTGGGTGAGCAAACGCAGATACTTTAAAGTAACACTGCGGGGAACACACACCATGGGTCTCAAATCTCCATGTACAAGGGCATCTTCCTACATCAAAACATGCATGGGAAACCCAGAAGATGGTATGCCATGAGATCGGGAAAGGTTTCTAAAACGCACCTCATTTCTCCTCTCCTTGTGGTCGAGTTCGCCATTCCAGCCGCTTGACTAACCATCTCCCTACTTGGAGAATCAGCACCTTTAACCTCCTGATTGTACAGGTTGCAATTTGTCCTGAGGATGAACGGGAAGACGCAGAACCAACGAGAGACGAGTCCTAGGTGTTGGGACAGGCATAGGTCACTCCATTTTCCCATCAGGAAGAAGAATGAACCACAGGCTCAGCCTGCCCCCCACAACCAAAATAGGGCCTGAAGCAATCCTGCGCTTTTGCGGCCAGCTCCCAAAAAAGCGAGGAGACAAATGGAGCTCAGGGGCACTGCAATTCACAAACGTGCAGAGTTATAAATGAGAACTCTCGTCCACAAATATATTGAGGGAAGGCAACGAAGAGGATTTGAAAGCAAGGCAGATTTGCAGGAAACAGATTTCAGGAGGTAGATTCGACTCGCCTTTAAAGCACATGAAAAGCGGCAAAAGGTTGACAATGATGCCCTTGGCCAAAAAGGGCGTATGCGTTTTTTCCTGAATATATTCAGGAAAAAACGCATACGCCCTTTTTGGCCAACCAAGCAAGCCGGAAGGGCAAATCAGTGCTACAAAGAAGTCTCGCTTGCCCTCGGTCAAAAGGGCCATGCTGAACAAAGTGTAAAAACCAGAAAAGCAGGACAGGCCATGGAGACATGGGAGCCTTGCTACGCTGATGGGCGGGATGTAAATTGCCAACAGGCACTCTGGAGAAGAGTACGGTGTGTCCTGAAACAAGTAATAAACACAGCGTAGAGAGCATAGGGCACTTCCACTCAAGGGCGTATAAATTGGGAAAAGTAAAAATCAACAAGACACAGGCACCCTAAAGTTTACGGCTGCTCTGTTTCCAAGAACCTCCGCTTCGGTACACCTTCAATATCCCAGGAAAGAGAAAAATGGATAAAGAAATGGTGGTACTTGGCACAATGGAATATCACTCAGCCATGAAATCAATGTCATAAGGCTACTTAGCAGCATGATGAGTGGATTTAGGTACGATGATTCTAAGTGAAATAAGTCACACAGAAAAAGACACTTATCCTAAGATATCGCTTTTAGGGGGAATTTCAAAATCGCTACACTTGAACTGAATTACAAAACAGAACAGAGTCACACCTTTAGAAGACACACTATGGCTGCTTAAAGGGAAAGGTGAGGTGGGGTGATGCATAAAACAAGGGTTTGAAATTAGCTCAGACACCGCTCCATAAGCCAAATATGTACTAGACAAGGCCTACTCCCTGCTCAGTGAACTGGACTCAACACACACTAGTCACCGCACAAGAATATATCTGACTAGTAAGAATCTGAAAACCTATGTATCGATATCTCTCTGCAAGTGAATCAAGAGGGTGTAAAGCGGCATCAACACAGCAGGGAAAAGCAGCCAAGCCCGATTCTAAACATAAATTACTTTAAAAAACCCACAAAACAAAGACAGTGAAAGAGAGAGAAATTCTTACAAAATCCGTTCAGGGTCTATGATGCAACCTGGATTGACCATATCTAGACCCACAGCTGAATGAGTCATAAGGCTGGACACTCTTGGGGCTGAGAGGATTGGTGAGGTTGGGTGAGCAAACGCAGATACTTTAAAGTAACACTGCGGGGAACACACCCCATGGGTCTCAAATCTCCAGGTACAAGGGCATCTTCCTACATCAAAACATGCATGGGAAACCCAGAAGATGGTATGCCGTGAGATCGGGAAAGGTTTCTAAAACGCACCTCATTTCTCCTCTCCTTGTGCTCGGGTTCGCCATTCCAGCCGCTTGACTAACCATCTCCCTACTTGGAGAATCAGCACCTTTAACCTCCTGATTGTACAGGTTGCAATTTGTCCTGAGGATGAACGGGAAGACGGGCAACCAACGAGAGACTAGCCCTAGGTGTTGGGACAGGCACAGGCCACTCCATTTTCCCATCAGGAAGAAGAATGAACCACAGGCTCAGCCTGACCCCCAGAACCAAAATAGGGCCTGAAGCAATCCTGTGCTTTTGCGGCCAGCTCCCAAAAAAGCGAGTAGACAAATGGAGCTCAGGGACACTGCAATTCACAAACGTGCAGAGTTATAAATGATAACTCTCGTCCACAAATATATTGAGGGAAGGCAACGAAGAGGATTTGAAAGCAAGGCAGAATTGCAGGAAACAGATTTCAGGAGGTAGATTCGACTCGCCTTTAAAGCACATGAAAAGCGGCAAAACGTTGACTGTGATGCCCTTGGCCAAAAAGGGCGTATGCGTTTTTTCCTGAATATATTCAGGAAAAAACGCATACGCCGTTTTTGGCCAACCAAGCAAGCCGGAAGGGCAAATCAGCGCTACAAAGAAGTCTCGCTTGCCCTCGGTCAAAAGGGCCATGCTGAACAAACAGTAAAAACCAGAAAAGCAGGACAAGCCATGGAGACATGGGAGCCTTGCTACGCTGATGTGCGGGATGTAAATTGCCAACAGGCACTCTGGAGAAGAGTACGGTGTGTCCTGAAACAAGTAATAAACACAGCGTAGAGAGCATAGGGCACTTCCACTCATGGGCGTATAAATTGGGAAAACTAAAAATCAACAAGACACAGGCACCCTAAAGTTTACGGCTGCTCTGTTTCCAAGAACCTCCGCTTCGGTACACCTTCAATATCCCAGGAAAGAGAAAAATGGATAAAGAAATGGTGGTACTTGGCACAATGGAATATCACTCAGCCATGAAATCAATGTCATAAGGCTAGTTAGCAGCATGATGAGTGGATTTAGGTACGATGATTCTAAGTGAAATAAGTCACACAGAAAAAGACACTTATCCTAAGATATCGCTTATAGAGGGAATGTCAAAATCGCTACACTTGAACTGAATTACAAAACAGAACAGAGTCACACCTTTAGAAGACACACTATGGCTGCTTAACGGGAAAGGTGAGGTGGGGTGATGCATAAAACAAGGGTTTGAAATTAGCTCAGACACCGCTCCATAAGCCAAATATGTAATAGACAAGGCCTACTCCCTGCTCAGTGAACTGGACTCAACACCCCCTAGTCACCGCACAAGAATATATCTGACTAGTAAGAATCTGAAAACCTATGTATCGATATCTCTCTGCAAGTGAATCAAGAGGGTGTAAAGCGGCATCAACACAGCAGGGAAAAGCAGCCAAGCCCGATTCTAAACATAAATTACTTTAAAAAACCCACAAAACAAAGACAGTGAAAGAGAGAGAAATTCTTACAAAATCCGTTCAGGGTCTATGATGCAACCTGGATTGACCATATCTAGACCCACAGCTGGATGAGACATAAGGCTGGACACTCTTGGGGCTGAGAGGATTGGTGAGGTTGGGTGAGCAAACGCAGATACTTTAAAGTAACACTGCGGGGTACACACCCCATGGGTCTCAAATCTCCAGGTACAAGGGCATCTTCCTACATCAAAACATGCATGGGAAACCCAGAAGATGGTATGCCGTGAGATCGGGAAAGGTTTCTAAAACGCACCTCATTTCTCCTCTCCTTGTGCTCGGGTTCGCCATTCCAGCCGCTTGACTAACCATCTCCCTACTTGGAGAATCAGCACCTTTAACCTCCTGTTTCGTACAGGTTGCAATTTGTCCTGAGGATGAACGGGAAGACGGGCAACCAACGAGAGACTAGCCCTAGGTGTTGGGACAGGCACAGGCCACTCCATTTTCCCATCAGGAAGAAGAATGAACCACAGGCTCAGCCTGACCCCCAGAACCAAAATAGGGCCTGAAGCAATCTTGTGCTTTTGCGGCCAGCTCCCAAAAAAGCGAGTAGACAAATGGAGCTCAGGGACACTGCAATTCACAAACGTGCAGAGTTATAAATGATAACTCTCGTCCACAAATATATTGAGGGAAGGCAACGGAGAGGATTTGAAAGCAAGGCAGATTTGCAGGAAACAGATTTCAGGAGGTAGATTCGACTCGCCTTTAAAGCACATGAAAAGCGGCAAAACGTTGACAATGATGCCATTGGCCAAAAAGGGCATATGCGTTTTTTCCTGAATATATTCAGGAAAAAACGCATACGCCGTTTTTGGCCAACCAAGCAAGCCGGAAGGGCAAATCAGCGCTACAAAGAAGTCTCGCTTGCCCTCGGTCAAAAGGGCCATGCTGAACAAAGTGTAAAAACCAGAAAAGCAGGACAGGCCATGGAGACATGGGAGCCTTGCTACGCTGATGGGCGGGATGTAAATTGCCAACAGGCACTCTGGAGAAGAGTACGGTGTGTCCTGAAACAAGTAATAAACACAGCGTAGAGAGCATAGGGCACTTCCACTCATGGGCGTATAAATTGGGAAAACTAAGAATCAACAAGACACAGGCACCCTAAAGTTTACGGCTGCTCTGTTTCCAAGAACCTCCGCTTCGGTACACCTTCAATATCCCAGGAAAGAGAAAAATGGATAAAGAAATGGTGGTACTTGGCACAATGGAATATCACTCAGCCATGAAATCAATGTCATAAGGCTAGTTAGCAGCATGATGAGTGGATTTAGGTACGATGATTCTAAGTGAAATAAGTCACACAGAAAAAGACACTTATCCTAAGATATCGCTTATAGAGGGAATGTCAAAATCGCTACACTTGAACTGAATTACAAAACAGAACAGAATCACACCTTTAGAAGACACACTATGGCTGCTTAACGGGAAAGGTGAGGTGGGGTGATGCATAAAACAAGGGTTTGAAATTAGCTCAGAGACCGCTCCATAAGCCAAATATGTAATAGACAAGGCCTACTCCCTGCTCAGTGAACTGGACTCAACACACCCTAGACACCACACAAGAATATATCTGACTAGTAAGAATCTGAAAACTTATGTATCGATATCTCTCTGCAATTGAATCAAGTGGGTGTAAAGCGGCATCAACACAGCAGGGAAAAGCAGCCAAGCCCAATTCTAAACATAAATTACTTTAAAAAACCCACAAAACAAAGACAGTGAAAGAGAGAGAAATTCTTACAAAATCCGTTCAGGGTCTCTGATGCAACCTGGATTGACCATATCTAGACCCACAGCTGGATGAGACATAAGGCTGGACACTCTTGGGGCTGAGAGGATTGGTGAGGTTGGGTGAGCAAACGCAGATACTTTAAAGTAACACTGCGGGGAACACACCCCATGGGTCTCAAATCTCCAGGTACAAGGGCATCTTCCTACATCAAAACATGCATGGGAAACCCAGAAGATGGTATGCCATGAGATCGGGAAAGGTTTCTAAAACGCACCTCATTTCTCCTCTCCTTGTGCTCGAGTTCGCCATTCCAGCCGCTTGACTAACCATCTCCCTACTTGGAGAATCAGCACCTTTAACCTCCTGTTTCTTACAGGTTGCAATTTGTCCTGAGGATGAACGGGAAGACGCGGAACCAACGAGAGACGAGCCCTAGGTGTTGGGACAGGCATAGGTCACTCCATTTTCCCATCAGGAAGAAGAATGAACCACAGGCTCAGCCTGCCCCCAAGAACAAAAATAGGGCCTGAAGCAATCCTGCGCTTTTGCAGCCAGCTCCCAAAAAAGCGAGGAGACAAATGGAGCTCAGGGGCACTGCAATTCACAAACGTGCAGAGTTATAAATGATAACTCTCGTCCACAAATATATTGAGGGAAGGCAACGAAGAGGATTTGAAAGCAAGGCAGATTTGCAGGAAACAGATTTCAGGAGGTAGATTCGACTCGCCTTTAAAGCACATGAAAAGCGGCAAAACGTTGACAATGATGCCCTTGGCCAAAAAGGGCGTATGCGTTTTTTCCTGAATATATTCAGGAAAAAACGCATACGCCCTTTTTGGCCAACCAAGCAAGCCGGAAGGGCAAATCAGCGCTACAAAGAAGTCTCGCTTGCCCTCGGTCAAAAGGGCCATGCTGAACAAAGTGTAAAAACCAGAAAAGCAGGACAGGCCATGGAGACATGGGAGCCTTGCTACGCTGATGGGCGGGATGTAAATTGCCAACAGGCACTCTGGAGAAGAGTACGGTGTGTCCTGAAACAAGTAATAAACACAGCGTAGAGAGCATAGGGCACTTCCACTCATGGGCGTATAAATTGGGAAAACTAAAAATCAACAAGACACAGGCACCCTAAAGTTTACGGCTGCTCTGTTTCCAAGAACCTCCACTTTGGTACACCTTCAATATCCCAGGAAAGAGAAAAATGGATAAAGAAATGGTGGTACTTGGCACAATGGAATATCACTCAGCCATGAAATCAATGTCATAAGGCTAGTTAGCAGCATGATGAGTGGATTTAGGTACGATGATTCTAAGTGAAATAAGTCACACAGAAAAAGACACTTATCCTAAGATATCGCTTATAGAGGGAATGTCAAAATCGCTACACTTGAACTGAATTACAAAACAGAACAGAGTCACACCTTTAGAAGACACACTATGGCTGCTTAACGGGAAAGGTGAGGTGGGGTGATGCATAAAACAAGGGTTTGAAATTAGCTCAGAGACCGCTCCATAAGGCAAATATGTAATAGACAAGGCCTACTCCCTGCTCAGTGAACTGGACTCAACACACCCTAGTCACCACACTAGTAAGAATCTGAAAACCTATGTATCGATATCTCTCTGCAAGTGAATCAAGAGGGTGTAAAGCGGCATCAACACAGCAGGGAAAAGCAGCCAAGACCGATTCTAAACGTAAATTACTTTAAAAAACCCACAAAACAAAGACCGTGAAAGAGAGAGAAATTCTTACAAAATCCGTTCAGGGTCTATGATGCAACCTGGATTGACCATATCTAGACCCACAGCTGGATGAGACATAAGGCTGGACACTCTTGGGGCTGAGAGGATTGGTGAGGTTGGGTGAGCAAACGCAGATACTTTAAAGTAACACTGCGGGGAACACACCCCATGGGTCTCAAATCTCCAGGTACAAGGGCATCTTCCTACATCAAAACATGCATGGGAAACCCAGAAGATGGTATGCCATGAGATCGGGAAAGGTTTCTAAAACGCACCTCATTTCTCCTCTCCTTGTGCTCTGGTTTGCCATTCCAGCCGCTTGACTAACCATCTCCCTACTTGGAGAATCAGCACCTTTAACCTCCTGATTGTACAGGTTGCAATTTGTGCTGAGGATGAAAGGGAAGATGCGGAACCAACGAGAGACAATCCCTAGGTTTTGGGACAGGCATAGGTGACTCCATTTTCCCATCAGGAAGAAGAATGAACCACAGGCTCAGCCTGCCCCCCAGAACCAAAATAGGGCCTGAAGCAATCCTGCGCTTTTGCGGCCAGCTCCCAAAAAAGCGAGGAGACAAATGGAGCTCAGGGGCACTGCAATTCACAAACGTGCAGAGTTATAAATGAGAACTCTCGTCCACAAATATATTGAGGGAAGGCAACGAAGAGGATTTGAAAGCAAGGCAGATTTGCAGGAAACAGATTTCAGGAGGTAGATTCGACTCGCCTTTAAAGCACATGAAAAGCGGCAAAACGTTGACAATGATGCCCTTGGCCAAAAAGGGCGTATGCGTTTTTTCCTGAATATATTCAGGAAAAAACGCATACGCCCTTTTTGGCCAACCAAGCAAGCCGGAAGGGCAAATCAGCGCTACAAAGAAGTCTCGCTTGCCCTCGGTCAAAAGGGCCATGCTGAACCAAGTGTAAAAACCAGAAAAGCAGGACAGGCCATGGAGACATGGGAGCCTTGCTACGCTGATGGGCGGGATGTAAATTGCCAACAGGCACTCTGGAGAAGAGTACGGTGTGTCCTGAAACAAGTAATAAACACAGCGTAGAGAGCATAGGGCACTTCCACTCATGGGCGTATAAATTGGGAAAACTAAAAATCAACAAGACACAGGCACCCTAAAGTTTACGGCTGCTCTGTTTCCAAGAACCTCCGCTTCGGTACACCTTCAATATCCCAGGAAAGAGAAAAATGGATAAAGAAATGGTGGTACTTGGCACAATGGAAAATCACTCAGCCATGAAATCAATGTCATAAGGCTAGTTAGCAGCATGATGAGTGGATTTAGGTACGATGATTCTAAGTGAAATAAGTCACACAGAAAAAGACACTTATCCTAAGATATCGCTTATAGAGGGAATGTCAAAATCGCTACACTTGAACTGAATTACAAAACAGAACAGAGTCACACCTTTAGAAGACACACTATGGCTGCTTAACGGGAAAGGTGAGGTGGGGTGATGCATAAAACAAGGGTTTGAAATTAGCTCAGAGACCGCTCCATAAGCCAAATATGTAATAGACAAGGCCTACTCCCTGCTCAGTGAACTGGACTCAACACACCCTAGTCACCACACCAGTAAGAATCTGAAAGCCTATGTATCGATATCTCTCTGCAAGTGAATCAAGAGGGTGTAAAGCGGCATCAACACAGCAGGGAAAAGCAGCCAAGACCGATTCTAAACGTAAATTACTTTAAAAAACCCACAAAACAAAGACCGTGAAAGAGAGAGAAATTCTTACAAAATCCGTTCAGGGTCTATGATGCAACCTGGATTGACCATATCTAGACCCACAGCTGGATGAGACATAAGGCTGGACACTCTTGGGGCTGAGAGGATTGGTGAGGTTGGGTGAGCAAACGCAGATACTTTAAAGTAACACTGCGGGGAACACACCCCATGGGTCTCAAATCTCCAGGTACAAGGGCATCTTCCTACATCAAAACATGCATGGGAAACCCAGAAGATGGTATGCCATGAGATCGGGAAAGGTTTCTAAAACGCACCTCATTTCTCCTCTCCTTGTGCTCGGGTTCGCCATTCCAGCCGCTTGACTAACCATCTCCCTACTTGGAGAATCAGCACCTTTAACCTCCTGATTGTACAGGTTGCAATTTGTCCTGAGGATGAATGGGAAGACGCAGAACCAACGAGAGACGAGCCCTAGGTGTTGGGACAGGCATAGGTCACTCCATTTTCCCATCAGGAAGAAGAATGAACCACAGGCTCAGCCTGCCCCCAAGAACAAAAATAGGGCCTGAAGCAATCCTGCGCTTTTGCGGCCAGCTCCCAAAAAAGCGAGGAGACAAATGGAGCTCAGGGGCACTGCAATTCACAAACGTGCAGAGTTATAAATGAGAACTCTCGTCCACAAATATATTGAGGGAAGGCAACAAAGAGGATTTGAAAGCAAGGCAGATTTGCAGGAAACAGATTTCAGGAGGTAGATTCGACTCGCCTTTAAAGTACATGAAAAGCGGCAAAACGTTGACAATGATGCCCTTGGCCAAAAAGGGCGTATGCGTTTTTTCCTGAATATATTCAGGAAAAAACGCATACGCCCTTTTTGGCCAACCAGGCAAGCCGGAAGGGCAAATCAGCGCTACAAAGAAGTCTCGCTTGCCCTCGGTCAAAAGGGCCATGCTGAACAAAGTGTAAAAACCAGAAAAGCAGGACAGGCCATGGAGACATGGGAGCCTTGCTACGCTGATGTGCGGGATGTAAATTGCCAACAGGCACTCTGGACAAGAGTACGGTGTGTCCTGAAACAAGTAATAAACACAGCGTAGAGAGCATAGGGCACTTCCACTCATGGGCGTATAAATTGGGAAAACTAAAATCAACAAGACACAGGCACCCTAAAGTTTACGGCTGCTCTGTTTCCAAGAACCTCCACTTCGGTACACCATCAATGTCCCAGGAAAGAGAAAAATGGATAAAGAAATGGTGGTACTTGGCACAATGGAAAATCACTCAGCCATGAAATCAATGTCATAAGGCGAGTTAGCAGCATGATGAGTGGATTTAGATATGATGATTCTAAGTGAAATAAGTCACACAGAAAAAGACACTTATCCTAAGATATCGCTTATAGAGGGAATGTCAAAATCGCTACACTTGAACTGAATTACAAAACAGAACAGAGTCACACCTTTAGAAGACACACTATGGCTGCTTAACGGGAAAGGTGAGGTGGGGTGATGCATAAAACAAGGGTTTTAAATTAGCTCAAAGACCGCTCAATAAGCCAAATATGTAATAGACAAGGCCTACTCCCTGCTCAGTGAACTGGACTCAACACACCCTAGTCACCACACTAGTAAGAATCTGAAAACCTATGTATCGATATCTCTCTGCAAGTGAATCAAGAGGGTGTAAAGCGGCATCAACACAGCAGGGAAAAGCAGCCAAGACCGATTCTAAACGTAAATTACTTTAAAAAACCCACAAAACAAAGACAGTGAAAGAGAGAGAAATTCTTACAAAATCCGTTCAGGGTCTATGATGCAACCTGGATTGACCATATCTAGACCCACAGCTGGATGAGACATAAGGCTGGACACTCTTGGGGCTGAGAGGATTGGTGAGGTTGGGTGAGCAAACGCAGATACTTTAAAGTAACACTGCGGGGAACACACCCCATGGGTCTCAAATCTCCAGGTACAAGGGCATCTTCCTACATCAAAACATGCATGGGAAACCCAGAAGATGGTATGCCATGAGATCGGGAAAGGTTTCTAAAACGCACCTCATTTTTCCTCTCCTTGTGCTCTGGTTTGCCATTCCAGCCGCTTGACTAACCATCTCCCTACTTGGAGAATCAGCACCTTTAACCTCCTGATTGTACAGGTTGCAATTTGTCCTGAGGATGAAAGGGAAGATGCGGAACCAACGAGAGACAATCCCTAGGTTTTGGGACAGCCATAGGTGACTCCATTTTCCCATCAGGAAGAAGAATGAACCACAGGCTCAGCCTGCCCCCCAGAACCAAAATAGGGCTTGAAGCAATCCTGCGCTTTTGCGGCCAGCTCCCAAAAAAGCGAGGAGACAAATGGAGCTCAGGGGCAGTGCAATTCACCAACGTGCAGAGTTATAAATGAGAACTCTCGTCCACAAATATATTGAGGGAAGGCAACGAAGAGGATTTGAAAGCAAGGCAGATTTGCAGGAAACAGATTTCAGGAGGTAGATTCGACTCGCCTTTAAAGCACATGTAAAGCGGCAAAACGTTGACAATGATGCCCTTGGCCAAAAAGGGCGTATGCGTTTTTTCCTGAATATATTCAGGAAAAAACGCATACGCCCTTTTTGGCCAACCAAGCAAGCCGGAAGGGCAAATCAGCGCTACAAGAAGTCTCGCTTGCCCTCGGTCAAAAGGGCCATGCTGAACAAAGTGTAAAAACCAGAAAAGCAGGACAGGCCATGGAGACATGGGAGCCTTGCTACACTGATGGGCGGGATGTAAATTGCCAACAGGCACTCTGGAGAAGAGTACGGTGTGTCCTGAAACAAGTAATAAACACAGCGTAGAGAGCATAGGGCACTTCCACTCATGGGCGTATAAATTGGGAAAACTAAGAATCAACAAGACACAGGCACCCTAAAGTTTACGGCTGCTCTGTTTCCAAGAACCTCCGCTTCGGTACACCTTCAATATCCCAGGAAAGAGAAAAATGGATAAAGAAATGGTGGTACTTGGCACAATGGAATATCACTCAGCCATGAAATCAATGTCATAAGGCTAGTTAGCAGCATGATGAGTGGATTTAGGTACGATGATTCTAAGTGAAATAAGTCACACAGAAAAAGACACTTATCCTAAGATATGGCTTATAGAGGGAATGTCAAAATCGCTACACTTGAACTGAATTACAAAACAGAACAGAGTCACACCTTTAGAAGACACACTATGGCTGCTTAACGGGAAAGGTGAGGTGGGGTGATGCATAAAACAAGGGTTTGAAATTAGCTCAGAGACCGCTCCATAAGCCAAATATGTAATAGACAAGGCCTACTCCCTGCTCAGTGAACTGGACTCAACACACCCTAGACACCACACAAGAATATATCTGACTAGTAAGAATCTGAAAACTTATGTATCGATATCTCTCTGCAAGTGAATCAAGTGGGTGTAAAGCGGCATCAACACAGCAGGGAAAAGCAGCCAAGCCCGATTCTAAACATAAATTACTTTAAAAAACCCACAAAACAAAGACCGTGAAAGAGAGAGAAATTCTTACGAAATCCGTTCAGGGTCTATGATGCAACCTGGATTGACCATATCTAGACCCACAGCTGGATGAGACATAAGGCTGGACACTCTTGGGGCTGAGAGGATTGGTGAGGTTGGGTGAGCAAACGCAGATACTTTAAAGTAACACTGCGGGGAACACACCCCATGGGTCTCAAATCTCCAGGTACAAGGGCATCTTCCTACATCAAAACATGCATGGGAAACCCAGAAGATGGTATGCCATGAGATCGGGAAAGGTTTCTAAAACGCACCTCATTTATCCTCTCCTTGTGCTCGGGTTCGCCATTCCAGCCACTTGACTAACCATCTCCCTACTTGGAGAATCAGCACCTTTAACCTCCTGTTTCGTCCAGGTTGCAATTTGTCCTGAGGATGAACGGGAAGACGCGGAACCAACGAGAGACGAGCCCTAGGTGTTGGGACAGGCATAGGTCACTCCATTTTCCCATCAGGAAGAAGAATGAACCACAGGCTCAGCCTGCCCCCCAGAACCAAAATAGGGCCTGAAGCAATCCTGCGCTTTTGCGGCCAGCTCCCAAAAAAGCGAGGAGACAAATGGAGCTCAGGGGCACTGCAATTCACAAACGTGCAGAGTTATAAATGAGAACTCTCGTCCACAAATATATTGAGGGAAGGCAACGAAGAGGTTTTGAAAGCAAGGCAGATTTGCAGGAAACAGATTTCAGGAGGTAGATTCGACTCGCCTTTAAAGCACATGAAAAGCGGCAAAACGTTGACAATGATGCCCTTGGCCAAAAAGGGCGTATGCGTTTTTTCCTGAATATATTCAGGAAAAAACGCATACGCCCTTTTTGGCCAACTAAGCAAGCCGGAAGGGCAAATCAGCGCTACAAAGAAGTCTCGCTTGCCCTCGGTCAAAAGGGCCATGCTGAACAAACAGTAAAAACCAGAAAAGCAGGACAGGCCATGGAGACATGGGAGCCTTCTTACGCTGATGGGCGGGATGTAAATTGCCAACAGGCACTCTGGAGAAGAGTACGGTGTGTCCTGAAACAAGTAATAAACACAGCGTAGAGAGCATAGGGCACTTCCACTCATGGGCGTATAAATTGGGAAAACTAAAAATCAACAAGACACAGGCACCCTAAAGTTTACGGCTGCTCTGTTTCCAAGAACCTCCACTTCGGTACACCTTCAATATCCCAGGAAAGAGAAAAATGGATAAAGAAATGGTGGTACTTGGCACAATGGAATATCACTCAGCCATGAAATCAATGTCATAAAGCTAGTTAGCAGCATGATGAGTGGATTTAGGTACGATGATTCTAAGTGAAATAAGTCACACAGAAAAAGACACTTATCCTAAGATATCGCTTATAGAGGGAATGTCAAAATGGCTACACTTGAACTGAATTACAAAACAGAACAGAGTCACACCTTTAGAAGACACACTATGGCTGCTTAACGGGAAAGGTGAGGTGGGGTGATGCATAAAACAAGGGTTTGAAATTAGCTCAGAGACCGCTCCATAAGCCAAATATGTAATAGACAAGGCCTACTCCCTGCTCAGTGAACTGGACTCAACACACCCTAGTCACCACACAAGAATATATCTGACTAGTAAGAATCTGAAAACCTATGTATGGATATCTCTCTGCAAGTGAATCAAGAGGGTGTAAAGCGGCATCAACACAGCATGGAAAAGCATCAAGCCCGATTCTAAACATAAATTACTTTAAAAAACCCACAAAACAAAGACAGTGAAAGAGAGAGAAATTCTTACAAAATCCGTTCAGGGTCTATGATGCAACCTGGATTGACCATATCTAGACCCACAGCTGGATGAGACATAAGGCTGGACACTCTTGGGGCTGAGAGGATTGGTGAGGTTGGGTGAGCAAACGCAGATACTTTAAAGTAACACTGCGGGGAACACACCCCATGGGTCTCAAATCTCCAGGTACAAGGGCATCTTCCTACATCAAAACATGCATGGGAAACCCAGAAGATGGTATGCCATGAGATCGGGAAAGGTTTCTAAAACGCACCTCATTTCTCCTCTCCTTGTGCTCGGGTTCGCCATTCCAGCCGCTTGACTAACCATCTCCCTACTTGGAGAATCAGCACCTTTAACCTCCTGATTGTACAGGTTGCAATTTGTCCTGAGGATGAATGGGAAGACGCAGAACCAACGAGATACGAGCCCTAGGTGTTGGGACAGGCATACGTCACTCCATTTTCCCATCAGGAAGAAGAATGAACCACAGGCTCAGCCTGCCCCCCAGAACCAAAATAGGGCCTGAAGCAATCCTGCGCTTTTGCGGCCAGCTCCCTAAAAAGCGAGGAGACAAATGGAGCTCAGGGGCACTGCAATTCACAAACGTGCAGAGTTATAAATGAGAACTCTCGTCCACAAATATATTGAGGGGAGGCAACGAAGAGGATTTGAAAGCAAGGCAGATTTGTAGGAAACAGATTTCAGGAGGTAGATTCGACTCGCCTTTAAAGCACATGAAAAGCGGCAAAACGTTGACAATGATGCCCTTGGCCAAAAAGGGCGTATGCGTTTTTTCCTGAATATATTCAGGAAAAAACGCATACGCCCTTTTTGGCCAACCAAGCAAGCCGGAAGGGCAAATCAGCGCTACAAAGAAGTCTCGCTTGCCCTCGGTCAAAAGGGCCATGCTGAACAAAGTGTAAAAACCAGAAAAGCAGGACAGGCCATGGAGACATGGGAGCCTTGCTACGCTGATGGGCGGGATGTAAATTGCCAAAAGGCACTCTGGAGAAGAGTACGGTGTGTCCTGAAACAAGTAATAAACACAGCGTAGAGAGCATAGGGCACTTCCACTCATGGGCGTATAAATTGGGAAAAGTAAAAATCAACAAGACACAGGCACCCTAAAGTTTACGGCTGCTCTGTTTCCAAGAACCTCCACTTCGGTACACCATCAATGTCCCAGGAAAGAGAAAAATGGATAAAGAAATGGTGGAACTTGGCACAATGGAATATCACTCAGCCATGAAATCAATGTCATAAGGCTAGTTAGCAGCATGATGAGTGGATTTAGGTACGATGATTCTAAGTGAAATAAGTCACACAGAAAAAGACACTTATCCTAAGATATCGCTTATAGAGGGAATGTCAAAATCGCTACACTTGAACTGAATTACAAAAGAGAACAGAGTCACACCTTTAGAAGACACACTATGGCTGCTTAACGGGAAAGGTGAGGTGGGGTGATGCATAAAACAAGGGTTTGAAATTAGCTCAGACACCGCTCCATAAGCCAAATATGTAATAGACAAGGCCTACTCCCTGCTCAGTGAACTGGACTCAACACACCCTAGTCACCACACTAGTAAGAATCTGAAAACCTATGTATCGATATCTCTCTGCAAGTGAATCAAGAGGGTGTAAAGCGGCATCAACACAGCAGGGAAAAGCAGCCAAGACCGATTCTAAACGTAAATTACTTTAAAAAACCCACAAAACTAAGACCGTGAAAGAGAGAGAAATTCTTACGAAATCCGTTCAGGGTCTATGATGCAACCTGGATTGACCATATCTAGACCCACAGCTGGATGAGACATAAGGCTGGACACTCTTGGGGCTGAGAGGATTGGTGAGGTTGGGTGAGCAAACGCAGATACTTTAAAGTAACACTGCGGGGAACACACCCCATGGGTCTCAAATCTCCAGGTACAAGGGCATCTTCCTACATCAAAACATGCATGGGAAACCCAGAAGATGGTATGCCATGAGATCGGGAAAGGTTTCTAAAACGCACCTCATTTCTCCTCTCCTTGTGCTCTGGTTTGCCATTCCAGCCGCTTGACTAACCATCTCCCTACTTGGAGAATCAGCACCTTTAACCTCCTGATTGTACAGGTTGCAATTTGTCCTGAGGATGAAAGGGAAGATGCGGAACCAACGAGAGACAATCCCTAGGTTTTGGGACAGGCATAGGTGACTCCATTTTCCCATCAGGAAGAAGAATGAACCACAGGCTCAGCCTGCCCCCCAGAACCAAAATAGGGCCTGAAGCAATCCTGCGCTTTTGCGGCCAGCTCCCAAAAAAGCGAGGAGACAAATGGAGCTCAGGGGCACTGCAATTCACAAACGTGCAGAGTTATAAATGAGAACTCTCGTCCACAAATATATTGAGGGAAGGCAACGAAGAGGATTTGAAAGCAAGGCAGATTTGCAGGAAACAGATTTCAGGAGGTAGATTCGACTCGCCTTTAAAGCACATGAAAAGCGGCAAAACGTTGACAATGATGCCCTTGGCCAAAAAGGGCGTATGCGTTTTTTCCTGAATATATTCAGGAAAAAACGCATACGCCCTTTTTGGCCAACCAAGCAAGCCGGAAGGGCAAATCAGCGCTACAAAGAAGTCTCGCTTGCCCTCGGTCAAAAGGGCCATGCTGAACAAAGTGTAAAAACCAGAAAAGCAGGACAGGCCATGGAGACATGGGAGCCTTGCTACGCTGATGGGCGGGATGTAAATTGCCAACAGGCACTCTGGAGAAGAGTACGGTGTGTCCTGAAACAAGTAATAAACACAGCGTAGAGAGCATAGGGCACTTCCACTCATGGGCGTATAAATTGGGAAAAGTAAAAATCAACAAGACACAGGCACCCTAAAGTTTACGGCTGCTGTGTTTCCAAGAACCTCCGCTTCGGTACACCTTCAATATCCCAGGAAAGAGAAAAATGGATAAAGAAATGGTGGTACTTGGCACAATGGAATATCACTCAGCCATGAAATCAATGTCATAAGGCTAGTTAGCAGCATGATGAGTGGATTTAGGTACGATGATTCTAAGTGAAATAAGTCACACAGAAAAAGACACTTATCCTAAGATATCGCTTATAGAGGGAATGTCAAAATCGCTACACTTGAACTGAATTACAAAAGAGAACAGAGTCACACCTTTAGAAGACACACTATGGCTGCTTAACGGGAAAGGTGAGGTGGGGTGATGCATAAAACAAGGGTTTGAAATTAGCTCAGAGACCGCTTCATAAGCCAAATATGAAATAGACAAGGCCTACTCCCTGCTCAGTGAACTGGACTCAACACACCCTAGTCACCACACTAGTAAGAATCTGAAAACCTATGTATCGATATCTCTCTGCAAGTGAATCAAGAGGGTGTAAAGCGGCATCAACACAGCAGGGAAAAGCAGCCAAGACCGATTCTAAACGTAAATTACTTTAAAAAACCCACAAAACAAAGACCGTGAAAGAGAGAGAAATTCTTACAAAATCCGTTCAGGGTCTATGATGCAACCTGGATTGACCATATCTAGACCCACAGCTGGATGAGACATAAGGCTGGACACTCTTGGGGCTGAGAGGATTGGTGAGGTTGGGTGAGCAAACGCAGATACTTTAAAGTAACACTGCGGGGAACACACCCCATGGGTCTCAAATCTCCAGGTACAAGGGCATCTTCCTACATCAAAACATGCATGGGAAACCCAGAAGATGGTATGCCATGAGATCGGGAAAGGTTTCTAAAACGCACCTCATTTCTCCTCTCCTTGTGCTCGGGTTCGCCATTCCAGCTGCTTGACTAACCATCTCCCTACTTGGAGAATCAGCACCTTTAACCTCCTGATTGTACAGGTTGCAATTTGTCCTGAGGATGAATGGGAAGACGCAGAACCAACGAGAGACGAGCCCTAGGTGTTGGGACAGGCATACGTCACTCCATTTTCCCATCAGGAAGAAGAATGAACCACAGGCTCAGCCTGCCCCCAAGAACAAAAATAGGGCCTGAAGCAATCCTGCGCTTTTGCAGCCAGCTCCCAAAAAGCGAGGAGACAAATGGAGCTCAGGGGCACTGCAATTCACAAACGTGCAGAGTTATAAATGAGAACTCTCGTCCACAAATATATTGAGGGAAGGCAACGAAGAGGATTTGAAAGCAAGGCAGATTTGCAGGAAACAGATTTCAGGAGGTAGATTCGACTCGCCTTTAAAGCACATGAAAAGCGGCAAAACGTTGACAATGATGCCCTTGGCCAAAAAGGGCGTATGCGTTTTTTCCTGAATATATTCAGGAAAAAACGCATACGCCCTTTTTGGCCAACCAAGCAAGCCGGAAGGGCAAATCAGCGCTACAAAGAAGTCTCGCTTGCCCTCGGTCAAAAGGGCCATGCTGAACAAAGTGTAAAAACCAGAAAAGCAGGACAGGCCATGGAGACATGGGAGCCTTGCTACGCTGATGTGCGGGATGTAAATTGCCAACAGGCACTCTGGACAAGAGTACGGTGTGTCCTGAAACAAGTAATAAACACAGCGTAGAGAGCATAGGGCACTTCCACTCATGGGCGTATAAATTGGGAAAACTAAAATCAACAAGACACAGGCACCCTAAAGTTTACGGCTGCTCTGTTTCCAAGAACCTCCACTTCGGTACACCATCAATGTCCCAGGAAAGAGAAAAATGGATAAAGAAATGGTGGTACTTGGCACAATGGAAAATCACTCAGCCATGAAATCAATGTCATAAGGCGAGTTAGCAGCATGATGAGTGGATTTAGATACGATGATTCTAAGTGAAATAAGTCACACAGAAAAAGACACTTATCCTAAGATATCGCTTATAGAGGGAATGTCAAAATCGCTACACTTGAACTGAATTACAAAACAGAACAGAGTCACACCTTTAGAAGACACACTATGGCTGCTTAACGGGAAAGGTGAGGTGGGGTGATGCATAAAACAAGGGTTTGAAATTAGCTCAAAGACCGCTCAATAAGCCAAATATGTAATAGACAAGGCCTACTCCCTGCTCAGTGAACTGGACTCAACACACCCTAGTCACCACACTAGTAAGAATCTGAAAACCTATGTATCGATATCTCTCTGCAAGTGAATCAAGAGGGTGTAAAGCGGCATCAACACAGCAGGGAAAAGCAGCCAAGCCCGATTCTAAACGTAAATTACTTTAAAAAACCCACAAAACAAAGACAGTGAAAGAGAGAGAAATTCTTACAAAATCCGTTCAGGGTCTATGATGCAACCTGGATTGACCATATCTAGACCCACAGCTGGATGAGACATAAGGCTGGACACTCTTGGGGCTGAGAGGATTGGTGAGGTTGGGTGAGCAAACGCAGATACTTTAAAGTAACACTGCGGGGAACACACCCCATGGGTCTCAAATCTCCAGGTACAAGGGCATCTTCCTACATCAAAACATGCATGGGAAACCCAGAAGATGGTATGCCATGAGATCGGGAAAGGTTTCTAAAACGCACCTCATTTTTCCTCTCCTTGTGCTCTGGTTTGCCATTCCAGCCGCTTGACTAACCATCTCCCTACTTGGAGAATCAGCACCTTTAACCTCCTGATTGTACAGGTTGCAATCTGTCCTGAGGATGAACGGGAAAACGCAGAACCAACGAGAGACGAGCCCTAGGTTTTGGGACAGGCACAGGTCACTCCATTTTCCCATCAGGAAGAAGAATGAACCACAGGCTCAGCCTGCCCCCCAGAACCAAAATAGGGCCTGAAGCAATCCTGCGCTTTTGCGGCCAGCTCCCAAAAAAGCGAGGAGACAAATGGAGCTCAGGGGCACTGCAATTCACAAACGTGCAGAGTTATAAATGAGAACTCTCGTCCACAAATATATTGAGGGAAGGCAACGAAGAGGATTTGAAAGCAAGGCAGATTTGCAGGAAACAGATTTCAGGAGGTAGATTCGACTCGCCTTTAAAGCACATGAAAAGCGGCAAAACGTTGACAATGATGCCCTTGGCCAAAAAGGGCGTATGCGTTTTTTCCTGAATATATTCAGGAAAAAACGCATACGCCCTTTTTGGCCAACCAAGCAAGCCGGAAGGGCAAATCAGCGCTACAAAGAAGTCTCGCTTGCCCTCGGTCAAAAGGGCCATGCTGAACAAAGTGTAAAAACCAGAAAAGCAGGACAGGCCATGGAGACATGGGAGCCTTGCTACGCTGATGGGCGGGATGTAAATTGCCAACAGGCACTCTGGAGAAGAGTACGGTGTGTCCTGAAACAAGTAATAAACACAGCGTAGAGAGCATAGGGCACTTCCACTCATGGGCGTATAAATTGGGAAAACTAAAAATCAACAAGACACAGGCACCCTAAAGTTTACGGCTGCTCTGTTTCCAAGAACCTCCGCTTCGGTACACCTTCAATATCCCAGGAAAGAGAAAAATGGATAAAGAAATGGTGGTACTTGGCACAATGGAATATCACTCAGCCATGAAATCAATGTCATAAGGCTAGTTAGCAGCATGATGAGTGGATTTAGGTACGATGATTCTAAGTGAAATAAGTCACACAGAAAAAGACACTTATCCTAAGATATCGCTTATAGAGGGAATGTCAAAATCGCTACACTTGAACTGAATTACAAAACAGAACAGAGTCACACCTTTAGAAGACACACTATGGCTGCTTAACGGGAAAGGTGAGGTGGGGTGATGCATAAAACAAGGGTTTGAAATTAGCTCAGAGACCGCTCCATAAGCCAAATATGTAATAGACAAGGCCTACTCCCTGCTCAGTGAACTGGACTCAACACACCCTAGTCACCACACAAGAATATATCTGACTAGTAAGAATCTGAAAACCTATGTATCGATATCTCTCTGCAATGAATCAAGAGGGTGTAAAGCGGCATCAACACAGCAGGGAAAAGCAGCCAAGACCCATTCTAAACATAAATTACTTTAAAAAACCCACAAAACAAAGACAGTGAAAGAGAGAGAATTTCTTACAAAATCCGTTCAGGGTCTATGATGCAACCTGGATTGACCATATCTAGACCCACAGCTGGATGAGACATAAGGCTGGACACTCTTGGGGCTGAGAGGATTGGTGAGGTTGGGTGAGCAAACGCAGATAATTTAAAGTAACACTGCGGGGAACACACCCCATGGGTCTCAAATCTCCAGGTACAAGGGCATCTTCCTACATCAAAACATGCATGGGAAACCCAGAAGATGGTATGCCATGAGATCGGGAAAGGTTTCTAAAACGCACCTCATTTCTCCTCTCCTTGTGCTCGGGTTCGCCATTCCAGCCGCTTGACTAACCATCTCCCTACTTGGAGAATCAGCACCTTTAACCTCCTGATTGTACAGGTTGCAATTTGTCCTGAGGATGAACGGGAAGACGCGGAACCAACGAGAGACGAGCCCTAGGTGTTGGGACAGGCATAGGTCACTCCATTTTCCCATCAGGAAGAAGAATGAACCACAGGCTCAGCCTGCCCCCCAGAACCAAAATAGGGCCTGAAGCAATCCTGCGCTTTTGCGGCCAGCTCCCAAAAAAGCGAGGAGACAAATGGAGCTCAGGGGCACTGCAATTCACAAACGTGCAGAGTTATAAATGAGAACTCTCGTCCACAAATATATTGAGGGAAGGCAACGAAGAGGATTTGAAAGCAAGGCAGATTTGCAGGAAACAGATTTCAGGAGGTAGATTCGACTCGCCTTTAAAGCACATGAAAAGCGGCAAAACGTTGACAATGATGCCCTTGGCCAAAAAGGGCGTATGCGTTTTTTCCTGAATATATTCAGGAAAAAACGCATACGCCCTTTTTGGCCAACCAAGCAAGCCGGAAGGGCAAATCAGCGCTACAAAGAAGTCTCGCTTGCCCTCGGTCAAAAGGGCCATGCTGAACAAAGTGTAAAAACCAGAAAAGCAGGACAGGCCATGGAGACATGGGAGCCTTGCTACGCTGATGGGCGGGATGTAAATTGCCAACAGGCACTCTGGAGAAGAGTACGGTGTGTCCTGAAACAAGTAATAAACACAGCGTAGAGAGCATAGGGCACTTCCACTCATGGGCGTATAAATTGGGAAAACTAAAATCAACAAGACACAGGCACCCTAAAGTTTACGGCTGCTCTGTTTCCAAGAACCTCCACTTCGGTACACCATCAATGTCCCAGGAAAGAGAAAAATGGATAAAGAAATGGTGGTACTTGGCACAATGGAAAATCACTCAGCCATGAAATCAATGTCATAAGGCGAGTTAGCAGCATGATGAGTGGATTTAGATACGATGATTCTAAGTGAAATAAGTCACACAGAAAAAGACACTTATCCTAAGATATCGCTTATAGAGGGAATGTCAAAATCGCTACACTTGAACTGAATTACAAAACAGAACAGAGTCACACCTTTAGAAGACACACTATGGCTGCTTAACGGGAAAGGTGAGGTGGGGTGATGCATAAAACAAGGGTTTGAAATTAGCTCAAAGACCGCTCCATAAGCCAAATATGTAATAGACAAGGCCTACTCCCTGCTCAGTGAACTGGACTCAACACACCCTAGTCACCACACTAGTAAGAATCTGAAAACCTATGTATCGATATCTCTCTGCAAGTGAATCAAGAGGGTGTAAAGCGGCATCAACACAGCAGGGAAAAGCAGCCAAGACCGATTCTAAACGTAAATTACTTTAAAAAACCCACAAAACAAAGACAGTGAAAGAGAGAGAAATTCTTACAAAATCCGTTCAGGGTCTATGATGCAACCTGGATTGACCATATCTAGACCCACAGCTGGATGAGACATAAGGCTGGACACTCTTGGGGCTGAGAGGATTGGTGAGGTTGGGTGAGCAAACGCAGATACTTTAAAGTAACACTGCGGGGAAGACACCCCATGGGTCTCAAATCTCCAGGTACAAGGGCATCTTCCTACATCAAAACATGCATGGGAAACCCAGAAGATGGTATGCCATGAGATCGGGAAAGGTTTCTAAAATGCACCTCATTTTTCCTCTCCTTGTGCTCTGGTTTGCCATTCCAGCCGCTTGACTAACCATCTCCCTATTTGGAGAATCAGCACCTTTAACCTCCTGATTGTACAGGTTGCAATTTGTCCTGAGGATGAAAGGGAAGTTGCGGAACCAACGAGAGACAATCCCTAGGTTTTGGGACAGGCATAGGTGACTCCATTTTCCCATCAGGAAGAAGAATGAACCACAGGCTCAGCCTGCCCCCCAGAACCAAAATAGGGCTTGAAGCAATCCTGCGCTTTTGCGGCCAGCTCCCAAAAAAGCGAGGAGACAAATGGAGCTCAGGGGCAGTGCAATTCACCAACGTGCAGAGTTATAAATGAGAACTCTCGTCCACAAATATATTGAGGGAAGGCAACGAAGAGGATTTGAAAGCAAGGCAGATTTGCAGGAAACAGATTTCAGGAGGTAGATTCGACTCGCCTTTAAAGCACATGAAAAGCGGCAAAACGTTGACAATGATGCCCTTGGCCAAAAAGGGCGTATGCGTTTTTTCCTGAATATATTCAGGAAAAAACGCATACGCCCTTTTTGGCCAACCAAGCAAGCCGGAAGGGCAAATCAGCGCTACAAAGAAGTCTCGCTTGCCCTCGGTCAAAAGGGCCATGCTGAACAAAGTGTAAAAACCAGAAAAGCAGGACAGGCCATGGAGACATGGGAGCCTTGCTACGCTGATGGGCGGGATGTAAATTGCCAACAGGCACTCTGGAGAAGAGTACGGTGTGTCCTGAAACAAGTAATAAACACAGCGTAGAGAGCATAGGGCACTTCCACTCATGGGCGTATAAATTGGGAAAACTAAAAATCAACAAGACACAGGCACCCTAAAGTTTACGGCTGCTCTGTTTCCAAGAACCTCCGCTTCGGTACACCTTCAATATCCCAGGAAAGAGAAAAATGGATAAAGAAATGGTGGTACTTGGCACAATGGAATATCACTCAGCCATGAAATCAATGTCATAAGGCTAGTTAGCAGCATGATGAGTGGATTTAGGTACGATGATTCTAAGTGAAATAAGTCACACAGAAAAAGACACTTATCCTAAGATATCGCTTATAGAGGGAATGTCAAAATCGCTACACTTGAACTGAATTACAAAACAGAACAGAGTCACACCTTTAGAAGACACACTATGGCTGCTTAACGGGAAAGGTGAGGTGGGGTGATGCATAAAACAAGGGTTTGAAATTAGCTCAGAGACCGCTCCATAAGCCAAATATGTAATAGACAAGGCCTACTCCCTGCTCAGTGAACTGGACTCAACACACCCTAGTCACCACACAAGAATATATCTGACTAGTAAGAATCTGAAAACCTATGTATCGATATCTCTCTGCAATGAATCAAGAGGGTGTAAAGCGGCATCAACACAGCAGGGAAAAGCAGCCAAGCATGATTCTAAACATAAATTACTTTTAAAAACCCACAAAACAAAGACAGTGAAAGAGAGAGAATTTCTTACAAAATCCGTTCAGGGTCTATGATGCAACCTGGATTGACCATATCTAGACCCACAGCTGGATGAGACATAAGGCTGGACACTCTTGGGGCTGAGAGGATTGGTGAGGTTGGGTGAGCAAACGCAGATACTTTAAAGTAACACTGCGGGGAACACACCCCATGGGTCTCAAATCTCCAGGTACAAGGGCATCTTCCTACATCAAAACATGCATGGGAAACCCAGAAGATGGTATGCCATGAGATCGGGAAAGGTTTCTAAAACGCACCTCATTTCTCCTCTCCTTGTGCTCGGGTTCGCCATTCCAGCCGCTTGACTAACCATCTCCCTACTTGGAGAATCAGCACCTTTAACCTCCTGATTGTACAGGTTGCAATTTGTCCTGAGGATGAATGGGAAGACGCAGAACCAACGAGAGAGGAGCCCTAGGTGTTGGGACAGGCATAGGTCACTCCATTTTCCCATCAGGAAGAAGAATGAACCACAGGCTCAGCCTGCCCCCCAGAACCAAAATAGGGCCTGAAGCAATCCTGCGCTTTTGCGGCCAGCTCCCAAAAAAGCGAGGAGACAAATGGAGCTCAGGGGCACTGCAATTCACAAACGTGCAGAGTTATAAATGAGAACTCTCGTCCACAAATATATTGAGGGAAGGCAACGAAGAGGATTTGAAAGCAAGGCAGATTTGCAGGAAACAGATTTCAGGAGGTAGATTCGACTCGCCTTTAAAGCACATGAAAAGCGGCAAAACGTTGACAATGATGCCCTTGGCCAAAAAGGGCGTATGCGTTTTTTCCTGAATATATTCAGGAAAAAACGCATACGCCCTTTTTGGCCAACCAAGCAAGCCGGAAGGGCAAATCAGCGCTACAAAGAAGTCTCGCTTGCCCTCGGTCAAAAGGGCCATGCTGAACAAAGTGTAAAAACCAGAAAAGCAGGACAGGCCATGGAGACATGGGAGCCTTGCTACGCTGATGGGCGGGATGTAAATTGCCAACAGGCACTCTGGAGAAGAGTACGGTGTGTCCTGAAACAAGTAATAAACACAGCGTAGAGAGCATAGGGCACTTCCACTCATGGGCGTATAAATTGGGAAAAGTAAAAATCAACAAGACACAGGCACCCTAAAGTTTACGGCTGCTCTGTTTCCAAGAACCTCCGCTTCGGTACACCTTCAATATCCCAGGAAAGAGAAAAATGGATAAAGAAATGGTGGTACTTGGCACAATGGAATATCACTCAGCCATGAAATCAATGTCATAAGGCTAGTTAGCAGCATGATGAGTGGATTTAGGTACGATGAATCTAAGTGAAATAAGTCACACAGAAAAAGGCACTTGTCCTAAGATATCGCTTATAGAGGGAATGTCAAAATCGCTACACTTGAACTGAATTACAAAACAGAACAGAGTCACACCTTTAGAAGACACACTATGGCTGCTTAACGGGAAAGGTGAGGTGGGGTGATGCATAAAACAAGGGTTTGAAATTAGCTCAGACACTGCTCCATAAGCCAAATATGTAATAGACAAGGCCTACTCCCTGCTCAGTGAACTGGACTCAACACACTCTAGTCACCACACAAGAATATATCTGACTAGTAAGAATCTGAAAACCTATGTATCGATATCTCTCTGCAATGAATCAAGAGGGTGTAAAGCGGTATCAACACAGCAGGGAAAAGCAGCCAAGCATGATTCTAAACATAAATTACTTTAAAAAACCCACAAAACAAAGACAGTGAAAGAGAGAGAATTTCTTACAAAATCCGTTCAGGGTCTATGATGCAACCTGGATTGACCATATCTAGACCCACAGCTGGATGAGACATAAGGCTGGACACTCTTGGGGCTGAGAGGATTGGTGAGGTTGGGTGAGCAAACGCAGATAATTTAAAGTAACACTGCGGGGAACACACCCCATGGGTCTCAAATCTCCAGGTACAAGGGCATCTTCCTACATCAAAACATGCATGGGAAACCCAGAAGATGGTATGCCATGAGATCGGGAAAGGTTTCTAAAACGCACCTCATTTCTCCTCTCCTTGTGCTCGGGTTCGCCATTCCAGCCCCTTGACTAACCATCTCCCTACTTGGAGAATCAGCACCTTTAACCTCCTGATTGTACAGGTTGCAATTTGTCCTGAGGATGAATGGGAAGACGCAGAACCAACGAGAGATGAGCCCTAGGTGTTGGGACAGGCATAGGTCACTCCATTTTCCCATCAGGAAGAAGAATGAACCACAGGCTCAGCCTGCCCCCCAGAACCAAAATAGGGCCTGAAGCAATCCTGCGCTTTTGCGGCCAGCTCCCAAAAAAGCGAGGAGACAAATGGAGCTCAGGGGCACTGCAATTCACAAACGTGCAGAGTTATAAATGAGAACTCTCGTCCACAAATATATTGAGGGAAGGCAACAAAGAGGATTTGAAAGCAAGGCAGATTTGCAGGAAACAGATTTCAGGAGGTAGATTCGACTCGCCTTTAAAGCACATGAAAAGCGGCAAACGTTGACAATGATGCCCTTGGCCAAAAAGGGCGTATGCGTTTTTTCCTGAATATATTCAGTAAAAAACGCATACGCCCTTTTTGGCCAACCAAGCAAGCCGGAAGGGCAAATCAGCGCTACAAAGAAGTCTCGCTTGCCCTCGGTCAAAAGGGCCATGCTGAACAAAGTGTAAAAACCAGAAAAGCAGGACAGGCCATGGAGACATGGGAGCCTTGCTACGCTGATGGGCGGGATGTAAATTGCCAACAGGCACTCTGGAGAAGAGTACGGTGTGTCCTGAAACAAGTAATAAACACAGCGTAGAGAGCATAGGGCACTTCCACTCATGGGCGTATAAATTGGGAAAAGTAAAAATCAACAAGACACAGGCACCCTAAAGTTTACGGCTGCTCTGTTTCCAAGAACCTCCGCTTCGGTACACCTTCAATATCCCAGGAAAGAGAAAAATGGATAAAGAAATGGTGGTACTTGGCACAATGGAATATCACTCAGCCATGAAATCAATGTCATAAGGCTAGTTAGCAGCATGATGAGTGGATTTAGGTACGATGATTCTAAGTGAAATAAGTCACACAGAAAAAGACACTTATCCTAAGATATCGCTTATAGAGGGAATGTCAAAATCGCTACACTTGAACTGAATTACAAAACAGAACAGAGTCACACCTTTAGAAGACACACTATGGCTGCTTAACGGGAAAGGTGAGGTGGGGTGATGCATAAAACAAGGGTTTGAAATTAGCTCAGAGACCGCTCCATAAGCCAAATATGTAATAGACAAGGCCTACTCCCTGCTCAGTGAACTGGACTCAACACACCCTAGTCACCACACTAGTAAGAATCTGAAAACCTATGTATCGATATCTCTCTGCAAGTGAATCAAGAGGGTGTAAAGCGGCATCAACACAGCAGGGAAAAGCAGCCAAGACCGATTCTAAACGTAAATTACTTTAAAAAACCCACAAAACAAAGACCGTGAAAGAGAGAGAAATTCTTACAAAATCCGTTCAGGGTCTATGATGCAACCTGGATTGACCATATCTAGACCCACAGCTGGATGAGACATAAGGCTGGACACTCTTGGGGCTGAGAGGATTGGTGAGGTTGGGTGAGCAAACGCAGATAATTTAAAGTAACACTGCGGGGAACACACCCCATGGGTCTCAAATCTCCAGGTACAAGGGCATCTTCCTACATCAAAACATGCATGGGAAACCCAGAAGATGGTATGCCATGAGATCGGGAAAGGTTTCTAAAACGCACCTAATTTCTCCTCTCCTTGTGCTCGGGTTCGCCATTCCAGCCCCTTGACTAACCATCTCCCTACTTGGAGAATCAGCACCTTTAACCTCCTGATTGTACAGGTTGCAATTTGTCCTGAGGATGAATGGGAAGACGCAGAACCAACGAGATACGAGCCCTAGGTGTTGGGACAGGCATAGGTCACTCCATTTTCCCATCAGGAAGAAGAATGAACCACAGGCTCAGCCTGCCCCCCAGAACCAAAATAGGGCCTGAAGCAATCCTGCGCTTTTGCGGCCAGCTCCCAAAAAAGCGAGGAGACAAATGGAGCTCAGGGGCACTGCAATTCACAAACGTGCAGAGTTATAAATGAGAACTCTCGTCCACAAATATATTGAGGGAAGGCAACGAAGAGGATTTGAAAGCAAGGCAGATTTGCAGGAAACAGATTTCAGGAGGTAGATTCGACTCGCCTTTAAAGCACATGAAAAGCGGCAAAACGTTGACAATGATGCCCTTGGCCAAAAAGGGCGTATGCGTTTTTTCCTGAATATATTCAGGAAAAAACGCATACGCCCTTTTTGGCCAACCAAGCAAGCCGGAAGGGCAAATCAGCGCTACAAAGAAGTCTCGCTTGCCCTCGGTCAAAAGGGCCATGCTGAACAAAGTGTAAAAACCAGAAAAGCAGGACAGGCCATGGAGACATGGGAGCCTTGCTACGCTGATGGGCGGGATGTAAATTGCCAACAGGCACTCTGGAGAAGAGTACGGTGTGTCCTGAAACAAGTAATAAACACAGCGTAGAGAGCATAGGGCACTTCCACTCATGGGCGTATAAATTGGGAAAACTAAAAATCAACAAGACACAGGCACCCTAAAGTTTACGGCTGCTCTGTTTCCAAGAACCTCCGCTTCGGTACACCTTCAATATCCCAGGAAAGAGAAAAATGGATAAAGAAATGGTGGTACTTGGCACAATGGAATATCACTCAGCCATGAAATCAATGTCATAAGGCTAGTTAGCAGCATGATGAGTGGATTTAGGTACGATGATTCTAAGTGAAATAAGTCACACAGAAAAAGACACTTATCCTAAGATATCGCTTATAGAGGGAATGTCAAAATCGCTACACTTGAACTGAATTACAAAACAGAACAGAGTCACACCTTTAGAAGACACACTATGGCTGCTTAACGGGAAAGGTGAGGTGGTGTGATGCATAAAACAAGGGTTTGAAATTAGCTCAGACACTGCTCCATAAGCCAAATATGTAATAGACAAGGCCTACTCCCTGCTCAGTGAACTGGACTCAACACACCCTAGTCACCACACAAGAATATATCTGACTAGTAAGAATCTGAAAACCTATGTATCGATATCTCTCTGCAAGTGAATCAAGAGGTTGTAAAGCGGTATCAACACAGCAGGGAAAAGCAGCCAAGCCCGATTCTAAACATAAATTACTTTAAAAAACCCACAAAACAAAGACAGTGAAAGAGAGAGAAATTCTTACAAAATCCGTTCAGGGTCTATGATGCAACCTGGATTGACCATATCTACACCCACAGCTGGATGAGACATAAGGCTGGACACTCTTGGGGCTGAGAGGATTGGTGAGGTTGGGTGAGCAAACCCAGATACTTTAAAGTAACACTGCTGGGAACACACCCCATGGGTCTCAAATCTCCAGGTACAAGGGCATCTTCCTACATCAAAACATGCATGGGAAACCCAGAAGATGGTATGCCATGAGATCGGGAAAGGTTTCTAAAACGCACCTCATTTCTCCTCTCCTTGTGCTCGGGTTCGCCATTCCAGCCGCTTGACTAACCATCTCCCTACTTGGAGAATCAGCACCTTTAACCTCCTGATTGTACAGGTTGCAATTTGTCCTGAGGATGAATGGGAAGACGCAGAACCAACGAGAGACGAGCCATAGGTGTTGGGACAGGCATAGGTCACTCCATTTTCCCATCAGGAAGAAGAATGAACCACAGGCTCAGCCTGCCCCCCAGAACCAAAATAGGGCCTGAAGCAATCCTGCGCTTTTGCGGCCAGCTCCCAAAAAAGCGAGGAGACAAATGGAGCTCAGGGGCACTGCAATTCACAAACGTGCAGAGTTATAAATGAGAACTCTCGTCCACAAATATATTGAGGGAAGGCAACGAAGAAGATTTGAAAGCAAGGCAGATTTGCAGGAAACAGATTTCAGGAGGTAGATTCGACTCGCCTTTAAAGCACATGAAAAGCGGCAAAACGTTGACAATGATGCCCTTGGCCAAAAAGGGCGTATGCGTTTTTTCCTGAATATATTCAGGAAAAAACGCATACGCCCTTTTTGGCCAACCAAGCAAGCCGGAAGGGCAAATCAGCGCTACAAAGAAGTCTCGCTTGCCCTCGGTCAAAAGGGCCATGCTGAACAAAGTGTAAAAACCAGAAAAGCAGGACAGGCCATGGAGACATGGGAGCCTTGCTACGCTGATGGGCGGGATGTAAATTGCCAACAGGCACTCTGGAGAAGAGTACGGTGTGTCCTGAAACAAGTAATAAACACAGCGTAGAGAGCATAGGGCACTTCCACTCATGGGCGTATAAATTGGGAAAACTAAAAATCAACAAGACACAGGCACCCTAAAATTTACGGCTGCTCTGTTTCCAAGAACCTCCGCTTCGGTACACCTTCAATATCCCAGGAAAGAGAAAAATGGATAAAGAAATGGTGGTACGTGGCACAATGCAATATCACTCAGCCATGAAATCAATGTCATAAGGCTAGTTAGCAGCATGATGATTGGATTTAGGTACGATGATTCTAAGTGAAATAAGTCACACAGAAAAAGACACTTATCCTAAGATATCGCTTATAGAGGGAATGTCAAAATCGCTACACTTGAACTGAATTACAAAACAGAACAGAGTCACACCTTTAGAAGACACACTATGGCTGCTTAACGGGAAAGGTGAGGTGGGGTGATGCATAAAACAAGGGTTTGAAATTAGCTCAGAGACCGCTCCATAAGCCAAATATATAATAGACAAGGCCTACTCCCTGCTCAGTGAACTGGACTCAACACACCCTAGTCACCACACAAGAATATATCTGACTAGTAAGAATCTGAAAACCTATGTATCGATATCTCTCTGCAAGTGAATCAAGAGGGTGTAAAGCGGTATCAACACAGCAGGGAAAAGCAGCCAAGCCCGATTCTAAACATAAATTACTTTAAAAAACCCACAAAACAAAGACAGTGAAAGAGAGAGAAATTCTTACAAAATCCGTTCAGGGTCTCTGATGCAACCTGGATTGACCATATCTACACCTACAGCTGGATGAGACATAAGGCTGGACACTCTTGGGGCTGAGAGGATTGGTGAGGTTGGGTGAGCAAACCCAGATACTTTAAAGTAACACTGCTGGGAACACACCCCATGGGTCTCAAATCTCCAGGTACAAGGGCATCTTCCTACATCAAAACATGCATGGGAAACCCAGAAGATGGTATGCCATGAGATCGGGAAAGGTTTCTAAAACGCACCTCATTTCTCCTCTCCTTGTGCTCGGGTTCGCCATTCCAGCCGCTTGACTAACCATCTCCCTACTTGGAGAATCAGCACCTTTAACCTCCTGATTGTACAGGTTGCAATTTGTCCTGAGGATGAATGGGAAGACGCAGAACCAACGAGAGACGAGCCCTAGGTATTGGGACAGGCATAGGTCACTCCATTTTCCCATCAGGAAGAAGAATGAACCACAGGCTCAGCCTGCCCCCCAGAACCAAAATAGGGCCTGAAGCAATCCTGCGCTTTTGCGGCCAGCTCCCAAAAAAGCGAGGAGACAATGGAGCTCAGGGGCACTGCAATTCACAAACGTGCAGAGTTATAAATGAGAACTCTCGTCCACAAATATATTGAGGGAAGGCAACGAAGAAGATTTGAAAGCAAGGCAGATTTGCAGGAAACAGATTTCAGGAGGTAGATTCGACTCGCCTTTAAAGCACATGAAAAGCGGCAAAACGTTGACAATGATGCCCTTGGCCAAAAAGGGCGTATGCGTTTTTTCCTGAATATATTCAGGAAAAAACGCATACGCCCTTTTTGGCCAACCAAGCAAGCCGGAAGGGCAAATCAGCGCTACAAAGAAGTCTCGCTTGCCCTCGGTCAAAAGGGCCATGCTGAACAAAGTGTAAAAACCAGAAAAGCAGGACAGGCCATGGAGACATGGGAGCCTTGCTACGCTGATGGGCGGGATGTAAATTGCCAACAGGCACTCTGGAGAAGAGTACGGTGTGTCCTGAAACAAGTAATAAACACAGCGTAGAGAGCATAGGGCACTTCCACTCATGGGCGTATAAATTGGGAAAACTAAAAATCAACAAGACACAGGCACCCTAAAATTTACGGCTGCTCTGTTTCCAAGAACCTCCGCTTCGGTACACCTTCAATATCCCAGGAAAGAGAAAAATGGATAAAGAAATGGTGGTACTTGGCACAATGCAATATCACTCAGCCATGAAATCAATGTCATAAGGCTAGTTAGCAGCATGATGATTGGATTTAGGTACGATGATTCTAAGTGAAATAAGTCACACAGAAAAAGACACTTATCCTAAGATATCGCTTATAGAGGGAATGTGAAAATCGCTACACTTGAACTGAATTACAAAACAGAACAGAGTCACACCTTTAGAAGACACACTATGGCTGCTTAACGGGAAAGGTGAGGTGAGGTGATGCATAAAACAAGGGTTTGAAATTAGCTCAGAGACCGCTCCATAAGCCAAATATATAATAGACAAGGCCTACTCCCTGCTCAGTGAACTGGACTCAACACACCCTAGTCACCACACAAGAATATATCTGACTAGTAAGAATCTGAAAACCTATGTATCGATATCTCTCTGCAAGTGAATCAAGAGGGTGTAAAGCAGCATCAACGCAGCAGGGAAAAGCAGCCAAGTCCGATTCTAAACATAAATTACTTTAAAAAACCCACAAAACAAAGACAGTTAAAGAGAGAGAAATTCTTACAAAATCCATTCAGGGTCTATGATGCAACCTGGATTGACCATATCTAGACCCACAGCTGGATGAGACATAAGGCTGGACACTCTTGGGGCTGAGAGGATTGGTGAGGTTGGGTGAGCAAACCCAGATATTTTAAAGTAACACCGCGGGGTACACACCCCATGGGTCTCAAATCTCCAGGTACAAGGGCATCTTCCTACATCAAAACATGCATGGGAAACCCAGAAGATGGTATGCCGTGAGATCGGGAAAGGTTTCTAAAACGCACCTCATTTCTCCTCTCCTTGTGCTCGGGTTCGCCATTCCAGCCGCTTGACTAACCATCTTCCTACTTGGAGAATCAGCACCTTTAACCTCCTGTTTCGTCCAGGTTGCAATTTGTCCTGAGGATGAACGGGAAGACGGGGAACCAACGAGAGACTAGCCCTCGGTGTTGGGACAGGCACAGGTCACTCCATTTTCCCATTAGGAAGAAGAATGAACCACAGGCTCAGCCTGCCCCCCAGAACCAAAATAGGGCCTGAAGCAATCCTGCGCTTTTGCGGCCAGCTCCCAAAAAAGCGAGGAGACAAATGGAGCTCAGGGGCACTGCAATTCACAAACGTGCAGAGTTATAAATGAGAACTCTCGTCCACAAATATATTGAGGGAAGGCAACGAAGAGGTTTTGAAAGCAAGGCAGATTTGCAGGAAACAGATTTCAGGAGGTAGATTCGACTCGCCTTTAAAGCACATGAAAAGCGGCAAAACGTTGACAATGATGCCCTTGGCCAAAAAGGGCGTATGCGTTTTTTCCTGAATATATTCAGGAAAAAACGCATACGCCCTTTTTGGCCAACCAAGCAAGCCGGAAGGGCAAATCAGCGCTACAAAGAAGTCTCGCTTGCCCTCGGTCAAAAGGGCCATGCTGAACAAAGTGTAAAAACCAGAAAAGCAGGACAGGCCATGGAGACATGGGAGCCTTGCTACGCTGATGGGCGGGATGTAAATTGCCAACAGGCACTCTGGAGAAGAGTACGGTGTGTCCTGAAACAAGTAATAAACACAGCGTAGAGAGCATAGGGCACTTCCACTCATGGGCGTATAAATTGGGAAAACTAAAAATCAACAAGACACAGGCACCCTAAAGTTTACGGCTGCTCTGTTTCCAAGAACCTCCGCTTCGGTACACCTTCAATATCCCAGGAAAGAGAAAAATGGATAAAGAAATGGTGGTACTTGGCACAATGGAATATCACTCAGCCATGAAATCAATCTCATAAGGCTACTTAGCAGCATGATGAGTGGATTTAGGTACGATGATTCTAAGTGAAATAAGTCACACAGAAAAAGACACTTATCCTAAGATATCGCTTATAGAGGGAATGTCAAAATCGTTACACTTGAGCTGAATTACAAAACAAAACAGAGTCACACCTTTAGAAGACACACTATGGCTGCTTAACGGGAAAGGTGAGGTGGGGTGATGCATAAAACAAGGGTTTGAAATTAGCTCAGACACCGCTCCATAAGCCAAATATGTAATAGACAAGGCGTACTCCCTGCTCAGTGAACTGGACTCAACACACCCTAGTCACCACACAAGAATATATCTGACTAGTAAGAATCTGAAAACCTATGTATCGATATCTCTCTGCAAGTGAATCAAGAGGGTGTAAAGCGGCATAAACACAGCAGGGAAAAGCAGCCAAACCCCATTCTAAACATACGTTACTTTAAAAAACCCACAAAGCAAAGACAGTGAAAGAGAGAGAAATTCTTACAAAATCCGTTCAGGGTATCTGATGCAACCTGGATTGACCATATCTAGACCCACAGCTGGATGAGACATAAGGCTGGACACTCTTGGGGCTGAGAGGATTGGTGAGGTTGGGTGAGCAAATGCAGATACTTTAAAGTAATACCGCGGGGTACCCACCCCATGGTTCTCAAATCTCCAGGTACAAGGGAATCTTCCTACATCAAAACATGCATGGGAAACCCAGAAGATGGTATGCCGTGAGATCGGGAAAGGTTTCTAAAACGCACCTCATTTCTCCTCTCCTTGTGCTCGGGTTCGCCATTCCAGCCGCTTGACTAACCATCTCTCTACTTGGAGAATCAGCACCTTTAACCTCCTGTTTCGTCCAGGTTGCAATTTGTCCTGAGGATGAACGGGAAGACGGGGAACCAACGAGACACTAGCCCTAGGTGTTGGGACAGGCACAGGTCACTCCATTTTCCCATCAGGAAGAAGAATAAACCACAGGCTCAGCCTGCCACCCAGAACCAAAATAGGGCCTGAAGCAATCCTGCGCTTTTGCGGCCAGCTCCCAAAAAAGCGAGGAGACAAATGGAGCTCAGGGGCACTGCAATTCACAAACGTGCAGAGTTATAAATGAGAACTCTCGTCCACAAATATATTGAGGGAAGGCAACGAAGAGGATTTGAAAGCAAGGCAGATTTGCAGGAAACAGATTTCAGGAGGTAGATTCGACTCGCCTTTAAAGCACATGAAAAGCGGCAAAACGTTGACAATGATGCCCTTGGCCATAAAGGGCGTATGCGTTTTTTCCTGAATATATTCAGGAAAAAACGCATACGCCCTTTTTGGCCAACCAAGCAAGCCGGAAGGGCAAATCAGCGCTACAAAGAAGTCTCGCTTGCCCTCGGTCAAAAGGGCCTTGCTGAAAAAAGTGTAAAAACCAGAAAAGCAGGACAGGCCATGGAGACATGGGAGCCTTGCTACGCTGATGGGCGGGATGTAAATTGCCAACAGGCACTCTGGAGAAGAGTACGGTGTGTCCTGAAACAAGTAATAAACACAGCGTAGAGAGCATAGGGCACTTCCACTCATGGGCGTATAAATTGGGAAAACTAAAAATCAACAAGACACAGGCACCCTAAAGTTTACGGCTGCTCTCTTTCCAAGAATCTCCGCTTCGGTACACCTTCAATATCCCAGGAAAGAGAAAAATGGATAAAGAAATGGTGGTACTTGGCACAATGGAATATCACTCAGCCATGAAATCAATCTCATAAGGCTACTTAGCAGCATGATGAGTGGATTTAGGTACGATGATTCTAAGTGAAATAAGTCACACAGAAAAAGACACTTATCCTAAGATATCGCTTTTTGGGGGAATGTCAAAATCGCTACACTTGAACTGAATTACAAAACAGAACATAGTCACACCTTTAGAAGACACACTATGGCTGCTTAACGGGAAAGGTGAGGTGGGGTGATGCATAAAACAAGGGTTTGAAATTAGCTCAGAGACCGCTCCATAAGCCAAATATGTACTAGACAAGGCCTACTCCCTGCTCAGTGAACTGGACTCAACACACCCTAGTCACCACACAAGAATATATCTGACTAGTAAGAATCTGAAAACCTATGTATCGATATCTCTCTGCAAGTGAATCAAAAGGGTGTAAAGCGGCATCAACACAGCAGGGAAAAGCAGCCAAGCCCGATTCTAAACATACATTACTTTAAAAAACCCACAAAAGAAAGACAGTGAAAGAGACAGAAATTCTTACAAAATCCGTTCAGGGTCTATGATGCAACCTGGATTGACCATATCTAGACCCACAGCTGGATGAGACATAAGGCTGGACACTCTTGGGGCTGAGCGGATTGGTGAGGTTGGGTGAGAAATGCAGATACTTTAAAGTAACACTGCTGGGAACACACCCCATGGGTCTCAAATCTCCAGGTACAAGGGCATCTTCCTACATCAAAACATGCATGGGAAACCCAGAAGATGGTATGCCATGAGATCGGGAAAGGTTTCTAAAACGCACCTCATTTCTCCTCTCCTTGTGCTCGGGTTCGCCATTCCAGCCACTTGACTAACCATCTCCCTACTTGGAGAATCAGCACCTTTAACCTCCTGATTGTACAGGTTGCAATTTGTCCTGAGGATGAATGGGAAGATGCGGAACCAACGAGAGACGAGCCCTAGGTGTTGGGAGAGGCATAGGTCACTCCATTTTCCCATCAGGAAGAAGAATGAACCACAGGCTCAGCCTGCCCCCCAGAACCAAAATAGGGCCTGAAGCAATCCTGCGCTTTTGCGGCCAGCTCCCAAAAAAGCGAGGAGACAAATGGAGCTCAGGGGCACTGCAATTCACAAACGTGCAGAGTTATAAATGAGAACTCTCGTCCACAAATATATTGAGGGAAGGCAACGAAGAGGATTTGAAAGCAAGGCAGATTTGCAGGAAACAGATTTCAGGAGGTAGATTCGACTCGCCTTTAAAGCACATGAAAAGCGGCAAAACGTTGACAATGATGCCCTTGGCCAAAAAGGGCGTATGCGTTTTTTCCTGAATATATTCAGGAAAAAACGCATACGCCCTTTTTGGCCAACCAAGCAAGCCGGAAGGGCAAATCAGCGCTACAAAGAAGTCTCGCTTGCCCTCGGTCAAAAGGGCCATGCTGAACAAAGTGTAAAAACCAGAAAAGCAGGACAGGCCATGGAGACATGGGAGCCTTGCTACGCTGATGGGCGGGATGTAAATTGCCAACAGGCACTCTGGAGAAGAGTACGGTGTGTCCTGAAACAAGTAATAAACACAGCGTAGAGAGCATAGGGCACTTCCACTCATGGGCGTATAAATTGGGAAAACTAAAAATCAACAAGACACAGGCACCCTAAAGTTTACGGCTGCTCTGTTTCCAAGAATCTCCGCTTCGGTACACCTTCAATATCCCAGGAAAGAGAAAAATGGATAAAGAAATGGTGGTACTTGGCACAATGGAATATCACTCAGCCATGAAATCAATGTCATAAAGCTACTTAGCAGCATGATGAGTGGATTTAGGTACGATGATTCTAAGTGAAATAAGTCACACAGAAAAAGGCACTTATCCTAAGATATCGTTTATAGAGGGAATGCCAAAATCGCTACACTTGAACTGAATTACAAAACAGAACAGAGGCACACCTTTAGAAGACACACTATGGCTACTTAACCGGAAAGGTGAGGTGGGGTGATGCATAAAACAAGGGTTTGAAATTAGCTCAGACACCGCTCCATAAGCCAAATATGTACTAGACAAGGCCTACTCCCTGCTCAGTGAACTGGACTCAACACCCCCTAGTCACCGCACAAGAATATATCTGACTAGTATGAATCTCAAAAACCTATGTATCGATATCTCTCTGCAAGTGAATCAAGAGGGTGTAAAGCGGCATAAACACAGCAGGGAAAAGCAGCCAAACCCCATTCTAAACATACATTACTTTAAAAAACCCACAAAGCAAAGACAGTGAAAGAGAGAGAAATTCTTACAAAATCCGTTCAGGGTATCTGATGCAACCTGGATTGACCATATCTAGACCCACAGCTGGATGAGACATAAGGCTGGACACTCTTGGGGCTGAGAGGATTGGTGAGGTTGGGTGAGCAAATGCAGATCCTTTAAAGTAATACCGCGGGGTACCCACCCCATGGGTCTCAAATCTCCAGGTACAAGGGAATCTTCCTACATCAAAACATGCATGGGAAACCCAGAAGATGGTATGCCGTGAGATCGGGAAAGGTTTCTAAAACGCACCTCATTTCTCCTCGCCTTGTGCTCGGGTTCGCCATTCCAGCCTCTTGACTAACCATCTCCCTACTTGGAGAATCAGCACCTTTAACCTCCAGTTTCGTCCAGGTTGTAATTTGTCCTGAGGATGAACGGGAAGACGGGGAACCAACGAGAGACTAGCCCTATGTGTTGGGACAGGCACAGGTCACTCCATTTTCCCATCAGGAAGAAGAATGAACCACAGGCTCAGCCTGCCCCCCAGAACCAAAATAGGGCCTGAAGCAATCCTGCGCTTTTGCGGCCAGCTCCCAAAAAAGCGAGGAGACAAATGGAGCTCAGGGGCACTGCAATTCACAAACGTGCAGAGTTATAAATGAGAACTCTCGTCCACAAATATATTGAGGGAAGGCAACGAAGAGGATTTGAAAGCAAGGCAGATTTGCAGGAAACAGATTTCAGGAGGTAGATTCGACTCGCCTTTAAAGCACATGAAAAGCGGCAAAACGTTGACAATGATGCCCTTGGCCAAAAAGGGCGTATGCGTTTTTTCCTGAATATATTCAGGAAAAAACGCATACGCCCTTTTTGGCCAACCAAGCAAGCCGGAAGGGCAAATCAGCGCTACAATGAAGTCTCGCTTGCCCTCGGTCAAAAGGGCCATGCTGAAAAAAGTGTAAAAATCAGAAAAGCAGGACAGGCCATGGAGACATGGGAGCCTTGCTACGCTGATGGGCGGGATGTAAATTGCCAACAGGCACTCTGGAGAAGAGTACGGTGTGTCCTGAAACAAGTAATAAACACAGCGTAGAGAGCATAGGGCACTTCCACTCATGGGCGTATAAATTGGGAAAACTAAAAATCAACAAGACACAGGCACCCTAAAGTTTACGGCTGCTCTGTTTCCAAGAACCTCCGCTTCGGTACACCTTCAATATCCCAGGAAAGAGAAAAATGGATAAAGAAATGGTGGTACTTGGCACAATGGAATATCACTCAGCCATGAAATCAATGTCATAAGGCTAGTTAGCAGCATGATGAGTGGATTTAGGTACGATGATTCTAAGTGAAATAAGTCACACAGAAAAAGACACTTATCCTAAGATATCGCTTTTAGGGGGAATGTCAAAATCGCTACACTTGAACTGAATTACAAAACAGAACATAGTCACACCTTTAGAAGACACACTATGGCTGCTTAACGGGAAAGGTGAGGTGGGGTGATGCATAAAACAAGGGTTTGAAATTAGCTCAGAGACCGCTCCATAAGCCAAATATGTACTAGACAAGGCCTACTCCCTGCTCAGTGAACTGGACTCAACACACCCTAGTCACCACACAAGAATATATCTGACTAGTAAGAATCTGAAAACCTATGTATCGATATCTCTCTGCAAGTGAATCAAAAGGGTGTAAAGCGGCATCAACACAGCAGGGAAAAGCAGCCAAGCCCGATTCTAAACATACATTACTTTAAAAAACCCACAAAAGAAAGACAGTGAAAGAGACAGAAATTCTTACAAAATCCGTTCAGGGTCTATGATGCAACCTGGATTGACCATATCTAGACCCACAGCTGGATGAGACATAAGGCTGGACACTCTTGGGGCTGAGCGGATTGGTGAGGTTGGGTGAGAAATGCAGATACTTTAAAGTAACACTGCTGGGAACACACCCCATGGGTCTCAAATCTCCAGGTACAAGGGCATCTTCCTACATCAAAACATGCATGGGAAACCCAGAAGATGGTATGCCATGAGATCGGGAAAGGTTTCTAAAACGCACCTCATTTCTCCTCTCCTTGTGCTCGGGTTCGCCATTCCAGCCACTTGACTAACCATCTCCCTACTTGGAGAATCAGCACCTTTAACCTCCTGATTGTACAGGTTGCAATTTGTCCTGAGGATGAACGGGAAGACGCGGAACCAACGAGAGACGAGCCCTAGGTGTTGGGACAGGCATAGGTCACTCCATTTTCCCATCAGGAAGAAGAATGAACCACAGGCTCAGCCTGCCCCCCAAAACCAAAATAGGGCCTGAAGCAATCCTGCGCTTTTGCGGCCAGCTCCCAAAAAAGCGAGGAGACAAATGGAGCTCAGGGGCACTGCAATTCACAAACGTGCAGAGTTATAAATGAGAACTCTCGTCCACAAATATATTGAGGGAAGGCAACGAAGAGGATTTGAAAGCAAGGCAGATTTGCAGGAAACAGATTTCAGGAGGTAGATTCGACTCGCCTTTAAAGCACATGAAAAGCAGCAAAACGTTGACAATGATGCCCTTGGCCAAAAAGGGCGTATGCGTTTTTTCCTGAATATATTCAGGAAAAAACGCATACGCCCTTTTAGGCCAAGCAAGCAAGCCGGAAAGGCAAATCAGCGCTACAAAGAAGTCTCGCTTGCCCTCTTTCAAAAGGGCCATGCTGAACAAAGTGTAAAAACCAGAAAAGCAGGACAGGCCATGGAGACATGGGAGCCTTGCTACGCTGATGGGCGGGATGTAAATTGCCAACAGGCACTCTGGAGAAGAGTACGGTGTGTCCTGAAACAAGTAATAAACACAGCGTAGAGAGCATAGGGCACTTCCACTCATGGGCGTATAAATTGGGAAAACTAAAAATCAACAAGACACAGGCACCCTAAAGTTTACGGCTGCTCTGTTTCCAAGAATCTCCGCTTCGGTACACTTTCAATATCCCAGGAAAGAGAAAAATGGATAAAGAAATGGTGGTACTTGGCACAATGGAATATCACTCAGCCATGAAATCAATGTCATAAGGCTACTTAGCAGCATGATGAGTGGATTTAGGTACGATGATTCTAAGTGAAATAAGTCACACAGAAAAAGGCACTTATCCTAAGATATCACTTATAGAGGGAATGCCAAAATCGCTACACTTGAACTGAATTACAAAACAGAACAGAGGCACACCTTTAGAAGACACACTATGGCTACTTAACCGGAAAGGTGAGGTGGGGTGATGCATAAAACAAGGGTTTGAAATTAGCTCAGAGACCGCTCCATAAGCCAAATATGTACTAGACAAGGCCTACTCCCTGCTCAGTGAACTGGACTCAACACCCCCTAGTCACCGCACAAGAATATATCTGACTAGTATGAATCTCAAAAACCTATGTATCGATATCTCTCTGCAAGTGAATCAAGAGGGTGTAAAGCGGCATAAACGCAGCAGGGAAAAGCAGCCAAACCCCATTCTAAACATACATTACTTTAAAAAACCCACAAAGCAAAGACAGTGAAAGAGAGAGAAATTCTTACAAAATCCGTTCAGGGTATCTGATGCAACCTGGATTGACCATATCTAGACCCACAGCTGGATGAGACATAAGGCTGGACACTCTTGGGGCTGAGAGGATTGGTGAGGTTGGGTGAGCAAATGCAGATACTTTAAAGTAATACCGCGGGGTACCCACCCCATGGGTCTCAAATCTCCAGGTACAAGGGAATCTTCCTACATCAAAACATGCATGGGAAACCCAGAAGATGGTATGCCGTGAGATCGGGAAAGGTTTCTAAAACGCACCTCATTTCTCCTCTCCTTGTGCTCGGGTTCGCCATTCCAGCCGCTTGACTAACCATCCCCCTACTTGGAGAATCAGCACCTTTAACCTCCAGTTTCGTCCAGGTTGCAATTTGTCCTGAGGATGAACGGGAAGACGGGGAACCAACGAGAGACTAGCCCTAGGTGTTGGGACAGGCACAGGTCACTCCATTTTCCCATCAGGAAGAAGAATGAACCACAGGCTCAGCCTGCCCCCCAGAACCAAAATAGGGCCTGAAGCAATCCTGCGCTTTTGCGGCCAGCTCCCAAAAAAGCGAGGAGACAAATGGAGCTCAGGGGCACTGCAATTCACAAACGTGCAGAGTTATAAATGAGAACTCTCGTCCACAAATATATTGAGGGAAGGCAACGAAGAGGATTTGAAAGCAAGGCAGATTTGCAGGAAACAGATTTCAGGAGGTAGATTCGACTCGCCTTTAAAGCACATGAAAAGCGGCAAAACGTTGACAATGATGCCCTTGGCCAAAAAGGGCGTATGCGTTTTTTCCTGAATATATTCAGGAAAAAACGCATACGCCCTTTTTGGCCAAGCAAGCAAGCCAGAAGGGCAAATCAGCGCTACAAAGAAGTCTCGCTTGCCCTCGGTCAAAAGGGCCATGCTGAACAAAGTGTAAAAACCAGAAAAGCAGGACAGGCCATGGAGACATGGGAGCCTTGCTACGCTGATGGGCGGGATGTAAATTGCCAACAGGCACTCTGGAGAAGAGTACGGTGTGTCCTGAAACAAGTAATAAACACAGCGTAGAGAGCATAGGGCACTTCCACTCATGGGCGTATAAATTGGGAAAACTAAAAATCAACAAGACACAGGCACCCTAAAGTTTACGGCTGCTCTGTTTCCAAGAACCTCCGCTTCGGTACACCTTCAATATCCCAGGAAAGAGAAAAATGGATAAAGAAATGGTGGTACTTGGCACAATGGAATATCACTCAGCCATGAAATCAATGTCATAAGGCTAGTTAGCAGCATGATGAGTGGATTTAGGTACGATGATTCTAAGTGAAATAAGTCACACAGAAAAAGACACTTATCCTAAGATATCGCTTTTAGGGGGAATGTCAAAATCGCTACACTTGAACTGAATTACAAAACAGAACATAGTCACACCTTTAGAAGACACACTATGGCTGCTTAACGGGAAAGGTGAGGTGGGGTGATGCATAAAACAAGGGTTTGAAATTAGCTCAGAGACCGCTCCATAAGCCAAATATGTACTAGACAAGGCCTACTCCCTGCTCAGTGAACTGGACTCAACACACCCTAGTCACCACACAAGAATATATCTGACTAGTAAGAATCTGAAAACCTATGTATCGATATCTCTCTGCAAGTGAATCAAAAGGGTGTAAAGCGGCATCAACACAGCAGGGAAAAGCAGCCAAGCCCGATTCTAAACATACATTACTTTAAAAAACCCACAAAAGAAAGACAGTGAAAGAGACAGAAATTCTTACAAAATCCGTTCAGGGTCTATGATGCAACCTGGATTGACCATATCTAGACCCACAGCTGGATGAGACATAAGGCTGGACACTCTTGGGGCTGAGCGGATTGGTGAGGTTGGGTGAGAAATGCAGATACTTTAAAGTAACACTGCTGGGAACACACCCCATGGGTCTCAAATCTCCAGGTACAAGGGCATCTTCCTACATCAAAACATGCATGGGAAACCCAGAAGATGGTATGCCATGAGATCGGGAAAGGTTTCTAAAACGCACCTCATTTCTCCTCTCCTTGTGCTCGGGTTCGCCATTCCAGCCACTTGACTAACCATCTCCCTACTTGGAGAATCAGCACCTTTAACCTCCTGATTGTACAGGTTGCAATTTGTCCTGAGGATGAACGGGAAGACGCGGAACCAACGAGAGACGAGCCCTAGGTGTTGGGACAGGCATAGGTCACTCCATTTTCCCATCAGGAAGAAGAATGAACCACAGGCTCAGCCTGCCCCCCAGAACCAAAATAGGGCCTGAAGCAATCCTGCGCTTTTGCGGCCAGCTCCCTAAAAAGCGAGGAGACAAATGGAGCTCAGGGGCACTGCAATTCACAAACGTGCAGAGTTATAAATGAGAACTCTCGTCCACAAATATATTGAGGGAAGGCAACGAAGAGGATTTGAAAGCAAGGCAGATTTGCAGGAAACAGATTTCAGGAGGTAGATTCGACTCGCCTTTAAAGCACATGAAAAGCAGCAAAACGTTGACAATGATGCCCTTGGCCAAAAAGGGCGTATGCGTTTTTTCCTGAATATATTCAGGAAAAAACGCATACGCCCTTTTAGGCCAAGCAAGCAAGCCGGAAGGGCAAATCAGCGCTACAAAGAAGTCTCGCTTGCCCTCTTTCAAAAGGGCCATGCTGAACAAAGTGTAAAAACCAGAAAAGCAGGACAGGCCATGGAGACATGGGAGCCTTGCTACGCTGATGGGCGGGATGTAAATTGCCAACAGGCACTCTGGAGAAGAGTACGGTGTGTCCTGAAACAAGTAATAAACACAGCGTAGAGAGCATAGGGCACTTCCACTCATGGGCGTATAAATTGGGAAAACTAAAAATCAACAAGACACAGGCACCCTAAAGTTTACGGCTGCTCTGTTTCCAAGAATCTCCGCTTCGGTACACTTTCAATATCCCAGGAAAGAGAAAAATGGATAAAGAAATGGTGGTACTTGGCACAATGGAATATCACTCAGCCATGAAATCAATGTCATAAGGCTACTTAGCAGCATGATGAGTGGATTTAGGTACGATGATTCTAAGTGAAATAAGTCACACAGAAAAAGGCACTTATCCTAAGATATCACTTATAGAGGGAATGCCAAAATCGCTACACTTGAACTGAATTACAAAACAGAACAGAGGCACACCTTTAGAAGACACACTATGGCTACTTAACCGGAAAGGTGAGGTGGGGTGATGCATAAAACAAGGGTTTGAAATTAGCTCAGACACCGCTCCATAAGCCAAATATGTACTAGACAAGGCCTACTCCCTGCTCAGTGAACTGGACTCAACACCCCCTAGTCACCGCACAAGAATATATCTGACTAGTATGAATCTCAAAAACCTATGTATCGATATCTCTCTGCAAGTGAATCAAGAGGGTGTAAAGCGGCATAAACGCAGCAGGGAAAAGCAGCCAAACCCCATTCTAAACATACATTACTTTAAAAAACCCACAAAGCAAAGACAGTGAAAGAGAGAGAAATTCTTACAAAATCCGTTCAGGGTATCTGATGCAACCTGGATTGACCATATCTAGACCCACAGCTGGATGAGACATAAGGCTGGACACTCTTGGGGCTGAGAGGATTGGTGAGGTTGGGTGAGCAAATGCAGATAGTTTAAAGTAATACCGCGGGGTACCCACCCCATGGGTCTCAAATCTCCAGGTACAAGGGAATCTTCCTACATCAAAACATGCATGGGAAACCCAGAAGATGGTATGCCGTGAGATCGGGAAAGGTTTCTAAAACGCACCTCATTTCTCCTCTCCTTGTGCTCGGGTTCGCCATTCCAGCCACTTGACTAACCATCCCCCTACTTGAAGAATCAGCACCTTTAACCTCCAGTTTCGTCCAGGTTGCAATTTGTCCTGAGGATGAACGGGAAGACGGGGAACCAACGAGAGACTAGCCCTAGGTGTTGGGACAGGCACAGGTCACTCCATTTTCCCATCAGGAAGAAGAATGAACCACAGGCTCAGCCTGCCCCCCAGAACCAAAATAGGGCCTGAAGCAATCCTGCGCTTTTGCGGCCAGCTCCCAAAAAAGCGAGGAGACAAATGGAGCTCAGGGGCACTGCAATTCACAAACGTGCAGAGTTATAAATGAGAACTCTCGTCCACAAATATATTGAGGGAAGGCAACGAAGAGGATTTGAAAGCAAGGCAGATTTGCAGGAAACAGATTTCAGGAGGTAGATTCGACTCGCCTTTAAAGCACATGAAAAGCGGCAAAACGTTGACAATGATGCCCTTGGCCAAAAAGGGCGTATGCGTTTTTTCCTGAATATATTCAGGAAAAAACGCATACGCCCTTTTTGGCCAACCAAGCAAGCCGGAAGGGCAAATCAGCGCTACAAAGAAGTCTCGCTTGCCCTCGGTCAAAAGGGCCATGCTGAACAAAGTGTAAAAACCAGAAAAGCAGGACAGGCCATGGAGACATGGGAGCCTTGCTACGCTGATGGGCGGGATGTAAATTGCCAACAGGCACTCTGGAGAAGAGTACGGTGTGTCCTGAAACAAGTAATAAACACAGCGTAGAGAGCATAGGGCACTTCCACTCATGGGCGTATAAATTGGGAAAACTAAAAATCAACAAGACACAGGCACCCTAAAGTTTACGGCTGCTCTGTTTCCAAGAACCTCCGCTTCGGTACACCTTCAATATCCCAGGAAAGAGAAAAATGGATAAAGAAATGGTGGTACTTGGCACAATGGAATATCACTCAGCCATGAAATCAATGTCATAAGGCTAGTTAGCAGCATGATGAGTGGATTTAGGTACGATGATTCTAAGTGAAATAAGTCACACAGAAAAAGACACTTATCCTAAGATATCGCTTTTAGGGGGAATGTCAAAATCGCTACACTTGAACTGAATTACAAAACAGAACATAGTCACACCTTTAGAAGACACACTATGGCTGCTTAACGGGAAAGGTGAGGTGGGGTGATGCATAAAACAAGGGTTTGAAATTAGCTCAGAGACCGCTCCATAAGCCAAATATGTACTAGACAAGGCCTACTCCCTGCTCAGTGAACTGGACTCAACACACCCTAGTCACCACACAAGAATATATCTGACTAGTAAGAATCTGAAAACCTATGTATCGATATCTCTCTGCAAGTGAATCAAAAGGGTGTAAAGCGGCATTAACACAGCAGGGAAAAGCAGCCAAGCCCGATTCTAAACATACATTACTTTAAAAAACCTACAAAAGAAAGACAGTGAAAGAGACAGAAATTCTTACAAAATCCGTTCAGGGTCTATGATGCAACCTGGATTGACCATATCTAGACCCACAGCTGTATGAGACATAAGGCTGGACACTCTTGGGGCTGAGCGGATTGGTGAGGTTGGGTGAGAAATGCAGATACTTTAAAGTAACACTGCTGGGAACACACCCCATGGGTCTCAAATCTCCAGGTACAAGGGCATCTTCCTACATCAAAACATGCATGGGAAACCCAAAAGATGGTATGCCAAGAGATCGGGAAAGGTTTCTAAAACGCACCTCATTTCTCCTCTCCTTGTGCTCGGGTTCGCCATTCCAGCCACTTGACTAACCATCTCCCTACTTGGAGAATCAGCACCTTTAACCTCCTGATTGTACAGGTTGCAATTTGTCCTGAGGATGAACGGGAAGACGCGGAACCAACGAGAGACGAGCCCTAGGTGTTGGGACAGGCATACGTCACTCCATTTTCCCATCAGGAAGAAGAATGAACCACAGGCTCAGCCTGCCCCCCAGAACTAAAATAGGGCCTGAAGCAATCCTGCGCTTTTGCGGCCAGCTCCCAAAAAAGCGAGGAGACAAATGGAGCTCAGGTGCACTGCAATTCACAAACGTGCAGAGTTATAAATGAGAACTCTCGTCCACAAATATATTGAGGGAAGGCAACGAAGAGGATTTGAAAGCAAGGCAGATTTGCAGGAAACAGATTTCAGGAGGTAGATTCGACTCGCCTTTAAAGCACATGAAAAGCAGCAAAACGTTGACAATGATGCCCTTGGCCAAAAAGGGCGTATGCGTTTTTTCCTGAATATATTCAGGAAAAAACGCATACGCCCTTTTAGGCCAAGCAAGCAAGCCGGAAGGGCAAATCAGCGCTACAAAGAAGTCTCGCTTGCCCTCAGTCAAAAGGGCCATGCTGAACAAAGTGTAAAAACCAGAAAAGCAGGACAGGCCATGGAGACATGGGAGCCTTGCTACGCTGATGGGCGTGATGTAAATTGCCAACAGGCACTCTGGAGAAGAGTACGGTGTGTCCTGAAACAAGTAATAAACACAGCGTAGAGAGCATAGGGCACTTCCACTCATGGGCGTATAAATTGGGAAAACTAAAAATCAACAAGACACAGGCACCCTAAAGTTTACGGCTGCTCTGTTTCCAAGAATCTCCGCTTCGGTACACCTTCAATATCCCAGGAAAGAGAAAAATGGATAAAGAAATGGTGGTACTTGGCACAATGGAATATCACTCAGCCATGAAATCAATGTCATAAGGCTACTTAGCAGCATGATGAGTGGATTTAGGTACGATGATTCTAAGTGAAATAAGTCACACAGAAAAAGGCACTTATCCTAAGATATCGCTTATAGAGGGAATGCCAAAATCGCTACACTTGAACTGAATTACAAAACAGAACAGAGGCACACCTTTAGAAGACACACTATGGCTACTTAACCGGAAAGGTGAGGTGGGGTGATGCATAAAACAAGGGTTTGAAATTAGCTCAGACACCGCTCCATAAGCCAAATATGTACTAGACAAGGCCTACTCCCTGCTCAGTGAACTGGACTCAACACCCCCTAGTCACCGCACAAGAATATATCTGACTAGTATGAATCTCAAAAACCTATGTATCGATATCTCTCTGCAAGTGAATCAAGAGGGTGTAAAGCGGCATAAACGCAGCAGGGAAAAGCAGCCAAACCCCATTCTAAACATACATTACTTTAAAAAACCCACAAAGCAAAGACAGTGAAAGAGAGAGAAATTCTTACAAAATCCGTTCAGGGTATCTGATGCAACCTGGATTGACCATATCTAGACCCACAGCTGGATGAGACATAAGGCTGGACACTCTTGGGGCTGAGAGGATTGGTGAGGTTGGGTGAGCAAATGCAGATACTTTAAAGTAATACCGCGGGGTACCCACCCCATGGTTCTCAAATCTCCAGGTACAAGGGAATCTTCCTACATCAAAACATGCATGGGAAACCCAGAAGATGGTATGCTGTGAGATCGGGAAAGGTTTCTAAAACGCACCTCATTTCTCCTCTCCTTGTGCTCGGGTTCGCCATTCCAGCCGCTTGACTAACCATCTCTCTACTTGGAGAATCAGCACCTTTAACCTCCTGTTTCGTCCAGGTTGCAATTTGTCCTGAGGATGAACGGGAAGACGGGGAACCAACGAGAGACTAGCCCTAGGTGTTGGGACAGGCACAGGTCACTCCATTTTCCCATCAGGAAGAAGAATGAACCACAGGCTCAGCCTGCCCCCCAGAACCAAAATAGGGCCTGAAGCAATCCTGCGCTTTTGCGGCCAGCTCCCAAAAAAGCGAGGAGACAAATGGAGCTCAGGGGCACTGCAATTCACAAACGTGCAGAGTTATAAATGAGAACTCTCGTCCACAAATATATTGAGGGAAGGCAACGAAGAGGATTTGAAAGCAAGGCAGATTTGCAGGAAACAGATTTCAGGAGGTAGATTCGACTCGCCTTTAAAGCACATGAAAAGCAGCAAAACGTTCATAATGATGCCCTTGGCCAAAAAGGGCGTATGCGTTTTTTCCTGAATATATTCAGGAAAAAACGCATACGCCCTTTTTGGCCAACCAAGCAAGCCGGAAGGGCAAATCAGCGCTACAAAGAAGTCTCGCTTGCCCTCGGTCAAAAGGGCCATGCTGAACAAAGTGTAAAAACCAGAAAAGCAGGACAGGCCATGGAGACATGGGAGCCTTGCTACGCTGATGGGCGGGATGTAAATTGCCAACAGGCACTCTGGAGAAGAGTACGGTGTGTCCTGAAACAAGTAATAAACACAGCGTAGAGAGCATAGGGCACTTCCACTCATGGGCGTATAAATTGGGAAAACTAAAAATCAACAAGACACAGGCACCCTAAAGTTTACGGCTGCTCTGTTTCCAAGAATCTCCGCTTCGGTACAGCTTCAATATCCCAGGAAAGAGAAAAATGGATAAAGAAATGGTGGTACTTGGCACAATGGAATATCACTCAGCCATGAAATCAATGTCATAAGGCTACTTAGCAGCATGATGAGTGGATTTAGGTACGATGATTCTAAGTGAAATAAGTCACACAGAAAAAGGCACTTATCCTAAGATATCGCTTATAGAGGGAATGCCAAAATCGCTACACTTGAACTGAATTACAAAACAGAACAGAGGCACACCTTTAGAAGACACACTATGGCTACTTAACCGGAAAGGTGAGGTGGGGTGATGCATAAAACAAGGGTTTGAAATTAGCTCAGACACCGCTCCATAAGCCAAATATGTACTAGACAAGGCCTACTCCCTGCTCAGTGAACTGGACTCAACACCCCCTAGTCACCACACAAGAATATATCTGACTAGTATAAATCTCAAAAACCTATGTATCGATATCTCTCTGCAAGTGAATCAAGAGGGTGTAAAGCGGCATCAACACAGCAGGGAAAATCAGCCAAGCCCGATTCTAAACATAAATTACTTTAAAAAACCCAGAAAACAAAGACAGTTAAAGAGAGAGAAATTCTTACAAAATCCATTCAGGGTCTATGATGCAACCTGGATTGACCATATCTAGACCCACAGCTGGATGAGACATAAGGCTGGACACTCTTGGGGCTGAGAGGATTGGTGAGGTTGGGTGAGCAAACCCAGATACTTTAAAGTAACACCGCGGGGTACACACCCCATGGGTCTCAAATCTCCAGGTACAAGGGCATCTTCCTACATCAAAACATGCATGGGAAACCCAGAGGATGGTATGCCGTGAGATCGGGAAAGGTTTCTAAAACGCACCTCATTTCTCCTCTCCTTGTGCTCGGGTTCGCCATTCCAGCCGCTTGACTAACCATCTCCCTACTTGGAGAATCAGCACCTTTAACCTCCTGTTTCGTCCAGGTTGCAATTTGTCCTGAGGATGAACGGGAAGACGGGGAACCAACGAGAGACTAGCCCTAGGTGTTGGGACAGGCACAGGTCACTCCATTTTCCCATCAGGAAGAAGAATGAACCACAGGCTCAGCCTGCCCCCCAGAACCAAAATAGGGCCTGAAGCAATCCTGCGCTTTTGCGGCCAGCTCCCAAGAAAGCGAGGAGACAAATGGAGCTCAGGGGCACTGCAATTCACAAACGTGCAGAGTTATAAATGAGAACTCTCGTGCACAAATATATTGAGGGAAGGCAACGAAGAGTATTTGAAAGCAAGGCAGATTTGCAGGAAACAGATTTCAGGAGGTAGATTCGACTCGCCTTTAAAGCACATGAAAAGCGACAAAACGTTGACAATGATGCCCTTGGCCAAAAAGGGCGTATGCGTTTTTTCCTGAATATATTCAGGAAAAAACGCATACGCCCTTTTTGGCCAACCAAGCAAGCCGGAAGGGCAAATCAGCGCTACAAAGAAGTCTCGCTTGCCCTCGGTCAAAAGGGCCATGCTGAACAAAATGTAAAAACCAGAAAAGCAGGACAGGCCATGGAGACATGGGAGCCTTGCTACGCTGATGGGCGGGATGTAAATTGCCAACAGGCACTCTGGAGAAGAGTACGGTGTGTCCTGAAACAAGTAATAAACACAGCGTAGAGAGCATAGGGCAATTCCACTCATGGGCGTATAAATTGGGAAAACTAAAAGTCAACAAGACACAGGCACCCCAAACTTTACGGCTGCTCTGTTGCCAAGAACCTCCGCTTCGGTACACCTTCAATATCCCAGGAAAGAGAAAAATGGATAAAGAAATGGTGGTACTTGGCACAATGGAATATCACTCAGCCATGAAATCAATGTCATAAGGCTAGTTAGCAGCATGATGAGTGGATTTAGGTACGATGATTCTAAGTGAAATAAGTCACACAGAAAAAGACACTTATCCTAAGATATCGCTTTTAGGGGGAATGTCAAAATCGCTACACTTGAACTGAATTACAAAACAGAACATAGTCACACCTTTAGAAGACACAATATGGCTGCTTAACGGGAAAGGTGAGGTGGGGTGATGCATAAAACAAGGGTTTGAAATTAGCTCAGAGACCGCTCCATAAGCCAAATATGTAATAGACAAGGCCTACTCCCTGCTCAGTGAACTGGACTCAACACACCCTAGTCACCACACAAGAATATATCTGAGTAGTAAGAATCTGAAAACCTATGTATCGATATCTCTCTGCAAGTGAATCAAGAGGGTGTAAAGCGGCATCAACACAGCAGGGAAAAGCAGCCAAACCCGATTCTAAACATAAATTACTTAAAAAACCCACAAAACAAAGACAGTGAAAGAGAGAGAAATTCTTACAAAATCCGTTCAGGGTCTATGATGCAACCTGGATTGACCATATCTAGACCCACAGCTGGATGAGACATAAGGCTGGACACTCTTGGGGCTGAGAGGATTGGTGAGGTTGGGTGAGCAAACGCAGATACTTTAAAGTAACACTGCGGGGAACACACCCCATGGGTCTCAAATCTCCAGGTATAAGGGCATCTTCCTACATCAAAACATTCATGGGAAACCCAGAAGATGGTATGCCATGAGATCGGGAAAGGTTTCTAAAACGCACCTCATTTCTCCTCTCCTCGTGCTCGGGTTCACCATTCCAGCTGCTTGAATAACCATCTCCCTATTTGGAGAATCAGCACCTTTAACCTCCTGATTGTACAGGTTGCAATCTGTCCTGAGGATGAACGGGAAGACGTGGAACCAATGTGAGACGAGCCCTAGGTGTTGGGACAGGCATAGGTCACTCCATTTTCCCATCAGGAAGAAGAATGAACCACAGGCTCAGCCTGCCCCCCAGAACCAAAATAGGGCCTGAAGCAATCCTGCGCTTTTGCGGCCAGCTCCCAAAAAAGCGAGGAGACAAATGGAGCTCAGGGGCACTGCAATTCACAAACGTGCAGAGTTATAAATGAGAACTCTCGTCCACAAATATATTGAGGGAAGGCAACGAAGAGGATTTGAAAGCAAGGCAGATTTGCAGGAAACAGATTTCAGGAGGTAGATTCGACTCGCCTTTAAAGCACATGAAAAGCGGCAAAACGTTGACAATGATGCCCTTGGCCAAAAAGGGCGTATGCGTTTTTTCCTGAATATATTCAGGAAAAAACGCATACGCCCTTTTTGGCCAACCAAGCAAGCCAGAAGGGCAAATCAGCGCTACAAAGAAGTCTCGCTTGCCCTCGGTCAAAAGGGCCATGCTGAACAAACTGTAAAAACCAGAAAAGCAGGACAGGCCATGGAGACAGGGGAGGCTTGCTACGCAGATGCGCGGGATGTAAATTGCCAACAGGCACTCTGGAGAAGAGTACGGTGTGTCCTGAAACAAGTAATAAACACAGCGTTGAGAGCATAGGGCACTTCCACTCATCGGCGTATAAATTGGGAAAACTAAAAATCAACAAGACACAGGCACCCTAAAGTTTACGGCTGCTCTGTTGCCAAGAACCTCCGCTTCGGTACACCTTCAATATCCCAGGAAAGAGAAAAATGGATAAAGAAATGGTGGTACTTGACACAATGGAATATCACTCAGCCATGAAATCAATGTCATAAGGCTAGTTAGCAGCATGATGAGTGGATTTAGGTACGATGATTCTAAGTGAAATAAGTCACACAGTAAAAGGCCCTTCTCCTAAGATATCGCTTATTGAGGGAATGTCAAAATCCTTACACTTGAACTGAATTAAAAAACAGAACAGAGGCACACCTTTAGAAGACACACTATGGCTGCTTAACGGGAAAGGTGAGGTGGGGTGATGCATAAAACAAGGGTTTGAAATTAGCTCAGACACCGCTCCATAAGCCAAATATGTAATAGACAAGGCCTACTCCCTGCTCAGTGTACTGGACTCAACACCCCCTAGTCACCGCACAAGAATATATCTGACTAGTATGAATCTGAAAACCTATGTATTGATATCTCTCTGCAAGTGAATCAAGAGGGTGTAAAGCGGCATCAACACAGCAGGGAAAAGCAGCCAAACCCCATTCTAAACATACATTACTTTAAAAAACCCACAAAGCAAAGACAGTGAAAGAGAGAGAAATTCTTACAAAATCCGTTCAGGGTCTCTGATGCAACCTGGATTGACCATATCTAGACCCACAGCTGGATGAGACATAAGGCTGGACACTCTTGGGGCTGAGAGGATTGGTGAGGTTGGGTGAGCAAATGCAGATACTTTAAAGTAATACCGCGGGGTACCCACCCCATGGGTCTCAAATCTCCAGGTACAAGGGCATCTTCCTACATCAAAACATGCATGGGAAACCCAGAAGATGGTATGCCGTGAGATCGGGAAAGGTTTCTAAAACGCACCTCATTTCTCCTCTCCTTGTGCTCGGGTTCGCCATTCCAGCCGCTTGACTAACCATCTCTCTACTTGGAGAATCAGCACCTTTAACCTCCTGATTGTACAGGTTGCAATTTGTCCTGAGGATGAATGGGAAGACGCAGAACCAACGAGAGCGAGCCCTAGGTGTTGGGACAGGCATAGGTCACTCCATTTTCCCATCAGGAATAAGAATGAACCACAGGCTCAGCCTGCCCCCCAGAACTAAAATAGGGCCTGAAGCAATCCTGCGCTTTTGCGGCCAGCTCCCGAAAAAGCGAGGAGACAAATGGAGCTCAGGGGCACTGCAATTCACAAACGTGCAGAGTTATAAATGAGAACTCTCGTCCACAAATATATTGAGGGAAGGCAACGAAGAGGATTTGAAAGCAAGGCAGATTTGCAGGAAACAGATTTCAGGAGGTAGATTCGACTCGCCTTTAAAGCACATGAAAAGCGGCAAAACGTTGACAATGATGCCCTTGGCCAAAAAGGGCGTATGCGTTTTTTCCTGAATATATTCAGGAAAAAACGCATACGCCCTTTTTGGCCAACCAAGCAAGCCGGAAGGGCAAATCAGCGCTACAAAGAAGTCTCGCTTGCCCTCGGTCAAAAGGGCCATGCTGAACAAAGTGTAAAAACCAGAAAAGCAGGACAGGCCATGGAGACATGGGAGCCTTGCTACGCTGATGGGCGGGATGTAAATTGCCAACAGGCACTCTGGAGAAGAGTACGGTGTGTCCTGAAACAAGTAATAAACACAGCGTTGAGAGCATAGGGCACTTCCACTCATGGGCATATAAATTGGGAAAACTAAAAATCAACAAGACACAGGCACCCTAAAGTTTACGGCTGCTCTGTTTCCAAGAACCTCCGCTTCGGTACACCTTCAATATCCCAGGAAAGAGAAAAATGGATAAAGAAATGGTGGTACTTGGCACAATGGAATATCACTCAGCCATGAAATCAATGTCATAAGGCTAGTTAGCAGCATGATGAGTGGATTTAGGTACGATGATTCTAAGTGAAATAAGTCACACAGAAAAAGACACTTATCCTAAGATATCGCTTATAGAGGGAATGTCAAAATCGCTACACTTGAACTGAATTACAAAAGAGAACAGAGTCACACCTTTAGAAGACACACTATGGCTGCTTAACGGGAAAGGTGAGGTGGGGTGATGCATAAAACAAGGGTTTGAAATTAGCTCAGAGACCGCTCCATAAGCCAAATATGTAATAGACAAGGCCTACTCCCTGCTCAGTGAACTGGAGTCAACACACCCTAGTCACCACACAAAAATATATTTGACTAGTAAGAATCTGAAAACCTATGTATCGATATCTCTCTGCAAGTGAATCAAGAGGGTGTAAAGCGGCATCAACACAGCAGGGAAAAGCAGCCAAGCCCGATTCTAAACATAAATTACTTTAAAAAACCCACAAAACAAAGAGAGTGAAAGAGAGAGAAATTCTTACAAAATCCATTCAGGGTCTATGATGCAACCTGGATTGACCATATCTAGACCCACAGCTGGATGAGACATAAGGCTGGACACTCTTGGGGCTGAGAGGATTGGTGAGGTTGGGTGAGCAAACCCAGATACTTTAAAGTAACACCGCGGGGTACACACCCCATGGGTCTCAAATCTCCAGGTACAAGGGCATCTTCCTACATCAAAACATGCATGGGAAACCCAGAGGATGGTATGCCGTGAGATCGGGAAAGGTTTCTAAAACGCACCTCATTTCTCCTCTCCTTGTGCTCGGGTTCGCCATTCCAGCCGCTTGACTAACCATCTCCCTACTTGGAGAATCAGCACCTTTAACCTCCTGTTTCGTCCAGGTTGCAATTTGTCCTGAGGATGAACGGGAAGACGGGGAACCAACGAGAGACTAGCCCTAGGTGTTGGGACAGGCACAGGTCACTCCATTTTCCCATCAGGAAGAAGAATGAACCACAGGCTCAGCCTGCCCCCCAGAACCAAAATAGGGCCTGAAGCAATCCTGCGCTTTTGCGGCCAGCTCCCAAGAAAGCGAGGAGACAAATGGAGCTCAGGGACACTGCAATTCACAAACGTGCAGAGTTATAAATGAGAACTCTCGTGCACAAATATATTGAGGGAAGGCAACGAAGAGGATTTGAAAGCAAGGCAGATTTGCAGGAAACAGATTTCAGGAGGTAGATTCGACTCGCCTTTAAAGCACATGAAAAGCGGCAAAACGTTGACAATGATGCCCTTGGCCAAAAAGGGCGTATGCGTTTTTTCCTGAATATATTCAGGAAAAAACGCATACGCCCTTTTTGGCCAACCAAGCAAGCCGGAAGGGCAAATCAGCGCTACAAAGAAGTCTCGCTTGCCCTCGGTCAAAAGGGCCATGCTGAACAAAATGTAAAAACCAGAAAAGCAGGACAGGCCATGGAGACATGGGAGCCTTGCTACGCTGATGGGCGGGATGTAAATTGCCAACAGGCACTCTGGAGAAGAGTACGGTGTGTCCTGAAACAAGTAATAAACACAGCGTAGAGAGCATAGGGCACTTCCACTCATGGGCGTATAAATTGGGAAAACTAAAAGTCAACAAGACACAGGCACCCCAAACTTTACGGCTGCTCTGTTGCCAAGAACCTCCGCTTCGGTACACCTTCAATATCCCAGGAAAGAGAAAAATGGATAAAGAAATGGTGGTACTTGGCACAATGGAATATCACTCAGCCATGAAATCAATGTCATAAGGCTAGTTAGCAGCATGATGAGTGGATTTAGGTACGATGATTCTAAGTGAAATAAGTCACACAGAAAAAGACACTTATCCTAAGATATCGCTTATAGAGGGAATGTCAAAATCGCTACACTTGAACTGAATTACAAAAGAGAACAGAGTCACACCTTTAGAAGACACACTATGGCTGCTTAACGGGAAAGGTGAGGTGGGGTGATGCATAAAACAAGGGTTTGAAATTAGCTCAGAGACCGCTCCATAAGCCAAATATGTAATAGACAAGGCCTACTCCCTGCTCAGTGTACTGGACTCAACACCCCCTAGTCACCGCACAAGAATATATCTGACTAGTATGAATCTGAAAACCTATGTATTGATATCTCTCTGCAAGTGAATCAAGAGGGTGTAAAGCGGCATAAACACAGCAGGGAAAAGCAGCCAAACCCCATTCTAAACATACAATACTTTAAAAAACCCACAAAGCAAAGACAGTGAAAGAGATAGAAATTCTTACAAAATCCGTTCAGGGTCTCTGATGCAACCTGGATTGACCATATCTAGACCCACAGCTGGATGAGACATAAGGCTGGACACTCTTGGGGCTGAGAGGATTGGTGAGGTTGGGTGAGCAAATGCAGATACTTTAAAGTAATACCGCGGGGTACCCACCCCATGGGTCTCAAATCTCCAGGTACAAGGGCATCTTCCTACATCAAAACATGCATGGGAAACCCAGAAGATGGTATGCCGTGAGATCGGGAAAGGTTTCTAAAACGCACCTCATTTCTCCTCTCCTTGTGCTCGGGTTCGCCATTCCAGCCGCTTGACTAACCATCTCCCTACTTGGAGAATCAGCACCTTTAACCTCCTGTTTCGTCCAGGTTGCAATTTGTCCTGAGGATGAACGGGAAGACGGGGGACCAACGAGAGACTAGCCCTAGGTGTTGGGACAGGCACAGGTCACTCCATTTTCCCATCAGGAAGAAGAATGAACCACAGGCTCAGCCTGCCCCCCAGAACCAAAATAGGGCCTGAAGCAATCCTGCGCTTTTGCGGCCAGCTCCCAAGAAAGCGAGGAGACAAATGAAGCTCAGGGGCACTGCAATTCACAAACGTGCAGAGTTATAAATGAGAACTCTCGTCCACAAATATATTGAGGGAAGGCAACGAAGAGGATTTGAAAGCAAGGCAGATTTGCAGGAAACAGATTTCAGGAGGTAGATTCGACTCGCCTTTAAAGCACATGAAAAGCGGCAAAACGTTGACAATGATGCCCTTGGCCAAAAAGGGCGTATGCGTTTTTTCCTGAATATATTCAGGAAAAAACGCATACGCCCTTTTTGGCCAACCAAGCAAGCCGGAAGGGCAAATCAGCGCTACAAAGAAGTCTCGCTTGCCCTCGGTCAAAAGGGCCATGCTGAACAAAGTGTAAAAACCAGAAAAGCAGGACAGGCCATGGAGACATGGGAGCCTTGCTACGCTGATGGGCGGGATGTAAATTGCCAACAGGCACTCTGGAGAAGAGTACGGTGTGTCCTGAAACAAGTAATAAACACAGCGTTGAGAGCATAGGGCACTTCCACTCATGGGCATATAAATTGGGAAAACTAAAAATCAACAAGACACAGGCACCCTAAAGTTTACGGCTGCTCTGTTTCCAAGAACCTCCGCTTCGGTACACCTTCAATATCCCAGGAAAGAGAAAAATGGATAAACAAATGGTGGTACTTGGCACAATGGAATATCACTCAGCCATGAAATCAATGTCATAAGGCTAGTTAGCAGCATGATGAGTGGATTTAGGTACGATGATTCTAAGTGAAATAAGTCACACAGAAAAAGACACTTATCCTAAGATATCGCTTATAGAGGGAATGTCAAAATCGCTACACTTGAACTGAACTACAAAAGAGAACAGAGTCACACCTTTAGAAGACACACTATGGCTGCTTAACGGGAAAGGTGAGGTGGGGTGATGCATAAAACAAGGGTTTGAAATTAGCTCAGAGACCGCTCCATAAGCCAAATATGTAATAGACAAGGCCTACTCCCTGCTCAGTGAACTGGAGTCAACACACCCTAGTCACCACACAAAAATATATTTGACTAGTAAGAATCTGAAAACCTATGTATCGATATCTCTCTGCAAGTGAATCAAGAGGGTGTAAAGCGGCATCAACACAGCAGGGAAAAGCAGCCAAGCCCGATTCTAAACATAAATTACTTTAAAAAACCCACAAAACAAAGAGAGTGAAAGAGAGAGAAATTCTTACAAAATCCATTCAGGGTCTATGATGCAACCTGGATTGACCATATCTAGACCCACAGCTGGATGAGACATAAGGCTGGACACTCTTGGGGCTGAGAGGATTGGTGAGGTTGGGTGAGCAAACCCAGATACTTTAAAGTAACACCGCGGGGTACACACCCCATGGGTCTCAAATCTCCAGGTACAAGGGCATCTTCCTACATCAAAACATGCATGGGAAACCCAGAAGATGGTATGCCGTGAGATCGGGAAAGGTTTCTAAAACGCACCTCATTTCTCCTCTCCTTGTGCTCGGGTTCGCCATTCCAGCCGCTTGACTAACCATCTCCCTACTTGGAGAATCAGCACCTTTAACCTCCTGTTTCGTCCAGGTTGCAATTTGTCCTGAGGATGAACGGGAAGACGGGGGACCAACGAGAGACTAGCCCTAGGTGTTGGGACAGGCACAGGTCACTCCATTTTCCCATCAGGAAGAAGAATGAACCACAGGCTCAGCCTGCCCCCCAGAACCAAAATAGGGCCTGAAGCAATCCTGCGCTTTTGCGGCCAGCTCCCAAGAAAGCGAGGAGACAAATGAAGCTCAGGGGCACTGCAATTCACAAACGTGCAGAGTTATAAATGAGAACTCTCGTCCACAAATATATTGAGGGAAGGCAACGAAGAGGATTTGAAAGCAAGGCAGATTTGCAGGAAACAGATTTCAGGAGGTAGATTCGACTCGCCTTTAAAGCACATGAAAAGCGGCAAAACGTTGACAATGATGCCCTTGGCCAAAAAGGGCGTATGCGTTTTTTCCTGAATATATTCAGGAAAAAACGCATACGCCCTTTTTGGCCAACCAAGCAAGCCGGAAGGGCAAATCAGCGCTACAAAGAAGTCTCGCTTGCCCTCGGTCAAAAGGGCCATGCTGAACAAAGTGTAAAAACCAGAAAAGCAGGACAGGCCATGGAGACATGGGAGCCTTGCTACGCTGATGGGCGGGATGTAAATTGCCAACAGGCACTCTGGAGAAGAGTACGGTGTGTCCTGAAACAAGTAATAAACACAGCGTTGAGAGCATAGGGCACTTCCACTCATGGGCATATAAATTGGGAAAACTAAAAATCAACAAGACACAGGCACCCTAAAGTTTACGGCTGCTCTGTTTCCAAGAACCTCCGCTTCGGTACACCTTCAATATCCCAGGAAAGAGAAAAATGGATAAACAAATGGTGGTACTTGGCACAATGGAATATCACTCAGCCATGAAATCAATGTCATAAGGCTAGTTAGCAGCATGATGAGTGGATTTAGGTACGATGATTCTAAGTGAAATAAGTCACACAGAAAAAGACACTTATCCTAAGATATCGCTTATAGAGGGAATGTCAAAATCGCTACACTTGAACTGAATTACAAAAGAGAACAGAGTCACACCTTTAGAAGACACACTATGGCTGCTTAACGGGAAAGGTGAGGTGGGGTGATGCATAAAACAAGGGTTTGAAATTAGCTCAGAGACCGCTCCATAAGCCAAATATGTAATAGACAAGGCCTACTCCCTGCTCAGTGAACTGGAGTCAACACACCCTAGTCACCACACAAAAATATATTTGACTAGTAAGAATCTGAAAACCTATGTATCGATATCTCTCTGCAAGTGAATCAAGAGGGTGTAAAGCGGCATCAACACAGCAGGGAAAAGCAGCCAAGCCCGATTCTAAACATAAATTACTTTAAAAAACCCACAAAACAAAGAGAGTGAAAGAGAGAGAAATTCTTACAAAATCCATTCAGGGTCTATGATGCAACCTGGATTGACCATATCTAGACCCACAGCTGGATGAGACATAAGGCTGGACACTCTTGGGGCTGAGAGGATTGGTGAGGTTGGGTGAGCAAACCCAGATACTTTAAAGTAACACCGCGGGGTACACACCCCATGGGTCTCAAATCTCCAGGTACAAGGGCATCTTCCTACATCAAAACATGCATGGGAAACCCAGAGGATGGTATGCCGTGAGATCGGGAAAGGTTTCTAAAACGCACCTCATTTCTCCTCTCCTTGTGCTCGGGTTCGCCATTCCAGCCGCTTGACTAACCATCTCCCTACTTGGAGAATCAGCACCTTTAACCTCCTGTTTCGTCCAGGTTGCAATTTGTCCTGAGGATGAACGGGAAGACGGGGGACCAACGAGAGACTAGCCCTAGGTGTTGGGACAGGCACAGGTCACTCCATTTTCCCATCAGGAAGAAGAATGAACCACAGGCTCAGCCTGCCCCCCAGAACCAAAATAGGGCCTGAAGCAATCCTGCGCTTTTGCGGCCAGCTCCCAAGAAAGCGAGGAGACAAATGAAGCTCAGGGGCACTGCAATTCACAAACGTGCAGAGTTATAAATGAGAACTCTCGTCCACAAATATATTGAGGGAAGGCAACGAAGAGGATTTGAAAGCAAGGCAGATTTGCAGGAAACAGATTTCAGGAGGTAGATTCGACTCGCCTTTAAAGCACATGAAAAGCGGCAAAACGTTGACAATGATGCCCTTGGCCAAAAAGGGCGTATGCGTTTTTTCCTGAATATATTCAGGAAAAAACGCATACGCCCTTTTTGGCCAACCAAGCAAGCCGGAAGGGCAAATCAGCGCTACAAAGAAGTCTCGCTTGCCCTCGGTCAAAAGGGCCATGCTGAACAAAGTGTAAAAACCAGAAAAGCAGGACAGGCCATGGAGACATGGGAGCCTTGCTACGCTGATGGGCGGGATGTAAATTGCCAACAGGCACTCTGGAGAAGAGTACGGTGTGTCCTGAAACAAGTAATAAACACAGCGTTGAGAGCATAGGGCACTTCCACTCATGGGCATATAAATTGGGAAAACTAAAAATCAACAAGACACAGGCACCCTAAAGTTTACGGCTGCTCTGTTTCCAAGAACCTCCGCTTCGGTACACCTTCAATATCCCAGGAAAGAGAAAAATGGATAAAGAAATGGTGGTACTTGGCACAATGGAATATCACTCAGCCATGAAATCAATGTCATAAGGCTAGTTAGCAGCATGATGAGTGGATTTAGGTACGATGATTCTAAGTGAAATAAGTCACACAGAAAAAGACACTTATCCTAAGATATCGCTTATAGAGGGAATGTCAAAATCGCTACACTTGAACTGAACTACAAAAGAGAACAGAGTCACACCTTTAGAAGACACACTATGGCTGCTTAACGGGAAAGGTGAGGTGGGGTGATGCATAAAACAAGGGTTTGAAATTAGCTCAGAGACCGCTCCATAAGCCAAATATGTAATAGACAAGGCCTACTCCCTGCTCAGTGAACTGGAGTCAACACACCCTAGTCACCACACAAAAATATATTTGACTAGTAAGAATCTGAAAACCTATGTATCGATATCTCTCTGCAAGTGAATCAAGAGGGTGTAAAGCGGCATCAACACAGCAGGGAAAAGCAGCCAAGCCCGATTCTAAACATAAATTACTTTAAAAAACCCACAAAACAAAGAGAGTGAAAGAGAGAGAAATTCTTACAAAATCCATTCAGGGTCTATGATGCAACCTGGATTGACCATATCTAGACCCACAGCTGGATGAGACATAAGGCTGGACACTCTTGGGGCTGAGAGGATTGGTGAGGTTGGGTGAGCAAATGCAGATACTTTAAAGTAATACCGCGGGGTACCCACCCCATGGGTCTCAAATCTCCAGGTACAAGGGCATCTTCCTACATCAAAACATGCATGGGAAACCCAGAAGATGGTATGCCGTGAGATCGGGAAAGGTTTCTAAAACGCACCTCATTTCTCCTCTCCTTGTGCTCGGGTTCGCCATTCCAGCCGCTTGACTAACCATCTCTCTACTTGGAGAATCAGCACCTTTAACCTCCTGATTGTACAGGTTGCAATTTGTCCTGAGGATGAATGGGAAGACGCAGAACCAACGAGAGCGAGCCCTAGGTGTTGGGACAGGCATAGGTCACTCCATTTTCCCATCAGGAATAAGAATGAACCACAGGCTCAGCCTGTCCCCCAGAACTAAAATAGGGCCTGAAGCAATCCTGCGCTTTTGCGGCCAGCTCCCTAAAAAGCGAGGAGACAAATGGAGCTCAGGGGAACTGCAATTCACAAACGTGCAGAGTTATAAATGCGAACTCTCGTGCACAAATATATTGAGGGAAGGCAACGAAGAGGATTTGAAAGCAAGGCAGATTTGCAGGAAACAGATTTCAGGAGGTAGATTCGACTCGCCTTTAAAGCACATGAAAAGCGGCAAAACGTTGACAATGATGCCCTTGGCCAAAAAGGGCGTATGCGTTTTTTCCTGAATATATTCAGGAAAAAACGCATACGCCCTTTTTGGCCAACCAAGCAAGCTGGAAGGGCAAATCAGCGCTATAAAGAAGTCTCGCTTGCCCTCGGTCAAAAGGGCCATGCTGAACAAAGTGTAAAAACCAGAAAAGCAGGACAGGCCATGGAGACATGGGAGCCTTGCTACGCTGATGGGCGGGATGTAAATTGCCAACAGGCACTCTGGAGAAGAGTACGGTGTGTCCTGAAACAAGTAATAAACACAGCGTTGAGAGCATAGGGCACTTCCACTCATGGGCATATAAATTGGGAAAACTAAAAATCAACAAGACACAGGCACCCTAAAGTTTACGGCTGCTCTGTTTCCAAGAACCTCCGCTTCGGTACACCTTCAATATCCCAGGAAAGAGAAAAATGGATAAACAAATGGTGGTACTTGGCACAATGGAATATCACTCAGCCATGAAATCAATGTCATAAGGCTAGTTAGCAGCATGATGAGTGGATTTAGGTACGATGATTCTAAGTGAAATAAGTCACACAGAAAAAGACACTTATCCTAAGATATCGCTTATAGAGGGAATGTCAAAATCGCTACACTTGAACTGAATTACAAAAGAGAACAGAGTCACACCTTTAGAAGACACACTATGGCTGCTTAACGGGAAAGGTGAGGTGGGGTGATGCATAAAACAAGGGTTTGAAATTAGCTCAGAGACCGCTCCATAAGCCAAATATGTAATAGACAAGGCCTACTCCCTGCTCAGTGAACTGGAGTCAACACACCCTAGTCACCACACAAGAATATATTTGACTAGTAAGAATCTGAAAACCTATGTATCGATATCTCTCTGCAAGTGAATCAAGAGGGTGTAAAGTGGCATCAACACAGCAGGGAAAATCAGCCAAGCCCGATTCTAAACATAAATTACTTTAAAAAACCCAGAAAACAAAGACAGTTAAAGAGAGAGAAATTCTTACAAAATCCATTCAGGGTCTATGATGCAACCTGGATTGACCATATCTAGACCCACAGCTGGATGAGACATAAGGCTGGACACTCTTGGGGCTGAGAGGATTGGTGAGGTTGGGTGAGCAAATGCAGATACTTTAAAGTAACACTGCGGGGAACACACCCCATGGGTCTCAAATCTCCAGGTACAAGGGCATCTTCCTACATCAAAACATGCATGGGAAACCCAGAAGATGGTATGCCGTGAGATCGGGAAAGGTTTCTAAAACGCAACTCATTTCCCCTCTCCTTGTGCTCGGGTTCGCCATTCCAGCCGCTTGACTAACCATCTCCCTACTTGGAGAATCAGCACCTTTAACCTCCTGTTTCGTCCAGGTTGCAATTTGTCCTGAGGATGAACGGGAAGACGGGGGACCAACGAGAGACTAGCCCTAGGTGTTGGGACAGGCACAGGTCACTCCATTTTCCCATCAGGAAGAAGAATGAACCACAGGCTCAGCCTGCCCCCCAGAACCAAAATAGGGCCTGAAGCAATCCTGCGCTTTTGCGGCCAGCTCCCAAGAAAGCGAGGAGACAAATGGAGCTCAGGGGCACTGCAATTCACAAACGTGCAGAGTTATAAATGAGAACTCTCGTCCACAAATATATTGAGGGAAGGCAACGAAGAGGATTTGAAAGCAAGGCAGATTTGCAGGAAACAGATTTCAGGAGGTAGATTCGACTCGCCTTTAAAGCACATGAAAAGCGGCAAAACGTTGACAATGATGCCCTTGGCCAAAAAGGGCGTATGCGTTTTTTCCTGAATATATTCAGGAAAAAACGCATACGCCCTTTTTGGCCAACCAAGCAAGCCGGAAGGGCAAATCAGCCCTACAAAGAAGTCTCGCTTGCCCTCGGTCAAAAGGGCCATGCTGAACAAAGTGTAAAAACCAGAAAAGCAGGACAGGCCATGGAGACATGGGAGCCTTGCTACGCTGATGGGCGGGATGTAAATTGCCAACAGGCACTCTGGAGAAGAGTACGGTGTGTCCTGAAACAAGTAATAAACACAGCGTTGAGAGCATAGGGCACTTCCACTCATGGGCGTATAAATTGGGAAAACTAAAAGTCAACAAGACACAGGCACCCCAAACTTTACGGCTGCTCTGTTACCAAGAACCTCCGCTTCGGTACACCTTCAATATCCCAGGAAAGAGAAAAATGGATAAAGAAATGGTGGTACTTGGCACAATGGAATATCACTCAGCCATGAAATCAATGACATAAGGCTAGTTAGCAGCATGATGAGTGGATTTAGGTACGATGATTCTAAGTGAAATAAGTCACACAGAAAAAGGCCCTTATCCTAAGATATCGCTTCTAGAGGGAATGTCAAAATCGCTACACTTGAACTGAATTACAAAACAGAACAGAGTCACACCTTTAGAAGACACACTATGGCTGCTTAACGGGAAAGGTGAGGTGGGGTGATGCATAAAACAAGGGTTTGAAATTAGCTCAGACACCGCTCCATAAGCCAAATATGTAATAGACAAGGCCTACTCCCTGCTCAGTGTACTGGACTCAACACCCCCTAGTCACCGCACAAGAATATATCTGACTAGTATGAATCTGAAAACCTATGTATTGATATCTCTCTGCAAGTGAATCAAGAGGGTGTAAAGTGGCATAAACACAGCAGGGAAAAGCGGCCAAACCCCATTCTAAACATACATTACTTTAAAAAAGCCACAAAGCAAAGACAGTGAAAGAGAGAGAAATTCTTACAAAATCCGTTCAGGGTCTCTGATGCAACCTGGATTGACCATATCTAGACCCACAGCTGGATGAGACATAAGGCTGGACACTCTTGGGGCTGAGAGGATTGGTGAGGTTGGGTGAGCAAACGCAGATAATTTAAAGTAACACTGCGGGGAACACACCCCATGGGTCTCAAATCTCCAGGTACAAGGGCATCTTCCTACATCAAAACATGCATGGGAAACCCAGAAGATGGTATGCCGTGAGATCGCAAAAAGTTTCTAAAACGCACCTCATTTCTCCTCTCCTTGTGCTCGGGTCCGCCATCCAGCCGCTTGATTCACCATCTCCCTACTTGGAGAATCAGCACCTTTAACCTCCTGTTTCGTCCAGGTTGCAGTTTGTCCTGAGGATGAACGGGAAGACGGGGAACCAACGAGAGACTAGCCCTAGGTGTTGGGACAGGCACAGGTCACTCCATTTTCCCATCAGGAAGAAGAATGAACCACAGGCTCAGCCTGCCCCCCAAAACCAAAATAGGGCCTGAAGCAATCCTGCGCTTTTGCGGCCAGCTCCCAAAAAAGCGAGGAGACAAATGGAGCTCAGGGGCACTGCAATTCACAAACGTGCAGAGTTATAAATGAGATCTCTCGTCCACAAATATTTTGAGGGAAGGCAACGAAGAGGATTTGAAAGCAAGGCAGATTTGCAGGAAACAGATTTCAGGAGGTAGATTCGACTCGCCTTTAAAGCACATGAAAAGTGACAAAACGTTGACAATGATGCCCTTGGCCAAAAAGGGCGTATGCGTTTTTTCCTGAATATATTCAGGAAAAAACGCATACGCCCTTTTTGGCCAACCAAGCAAGCCGGAAGGGCAAATCAGCGCTACAAAGAAGTCTCGCTTGCCCTCGGTCAAAAGGGCCATGCTGAACAAAGTGTAAAAACCAGAAAAGCAGGACAGGCCATGGAGACATGGGAGCCTTGCTACGCTGATGGGCGGGATGTAAATTGCCAACAGGCAATCTGGAGAAGAGTACGGTGTGTCCTGAAACAAGTAATAAGCACAGCGTAGAGAGCATAGGGCACTTCCACTCATGGGCGTATAAATTGGGAAAACTAAAAATCAACAAGACACAGGCACCCTAAAGTTTATGGCTGCTCTGTTGCCAAGAACCTCCGCTTCGGTACACCTTCAATATCCCAGGAAAGAGAAAAATGGATAAAGAAATGGTGGTACTTGGCACAATGGAATATCACTCAGCCATGAAATCAATGTCATAAGGCTAGTTAGCAGCATGATGAGTGGATTTAGGTACGATGATTCTAAGTGAAATAAGTCACACAGTAAAAGGCCCTTCTCCTAAGATATCGCTTATTGAGGGAATATCAAAATCGTTACACTTGAACTGAATTACAAAACAGAACAGAGGCACACCTTTAGAAGACACACTATGGCTGCTTAACGGGAAAGGTGAGGTGGGGTGATGCATAAAACAAGGGTTTGAAATTAGCTCAGAGACCGGTCCATAAGCCAAATATGTAATAGACAAGGCCTACTCCCTGCTCAGTGTACTGGACTCAACACCCCCTAGTCACCGCACAAGAATATATCTGACTAGTATGAATCTGAAAACCTATGTATTGATATCTCTCTGCAAGTGAATCAAGAGGGTGTAAAGCGGCATAAACACAGCAGGGAAAAGCAGCCAAACCCCATTCTAAACATACATTACTTTAAAAAACCCACAAAGCAAAGACAGTGAAAGAGAGAGAAATTCTTACAAAATCCGTTCAGGGTCTCTGATGCAACCTGGATTGACCATATCTAGACCCACAGCTGGATGAGACATAAGGCTGGACACTCTTGGGGCTGAGAGGATTGGTGAGGTTGGGTGAGCAAATGCAGATACTTTAAAGTAATACCGCGGGGTACCCACCCCATGGGTCTCAAATCTCCAGGTACAAGGGAATCTTCCTACATCAAAACATGCATGGGAAACCCAGAAGATGGTATGCCGTGAGATCGGGAAAGGTTTCTAAAACGCACCTCATTTCTCCTCTCCTTGTGCTCGGGTTCACCATTCCAGCCGCTTGACTAACCATCTCCCTACTTGGAGAATCAGCACCTTTAACCTCCTGTTTCGTCCAGGTTGCAATTTGTCCTGAGGATGAACGGGAAGACGGGGGACCAACGAGAGACTAGCCCTAGGTGTTGGGACAGGCACAGGTCACTCCATTTTCCCATCAGGAAGAAGAATGAACCACAGGCTCAGCCTGCCCCCCAGAACCAAAATAGGGCCTGAAGCAATCCTGCGCTTTTGCGGCCAGCTCCCAAGAAAGCGAGGAGACAAATGGAGCTCAGGGGCACTGCAATTCACAAACGTGCAGAGTTATAAATGAGAACTCTCGTCCACAAATATATTGAGGGAAGGCAACGAAGAGGATTTGAAAGCAAGGCAGATTTGCAGGAAACAGATTTCAGGAGGTAGATTCGACTCGCCTTTAAAGCACATGAAAAGCGGCAAAACGTTGACAATGATGCCCTTGGCCAAAAAGGGCGTATGCGTTTTTTCCTGAATATATTCAGGAAAAAACGCATACGCCCTTTTTGGCCAACCAAGCAAGCCGGAAGGGCAAATCAGCGCTACAAAGAAGTCTCGCTTGCCCTCGGTCAAAAGGGCCATGCTGAACAAAATGTAAAAACCAGAAAAGCAGGACAGGCCATGGAGACATGGGAGCCTTGCTACGCTGATGGGCGGGATGTAAATTGCCAACAGGCACTCTGGAGAAGAGTACGGTGTGTCCTGAAACAAGTAATAAACACAGCGTAGAGAGCATAGGGCACTTCCACTCATGGGCGTATAAATTGGGAAAACTAAAAGTCAACAAGACACAGGCACCCCAAACTTTACGGCTGCTCTGTTGCCAAGAACCTCCGCTTCGGTACACCTTCAATATCCCAGGAAAGAGAAAAATGGATAAAGAAATGGTGGTACTTGGCACAATGGAATATCACTCAGCCATGAAATCAATGACATAAGGCTAGTTAGCAGCATGATGAGTGGATTTAGGTACGATGATTCTAAGTGAAATAAGTCACACAGAAAAAGGCCCTTATCCTAAGATATCGCTTCTAGAGGGAATGTCAAAATCGCTACACTTGAACTGAATTACAAAACAGAACAGAGTCACACCTTTAGAAGACACACTATGGCTGCTTAACGGGAAAGGTGAGGTGGGGTGATGCATAAAACAAGGGTTTGAAATTAGCTCAGACACCGCTCCATAAGCCAAATATGTAATAGACAAGGCCTACTCCCTGCTCAGTGTACTGGACTCAACACCCCCTAGTCACCGCACAAGAATATATCTGACTAGTATGAATCTGAAAACCTATGTATTGATATCTCTCTGCAAGTGAATCAAGAGGGTGTAAAGTGGCATAAACACAGCAGGGAAAAGCGGCCAAACCCCATTCTAAACATACATTACTTTAAAAAAGCCACAAAGCAAAGACAGTGAAAGAGAGAGAAATTCTTACAAAATCCGTTCAGGGTCTCTGATGCAACCTGGATTGACCATATCTAGACCCACAGCTGGATGAGACATAAGGCTGGACACTCTTGTCGCTGAGAGGATTGGTGAGGTTGGGTGAGCAAACGCAGATAATTTAAAGTAACACTGCGGGGAACACACCCCATGGGTCTCAAATCTCCAGGTACAAGGGCATCTTCCTACATCAAAACATGCATGGGAAACCCAGAAGATGGTATGCCGTGAGATCGCAAAAAGTTTCTAAAACGCACCTCATTTCTCCTCTCCTTGTGCTCGGGTCCGCCATCCAGCCGCTTGATTCACCATCTCCCTACTTGGAGAATCAGCACCTTTAACCTCCTGTTTCGTCCAGGTTGCAGTTTGTCCTGAGGATGAACGGGAAGACGGGGAACCAACGAGAGACTAGCCCTAGGTGTTGGGACAGGCACAGGTCACTCCATTTTCACATCAGGAAGAAGAATGAACCACAGGCTCAGCCTGCCCCCCAAAACCAAAATAGGGCCTGAAGCAATCCTGCGCTTTTGCGGCCAGCTCCCAAAAAAGCGAGGAGACAAATGGAGCTCAGGGGCACTGCAATTCACAAACGTGCAGAGTTATAAATGAGAACTCTCGTCCACAAATATATTGAGGGAAGGCAACGAAGAGGATTTGAAAGCAAGGCAGATTTGCAGGAAACAGATTTCAGGAGGTAGATTCGACTCGCCTTTAAAGCACATGAAAAGCGGCAAAACGTTGACAATGATGCCCTTGGCCAAAAAGGGCGTATGCGTTTTTTCCTGAATATATTCAGGAAAAAACGCATACGCCCTTTTTGGCCAACCAAGCAAGCCGGAAGGGCAAATCAGCCCTACAAAGAAGTCTCGCTTGCCCTCGGTCAAAAGGGCCATGCTGAACAAAGTGTAAAAACCAGAAAAGCAGGACAGGCCATGGAGACATGGGAGCCTTGCTACGCTGATGGGCGGGATGTAAATTGCCAACAGGCACTCTGGAGAAGAGTACGGTGTGTCCTGAAACAAGTAATAAACACAGCGTTGAGAGCATAGGGCACTTCCACTCATGGGCGTATAAATTGGGAAAACTAAAAGTCAACAAGACACAGGCACCCCAAACTTTACGGCTGCTCTGTTACCAAGAACCTCCGCTTCGGTACACCTTCAATATCCCAGGAAAGAGAAAAATGGATAAAGAAATGGTGGTACTTGGCACAATGGAATATCACTCAGCCATGAAATCAATGACATAAGGCTAGTTAGCAGCATGATGAGTGGATTTAGGTACGATGATTCTAAGTGAAATAAGTCACACAGAAAAAGGCCCTTATCCTAAGATATCGCTTCTAGAGGGAATGTCAAAATCGCTACACTTGAACTGAATTACAAAACAGAACAGAGTCACACCTTTAGAAGACACACTATGGCTGCTTAACGGGAAAGGTGAGGTGGGGTGATGCATAAAACAAGGGTTTGAAATTAGCTCAGACACCGCTCCATAAGCCAAATATGTAATAGACAAGGCCTACTCCCTGCTCAGTGTACTGGACTCAACACCCCCTAGTCACCGCACAAGAATATATCTGACTAGTATGAATCTGAAAACCTATGTATTGATATCTCTCTGCAAGTGAATCAAGAGGGTGTAAAGTGGCATAAACACAGCAGGGAAAAGCGGCCAAACCCCATTCTAAACATACATTACTTTAAAAAAGCCACAAAGCAAAGACAGTGAAAGAGAGAGAAATTCTTACAAAATCCGTTCAGGGTCTCTGATGCAACCTGGATTGACCATATCTAGACCCACAGCTGGATGAGACATAAGGCTGGACACTCTTGGGGCTGAGAGGATTGGTGAGGTTGGGTGAGCAAACGCAGATAATTTAAAGTAACACTGCGGGGAACACACCCCATGGGTCTCAAATCTCCAGGTACAAGGGCATCTTCCTACATCAAAACATGCATGGGAAACCCAGAAGATGGTATGCCGTGAGATCGCAAAAAGTTTCTAAAACGCACCTCATTTCTCCTCTCCTTGTGCTCGGGTCCGCCATCCAGCCGCTTGATTCACCATCTCCCTACTTGGAGAATCAGCACCTTTAACCTCCTGTTTCGTCCAGGTTGCAGTTTGTCCTGAGGATGAACGGGAAGACGGGGAACCAACGAGAGACTAGCCCTAGGTGTTGGGACAGGCACAGGTCACTCCATTTTCCCATCAGGAAGAAGAATGAACCACAGGCTCAGCCTGCCCCCCAAAACCAAAATAGGGCCTGAAGCAATCCTGCGCTTTTGCGGCCAGCTCCCAAAAAAGCGAGGAGACAAATGGAGCTCAGGGGCACTGCAATTCACAAACGTGCAGAGTTATAAATGAGATCTCTCGTCCACAAATATTTTGAGGGAAGGCAACGAAGAGGATTTGAAAGCAAGGCAGATTTGCAGGAAACAGATTTCAGGAGGTAGATTCGACTCGCCTTTAAAGCACATGAAAAGTGACAAAACGTTGACAATGATGCCCTTGGCCAAAAAGGGCGTATGCGTTTTTTCCTGAATATATTCAGGAAAAAACGCATACGCCCTTTTTGGCCAACCAAGCAAGCCGGAAGGGCAAATCAGCGCTACAAAGAAGTCTCGCTTGCCCTCGGTCAAAAGGGCCATGCTGAACAAAGTGTAAAAACCAGAAAAGCAGGACAGGCCATGGAGACATGGGAGCCTTGCTACGCTGATGGGCGGGATGTAAATTGCCAACAGGCAATCTGGAGAAGAGTACGGTGTGTCCTGAAACAAGTAATAAGCACAGCGTAGAGAGCATAGGGCACTTCCACTCATGGGCGTATAAATTGGGAAAACTAAAAATCAACAAGACACAGGCACCCTAAAGTTTACGGCTGCTCTGTTGCCAAGAACCTCCGCTTCGGTACACCTTCAATATCCCAGGAAAGAGAAAAATGGATAAAGAAATGGTGGTACTTGGCACAATGGAATATCACTCAGCCATGAAATCAATGTCATAAGGCTAGTTAGCAGCATGATGAGTGGATTTAGGTACGATGATTCTAAGTGAAATAAGTCACACAGTAAAAGGCCCTTCTCCTAAGATATCGCTTATTGAGGGAATATCAAAATCGTTACACTTGAACTGAATTACAAAACAGAACAGAGGCACACCTTTAGAAGACACACTATGGCTGCTTAACGGGAAAGGTGAGGTGGGGTGATGCATAAAACAAGGGTTTGAAATTAGCTCAGAGACCGGTCCATAAGCCAAATATGTAATAGACAAGGCCTACTCCCTGCTCAGTGTACTGGACTCAACACCCCCTAGTCACCGCACAAGAATATATCTGACTAGTATGAATCTGAAAACCTATGTATTGATATCTCTCTGCAAGTGAATCAAGAGGGTGTAAAGCGGCATAAACACAGCAGGGAAAAGCAGCCAAACCCCATTCTAAACATACATTACTTTAAAAAACCCACAAAGCAAAGACAGTGAAAGAGAGAGAAATTCTTACAAAATCCGTTCAGGGTCTCTGATGCAACCTGGATTGACCATATCTAGACCCACAGCTGGATGAGACATAAGGCTGGACACTCTTGGGGCTGAGAGGATTGGTGAGGTTGGGTGAGCAAATGCAGATACTTTAAAGTAATACCGCGGGGTACCCACCCCATGGGTCTCAAATCTCCAGGTACAAGGGAATCTTCCTACATCAAAACATGCATGGGAAACCCAGAAGATGGTATGCCGTGAGATCGGGAAAGGTTTCTAAAACGCACCTCATTTCTCCTCTCCTTGTGCTCGGGTTCACCATTCCAGCCGCTTGACTAACCATCTCCCTACTTGGAGAATCAGCACCTTTAACCTCCTGTTTCGTCCAGGTTGCAATTTGTCCTGAGGATGAACGGGAAGACGGGGGACCAACGAGAGACTAGCCCTAGGTGTTGGGACAGGCACAGGTCACTCCATTTTCCCATCAGGAAGAAGAATGAACCACAGGCTCAGCCTGCCCCCCAGAACCAAAATAGGGCCTGAAGCAATCCTGCGCTTTTGCGGCCAGCTCCCAAGAAAGCGAGGAGACAAATGGAGCTCAGGGGCACTGCAATTCACAAACGTGCAGAGTTATAAATGAGAACTCTCGTCCACAAATATATTGAGGGAAGGCAACGAAGAGGATTTGAAAGCAAGGCAGATTTGCAGGAAACAGATTTCAGGAGGTAGATTCGACTCGCCTTTAAAGCACATGAAAAGCGGCAAAACGTTGACAATGATGCCCTTGGCCAAAAAGGGCGTATGCGTTTTTTCCTGAATATATTCAGGAAAAAACGCATACGCCCTTTTTGGCCAACCAAGCAAGCCGGAAGGGCAAATCAGCGCTACAAAGAAGTCTCGCTTGCCCTCGGTCAAAAGGGCCATGCTGAACAAAATGTAAAAACCAGAAAAGCAGGACAGGCCATGGAGACATGGGAGCCTTGCTACGCTGATGGGCGGGATGTAAATTGCCAACAGGCACTCTGGAGAAGAGTACGGTGTGTCCTGAAACAAGTAATAAACACAGCGTAGAGAGCATAGGGCACTTCCACTCATGGGCGTATAAATTGGGAAAACTAAAAGTCAACAAGACACAGGCACCCCAAACTTTACGGCTGCTCTGTTGCCAAGAACCTCCGCTTCGGTACACCTTCAATATCCCAGGAAAGAGAAAAATGGATAAAGAAATGGTGGTACTTGGCACAATGGAATATCACTCAGCCATGAAATCAATGACATAAGGCTAGTTAGCAGCATGATGAGTGGATTTAGGTACGATGATTCTAAGTGAAATAAGTCACACAGAAAAAGGCCCTTATCCTAAGATATCGCTTCTAGAGGGAATGTCAAAATCGCTACACTTGAACTGAATTACAAAACAGAACAGAGTCACACCTTTAGAAGACACACTATGGCTGCTTAACGGGAAAGGTGAGGTGGGGTGATGCATAAAACAAGGGTTTGAAATTAGCTCAGACACCGCTCCATAAGCCAAATATGTAATAGACAAGGCCTACTCCCTGCTCAGTGTACTGGACTCAACACCCCCTAGTCACCGCACAAGAATATATCTGACTAGTATGAATCTGAAAACCTATGTATTGATATCTCTCTGCAAGTGAATCAAGAGGGTGTAAAGTGGCATAAACACAGCAGGGAAAAGCGGCCAAACCCCATTCTAAACATACATTACTTTAAAAAAGCCACAAAGCAAAGACAGTGAAAGAGAGAGAAATTCTTACAAAATCCGTTCAGGGTCTCTGATGCAACCTGGATTGACCATATCTAGACCCACAGCTGGATGAGACATAAGGCTGGACACTCTTGTCGCTGAGAGGATTGGTGAGGTTGGGTGAGCAAACGCAGATAATTTAAAGTAACACTGCGGGGAACACACCCCATGGGTCTCAAATCTCCAGGTACAAGGGCATCTTCCTACATCAAAACATGCATGGGAAACCCAGAAGATGGTATGCCGTGAGATCGCAAAAAGTTTCTAAAACGCACCTCATTTCTCCTCTCCTTGTGCTCGGGTCCGCCATCCAGCCGCTTGATTCACCATCTCCCTACTTGGAGAATCAGCACCTTTAACCTCCTGTTTCGTCCAGGTTGCAGTTTGTCCTGAGGATGAACGGGAAGACGGGGAACCAACGAGAGACTAGCCCTAGGTGTTGGGACAGGCACAGGTCACTCCATTTTCACATCAGGAAGAAGAATGAACCACAGGCTCAGCCTGCCCCCCAAAACCAAAATAGGGCCTGAAGCAATCCTGCGCTTTTGCGGCCAGCTCCCAAAAAAGCGAGGAGACAAATGGAGCTCAGGGGCACTGCAATTCACAAACGTGCAGAGTTATAAATGAGATCTCTCGTCCACAAATATTTTGAGGGAAGGCAACGAAGAGGATTTGAAAGCAAGGCAGATTTGCAGGAAACAGATTTCAGGAGGTAGATTCGACTCGCCTTTAAAGCACATGAAAAGTGACAAAACGTTGACAATGATGCCCTTGGCCAAAAAGGGCGTATGCGTTTTTTCCTGAATATATTCAGGAAAAAACGCATACGCCCTTTTTGGCCAACCAAGCAAGCCGGAAGGGCAAATCAGCGCTACAAAGAAGTCTCGCTTGCCCTCGGTCAAAAGGGCCATGCTGAACAAACTGTAAAAACCAGAAAAGCAGGACAGGCCATGGAGACATGGGAGCCTTGCTTCGCTGATGGGCGGGATGTAAATTGCCAACAGGCAATCTGGAGAAGAGTACGGTGTGTCCTGAAACAAGTAATAAACACAGCGTAGAGAGCATAGGGCACTTCCACTCATGGGCGTATAAATTGGGAAAACTAAAAATCAACAAGACACAGGCACCCTAAAGTTTACGGCTGCTCTGTTGCCAAGAACCTCCGCTTCGGTACACCTTCAATATCCCAGGAAAGAGAAAAATGGATAAAGAAATGGTGGTACTTGGCACAATGGAATATCACTCAGCCATGAAATCAATGTCATAAGGCTAGTTAGCAGCATGATGAGTGGATTTAGGTACGATGATTCTAAGTGAAATAAGTCACACAGTAAAAGGCCCTTCTCCTAAGATATCGCTTATTGAGGGAATATCAAAATCGTTACACTTGAACTGAATTACAAAACAGAACAGAGGCACACCTTTAGAAGACACACTATGGCTGCTTAACGGGAAAGGTGAGGTGGGGTGATGCATAAAACAAGGGTTTGAAATTAGCTCAGAGACCGGTCCATAAGCCAAATATGTAATAGACAAGGCCTACTCCCTGCTCAGTGTACTGGACTCAACACCCCCTAGTCACCGCACAAGAATATATCTGACTAGTATGAATCTGAAAACCTATGTATTGATATCTCTCTGCAAGTGAATCAAGAGGGTGTAAAGCGGCATAAACACAGCAGGGAAAAGCAGCCAAACCCCATTCTAAACATACATTACTTTAAAAAACCCACAAAGCAAAGACAGTGAAAGAGAGAGAAATTCTTACAAAATCCGTTCAGGGTCTCTGATGCAACCTGGATTGACCATATCTAGACCCACAGCTGGATGAGACATAAGGCTGGACACTCTTGGGGCTGAGAGGATTGGTGAGGTTGGGTGAGCAAATGCAGATACTTTAAAGTAATACCGCGGGGTACCCACCCCATGGGTCTCAAATCTCCAGGTACAAGGGAATCTTCCTACATCAAAACATGCATGGGAAACCCAGAAGATGGTATGCCGTGAGATCGGGAAAGGTTTCTAAAACGCAACTCATTTCTCCTCTCCTTGTGCTCGGGTTCACCATTCCAGCCGCTTGACTAACCATCTCCCTACTTGGAGAATCAGCACCTTTAACCTCCTGTTTCGTCCAGGTTGCAATTTGTCCTGAGGATGAACGGGAAGACGGGGGACCAACGAGAGACTAGCCCTAGGTGTTGGGACAGGCACAGGTCACTCCATTTTCCCATCAGGAAGAAGAATGAACCACAGGCTCAGCCTGCCCCCCAGAACCAAAATAGGGCCTGAAGCAATCCTGCGCTTTTGCGGCCAGCTCCCAAGAAAGCGAGGAGACAAATGGAGCTCAGGGGCACTGCAATTCACAAACGTGCAGAGTTATAAATGAGAACTCTCGTCCACAAATATATTGAGGGAAGGCAACGAAGAGGATTTGAAAGCAAGGCAGATTTGCAGGAAACAGATTTCAGGAGGTAGATTCGACTCGCCTTTAAAGCACATGAAAAGTGGCAAAACGTTGACAATGATGCCCTTGGCCAAAAAGGGCGTATGCGTTTTTTCCTGAATATATTCAGGAAAAAACGCATACGCCCTTTTTGGCCAACCAAGCAAGCCGGAAGGGCAAATCAGCGCTACAAAGAAGTCTCGCTTGCCCTCGGTCAAAAGGGCCATGCTGAAAAAAGTGTAAAAACCAGAAAAGCAGGACAGGCCATGGAGACATGGGAGCCTTGCTACGCTGATGGGCGGGATGTAAATTGCCAACAGGCACTCTGGAGAAGTGTACGGTGTGTCCTGAAACAAGTAATAAACACAGCTTAGAGAGCATAGGGCACTTCCACTCATGGGCGTATAAATTGGGAAAACTAAAAATCAACAAGACACAGGCACCCCAAACTTTACGGCTGCTCTGTTTCCAAGAACCTCCGCTTCGGTACACCTTCAATATCCCAGGAAAGAGAAAAATGGATAAACAAATGGTGGTACTTGGCACAATGGAATATCACTCAGCCATGAAATCAATGTCATAAGGCTAGTTAGCAGCATGATGAGTGGATTTAGCGACGATGATTCTAAGTGAAATAAGTCACACAGAAAAAGACACTTATCCTAAGATATCGCTTATAGAGGGAATGTCAAAATCGCTACACTTGAACTGAATTACAAAACAGAACAGAGTCACACCTTTAGAAGACACACTATGGCTGCTTAACGGGAAAGGTGAGGTGGGGTGATGCATAAAACAAGGGTATGAAATTAGCTCAGAGACCGCTCCATAAGCCAAATATGTAATAGACAAGGCCTACTCCCTGCTCAGTGAACTGGACTCAACACCCCCTAGTCACCGCACAAGAATATATCTGACTAGTAAGAATCTGAAAACCTATGTATCGATATCTCTCTGCAAGTGAATCAAGAGGGTGTAAAGCGGCATAAACACAGCAGGGAAAAGCAGCAAAGCCCCATTCTAAACATAAATTACTTAAAAAAACCCACAAAACAAAGACAGTGAAAGAGAGAGAATTTCTTACAAAATCAGTTCAGGGTCTATGATGCAACCTGGATTGACCATATCTAGACCCACAGCTGGATGAGACATAAGGCTGGACACTCTTGGGGCTGAGAGGATTGGTGAGGTTGGGTGAGCAAACGCAGATACTTTAAAGTAATACCGCGGGGTACCCACCCCATGGGTCTCAAATCTCCAGGTACAAGGGCATCTTCCTACATCAAAACATGCATGGGAAACCCAGAGGTTTGTATGCCGTGAGATCGGGAAAGGCTTCTAAAACGCACCTCATTTCTCCTCTCCTTGTGCTCGGGTTCACCATTCTAGCCGCTTGACTAAACATCTCCCTACTTGGAGAATCAGCACCTTTAACATCCTGTTTCGTACAGGTTGCAATTTGTCCTGAGGATGAACGGGAAGACGGGGAACCAACGAGAGACTAGCCCTAGGTGTTGGGACAGGCACAGGTCACTCCATTTTCCCATCAGGAAGAAGAATGAACCACAGGCTCAGCCTGCCCCCCAGAACCAAAATAGGGCCTGAAACAATCCTGCGCTTTTGCGGCCAGCTCCCAAAAAAGCGAGTAGACAAATGGAGCTCAGGGGCACTGCAATTCACAAACGTGCAGAGTTATAAATGAGAACTCTCGTCCACAAATATATTGAGGGAAGGCAACGAAGAGGATTTGAAAGCAAGGCAGATTTGCAGGAAACAGATTTCAGGAGGTAGATTCGACTCGCATTTAAAGCACATGAAAAGCGGCAAAACGTTGACAATGATGCCCTTGGCCAAAAAGGGCGTATGCGTTTTTTCCTGAATATATTCAGGAAAAAACGCATACGCCCTTTTTGGCCAACCAAGCAACCCGGAAGGGCAAATCAGCGCTACAAAGAAGTCTTGCTTGCCCTCGGTCAAAAGGGCCATGCTGAAAAAAGTGTAAAAACCAGAAAAGCAGGACAGGCCATGGAGACATGGGAGCCTTTCTACGCTGATGGGCGGGATGTAAATTGCCAACAGGCACTCTGGAGAAGTGTACGGTGTGTCCTGAAACAAGTAATAAACACAGCTTAGAGAGCATAGGGCACTTCCACTCATGGGCGTATAAATTGGGAAAACTAAAAATCAACGAGACACAGGCACCCCAAACTTTACGGCTGCTCTGTTTCCAAGAACCTCCACTTCGGTACACCTTCAATATCCCAGGAAAGAGAAAAATGGATAAACAAATGGTGGTACTTGGCACAATGGAATATCACTCAGCCATGAAATCAATGTCATAAGGCTAGTTAGCAGCATGATGAGTGGATTTAGCGACGATGATTCTAAGTGAAATAAGTCACACAGAAAAAGACACTTATCCTAAGATATCGCTTATAGAGGGAATGTCAAAATCACTACACTTGAACTGAATTACAAAACAGAACAGAGTCACACCTTTAGAAGACACACTATGGCTGCTTAACGGGAAAGGTGAGGTGGGGTGATGCATAAAACAAGGGTTTGAAATTAGCTCAGAGACCGCTCCATAAGCCAAATATGTAATAGACAAGGCCTACTCCCTGCTCAGTGAACTGGACTCAACACCCCCTAGTCACCGCACAAGAATATATCTGACTAGTAAGAATCTGAAAACCTATGTATCGATATCTCTCTGCAAGTGAATCAAGAGGGTGTAAAGCGGCATAAACACAGCAGGGAAAAGCAGCAAAGCCCCATTCTAACCATAAATTATTTTAAAAATCCCACAAAACAAAGACAGTGAAAGAGAGAGAAATTCTTACAAAATCAGTTCAGGGGCTCTGATGCCACCTGGTTTGACCATATCTAGACCCACAGCTGGATGAGACATAAGGCTGGACACTCTTGGGGCTGAGAGGATTGGTGAGGTTGGGTGAGCAAACGCAGATACTTTAAAGTAACTCCACGGGGTACCTACCCCATGGGTCTCAAATCTCCAGGTACAAGGGCATCTTCCTACATCAAAACATGCATGGGAAACACAGAAGATGGTATGCCATGAGATCGGGAAAGGTTTCTAAAACGCACCTCATTTCTCCTCTCCTTGTGCTCGGGTTCGCCATTCCAGCCACTTGACTAACCATCTCCCTACTTGGAGAATCAGCACCTTTAACATCCTGTTTCGTACAGGTTGTAATTTGTCCTGAGGATGAACGGGAAGACGGGGAACCAACGAGAGACAAACCCTAGGTGTTGGGACAGACACAGGTCACTCCATTTTCCCATCAGGAAGAAGAATGAACCACAGGCTCAGCCTGCCCCCTGGAAGCCGAATAGGGCCTGAAACAATCCTGCGCTTTTGCGGCCAGCTCCCAAAAAAGCGAGTAGACAAATGGAGCTCAGGGGCACTGCAATTCACAAACGTGCAGAGTTATAAATGAGAACTCTCGTCCACAAATATATTGAGGGAAGGCAACGAAGAGGATTTGAAAGCAAGGCAGATTTGCAGGAAACAGATTTCAGGAGGTAGATTCGACTCGCCTTTAAAGCACATGAAAAGCGGCAAAACGTTGACAATGATGCCCTTGGCCAAAAAGGGCGTATGCGTTTTTTCCTGAATATATTCAGGAAAAAACGCATACGCCCTTTTTGGCCAACCAAGCAAGCCGGAAGGGCAAATCAGCGCTACAAAGAAGTCTCGCTTGCCCTCGGTCAAAAGGGCCATGCTGAAAAAAGTGTAAAAACCAGAAAAGCAGGACAGGCCATGGAGACATGGGAGCCTTGCTACGCTGATGGGCGGGATGTAAATTGCCAACAGGCACTCTGGAGAAGTGTACGGTGTGTCCTGAAACAAGTAATAAACACAGCTTAGAGAGCATAGGGCACTTCCACTCATGGGCGTATAAATTGGGAAAACTAAAAATCAACAAGACACAGGCACCCCAAACTTTACGGCTGCTCTGTTTCCAAGAACCTCCGCTTCGGTACACCTTCAATATCCCAGGAAAGAGAAAAATGGATAAACAAATGGTGGTACTTGGCACAATGGAATATCACTCAGCCATGAAATCAATGTCATAAGGCTAGTTAGCAGCATGATGAGTGGATTTAGCGACGATGATTCTAAGTGAAATAAGTCACACAGAAAAAGACACTTATCCTAAGATATCGCTTATAGAGGGAATGTCAAACTCGCTACACTTGAACTGAATTACAAAACAGAACAGAGTCACACCTTTAGAAGACACACTATGGCTGCTTAACGGGAAAGGTGAGGTGGGGTGATGCATAAAACAAGGGTTTGAAATTAGCTCAGAGACCGCTCCATAAGCCAAATATGTAATAGACAAGGCCTACTCCCTGCTCAGTGAACTGGACTCAACACCCCCTAGTCACCGCACAAGAATATATCTGACTAGTAAGAATCTGAAAACCTATGTATCGATATCTCTCTGCAAGTGAATCAAGAGGGTGTAAAGCGGCATAAACACAGCAGGGAAAAGCAGCAAAGCCCCATTCTAAACATAAATTACTTAAAAAAACCCAGAAAACAAAGACAGTGAAAGAGAGAGAAATTCTTACAAAATCAGTTCAGGGGCTCTGATGCCACCTGGTTCGACCATATCTAGACCCACAGCTGGATGAGACATAAGGCTGGACACTCTTGGGGCTGAGAGGATTGGTGAGGTTGGGTGAGCAAACACAGATACTTTAAAGTAACTCCACGGGGTACCCACCCCATGGGTCTCAAATCTCCAGGTACAAGGGCATCTTCCTACATCAAAACATGCATGGGAAACAGAGAAGATGGTATGCCATGAGATCGGGAAAGGTTTCTAAAACGCACCTCATTTCTCCTCTCCTTGTGCGCGGGTTCGCCATTCCAGCCACTTGACTAACCATCTCCCTACTTGGAGAATCAGCACCTTTAACCTCCTGTTTCGTACAGGTTGCAATTTGTCCTGAGGATGAACGGGAAGACGGGGAACCAACGAGAGACTAGCCCTAGGTGTTGGGACAGGCACAGGTCACTCCATTTTCCCATCAGGAAGAAGAATGAACCACAGGCTCAGCCTGCCCCCCAGAACCAAAATAGGGCCTGAAACAATCCTGCGCTTTTGCGGCCAGCTCCCAAAAAAGCGAGTAGACAAATGGAGCTCAGGGGCACTGCAATTCACAAACGTGCAGAGTTATAAATGAGAACTCTCGTCCACAAATATATTGAGGGAAGGCAACGAAGAGGATTTGAAAGCAAGGCAGATTTGCAGGAAACAGATTTCAGGAGGTAGATTCGACTCGCCTTTAAAGCACATGAAAAGCGGCAAAACGTTGACAATGATGCCCTTGGCCAAAAAGGGCGTATGCGTTTTTTCCTGAATATATTCAGGAAAAAACGTATACGCCCTTTTTGGCCAACCAAGCAAGCCGGAAGGGCAAATCAGCGCTACAAAGAAGTCTTGCTTGCCCTCGGTAAAAAGGGCCATGCTGAAAAAAGTGTAAAAACCAGAAAAGCAGGACAGGCCATGGAGACATGGGAGCCTTGCTACGCTGATGGGCGGGATGTAAATTGCCAACAGGCACTCTGGAGAAGTGTACGGTGTGTCCTGAAACAAGTAATAAACACAGCTTAGAGAGCATAGGGCACTTCCACTCATGGGCGTATAAATTGGGAAAACTAAAAATCAACAAGACACAGGCACCCCAAACTTTACGGCTGCTCTGTTTCCAAGAACCTCCACTTTGGTACACCTTCAATATCCCAGGAAAGAGAAAAATGGATAAACAAATGGTGGTACTTGGCACAATGGAATATCACTCAGCCATGAAATCAATGTCATAAGGCTAGTTAGCAGCATGATGAGTGGATTTAGGTACGATGATTCTAAGTGAAATAAGTCACACAGAAAAAGACACTTATCCTAAGATATCGCTTATAGAGGGAATGTCAAAATCGCTACACTTGAACTGAATTACAAAACAGAACAGAGTCACACCTTTAGAAGACACACTATGGCTGCTTAACGGGAAAGGTGAGGTGGGGTGATGCATAAAACAAGGATTTGAAATTAGCTCAGAGACCGCTCCATAAGACAAATATGTAATAGACAAGGCCTACTCCCTGCTCAGTGAACTGGACTCAACACCCCCTAGTCACCGCACAAGAATATATCTGACTAGTAAGAATCTGAAAACCTATGTATCGATATCTCTCTGCAAGTGAATCAAGAGGGTGTAAAGCGGCATAAACACAGCAGGGAAAAGCAGCAAAGCCCCATTCTAAACATAAATTACTTAAAAAAACCCAGAAAACAAAGACAGTGAAAGAGAGAGAAATTCTTACAAAATCAGTTCAGGGACTCTGATGCCACCTGGTTCGACCATATCTAGACCCACAGCTGGATGAGACATAAAGCTGGACACTCTTGGGGCTGAGAGGATTGGTGAGGTTGGGTGAGCAAACGCAGATACTTTAAAGTAACTCCACGGGGTACCCACCCCATGGGTCTCAAATCTCCAGGTACAAGGGCATCTTCCTACATCAAAACATGCATGGGAAACACAGAAGATGGTATGCCATGAGATCGGGAAAGGTTTCTAAAACGCACCTCATTTCTCCTCTCCTTGTGCTCGGGTTCGCCATTCCAGCCACTTGACTAACCATCTCCCTACTTGGAGAATCAGCACCTTTAACCTCCTGTTTCGTACAGGTTGTAATTTGTCCTGAGGATGAACGGGAAGACGGGGAACCAACGAGAGACAAACCCTAGGTGTTGGGACAGACACAGGTCACTCCATTTTCCCATCAGGAAGAAGAATGAACCACAGGCTCCGCCTGCCCCCTGGAAGCCGAATAGGGCCTGAAACAATCCTGCGCTTTTGCGGCCAGCTCCCAAAAAAGCGAGTAGACAAATGGAGCTCAGGGGCACTGCAATTCACAAACGTGCAGAGTTATAAATGAGAACTCTCGTCCACAAAAATATTGAGGGAAGGCAACGAAGAGGATTTGAAAGCAAGGCAGATTTGCAGGAAACAGATTTCAGGAGGTAGATTCGACTCGCCTTTAAAGCACATGAAAAGTGGCAAAACGTTGACAATGATGCCCTTGGCCAAAAAGGGCGTATGCGTTTTTTCCTGAATATATTCAGGAAAAAACGCATACGCCCTTTTTGGCCAACCAAGCAAGCCCGAAGGGCAAATCAGCCCTACAAAGAAGTCTTGCTTGCCCTCGGTCAAAAGGGCCATGCTGAAAAAAGTGTAAAAACCAGAAAAGCAGGACAGGCCATGGAGACATGGGAGATTTGCTACGCTGATGGGCGGGATGTAAATTGCCAACAGGCACTCTGGAGAAGTGTTCGGTGTGTCCTGAAACAAGTAATAAACACAGCTTAGAGAGCATAGGGAACTTCCACTCATGGGCGTATAAATTGGGAAAACTAAAAATCAACAAGACACAGGCACCCCAAACTTTACGGCTGCTCTGTTTCCAAGAACCTCCACTTCGGTACACCTTCAATATCCCAGGAAAGAGAAAAATGGATAAACAAATGGTGGTACTTGGCACAATGGAATATCACTCAGCCATGAAATCAATGTCATAAAGCTAGTTAGCAGCATGATGAGTGGATTTAGCGACGATGATTCTAAGTGAAATAAGTCACACAGAAAAAGACACTTATCCTAAGATATCGCTTATAGAGGGAATGTCAAAATCACTACACTTAAACTGAATTACAAAACAGAACAGAGTCACACCTTTAGAAGACACACTATGGCTGCTTAACGGGAAAGGTGAGGTGGGGTGATGCATAAAACAAGGGTTTGAAATTAGCTCAGAGACCGCTCCATAAGCCAAATATGTAATAGACAAGGCCTACTCCCTGCTCAGTGAACTGGACTCAACACCCCCTAGTCACCGCACAAGAATATATCTGACTAGTAAGAATCTGAAAACCTATGTATCGATATCTCTCTGCAAGTGAATCAAGAGGGTGTAAAGCGGCATAAACACAGCAGGGAAAAGCAGCAAAGCCCCATTCTAAACATAAATTATTTTAAAAATCCCACAAAACAAAGACAGTGAAAGAGAGAGAAATTCTTACAAAATCAGTTCAGGGGCTCTGATGCCACCTGGTTCGACCATATCTAGACCCACAGCTGGATGAGACATAAGGCTGGACACTCTTGGGGCTGAGAGGATTGGTGAGGTTGGGTGAGCAAACGCAGATACTTTAAAGTAACTCCACGGGGTACCCACCCCATGGGTCTCAAATCTCCAGGTACAAGGGCATCTTCCTACATCAAAACATGCATGGGAAACCCAGAAGATGGTATGCCATGAGATCGGGAAAGGTTTCTAAAACGCACCTCATTTCTCCTCTCCTTGTGCTCGGGTTCGCCATTCCAGCCGCTTGACTAACCATCTCCCTACTTGGAGAATCAGCACCTTTAACCTCCTGTTTCGTACAGGTTGTAATTTGTCCTGAGGATGAACGGGAAGACGGGGAACCAACGAGAGACAAACCCTAGGTGTTGGGACAGACACAGGTCACTCCATTTTCCCATCAGGAAGAAGAATGAACCACAGGCTCCGCCTGCCCCCTGGAAGCCGAATAGGGCCTGAAACAATCCTGCGCTTTTGCGGCCAGCTCCCAAAAAAGCGAGTAGACAAATGGAGCTCAGGGGCACTGCAATTCACAAACGTGCAGAGTTATAAATGAGAACTCTCGTCCACAAATATATTGAGGGAAGGCAACGAAGAGGATTTGAAAGCAAGGCAGATTTGCAGGAAACAGATTTCAGGAGGTAGATTCGACTCGCATTTAAAGCACATGAAAAGCGGCAAAACGTTGACAATGATGCCCTTGGCCAAAAAGGGCGTATGCGTTTTTTCCTGAATATATTCAGGAAAAAACGTATACGCCCTTTTTGGCCAACCAAGCAAGCCGGAAGGGCAAATCAGCGCTACAAAGAAGTCTTGCTTGCCCTCGGTAAAAAGGGCCATGCTGAAAAAAGTGTAAAAACCAGAAAAGCAGGACAGGCCATGGAGACATGGGAGCCTTGCTACGCTGATGGGCGGGATGTAAATTGCCAACAGGCACTCTGGAGAAGTGTACGGTGTGTCCTGAAACAAGTAATAAACACAGCTTAGAGAGCATAGGGCACTTCCACTCATGGGCGTATAAATTGGGAAAACTAAAAATCAACAAGACACAGGCACCCCAAACTTTACGGCTGCTCTGTTTCCAAGAACCTCCACTTTGGTACACCTTCAATATCCCAGGAAAGAGAAAAATGGATAAACAAATGGTGGTACTTGGCACAATGGAATATCACTCAGCCATGAAATCAATGTCATAAGGCTAGTTAGCAGCATGATGAGTGGATTTAGCGACGATGATTCTAAGTGAAATAAGTCACACAGAAAAAGACACTTATCCTAAGATATCGCTTATAGAGGGAATGTCAAAATCGCTACACTTGAACTGAATTACAAAACAGAACAGAGTCACACCTTTAGAAGACACACTATGGCTGCTTAACGGGAAAGGTGAGGTGGGGTGATGCATAAAACAAGGATTTGAAATTAGCTCAGAGACCGCTCCATAAGCCAAATATGTAATAGACAAGGCCTACTCCCTGCTCAGTGAACTGGACTCAACACCCCCTAGTCACCGCACAAGAATATATCTGACTAGTAAGAATCTGAAAACCTATGTATCGATATCTCTCTGCAAGTGAATCAAGAGGGTGTAAAGCGGCATAAACACAGCAGGGAAAAGCAGCAAAGCCCCATTCTAAACATAAATTACTTAAAAAAACCCAGAAAACAAAGACAGTGAAAGAGAGAGAAATTCTTACAAAATCAGTTCAGGGACTCTGATGCCACCTGGTTCGACCATATCTAGACCCACAGCTGGATGAGACATAAAGCTGGACACTCTTGGGGCTGAGAGGATTGGTGAGGTTGGGTGAGCAAACGCAGATACTTTAAAGTAACTCCACGGGGTACCCACCCCATGGGTCTCAAATCTCCAGGTACAAGGGCATCTTCCTACATCAAAACATGCATGGGAAACACAGAAGATGGTATGCCATGAGATCGGGAAAGGTTTCTAAAACGCACCTCATTTCTCCTCTCCTTGTGCTCGGGTTCGCCATTCCAGCCACTTGACTAACCATCTCCCTACTTGGAGAATCAGCACCTTTAACCTCCTGTTTCGTACAGGTTGTAATTTGTCCTGAGGATGAACGGGAAGACGGGGAACCAACGAGAGACAAACCCTAGGTGTTGGGACAGACACAGGTCACTCCATTTTCCCATCAGGAAGAAGAATGAACCACAGGCTCCGCCTGCCCCCTGGAAGCCGAATAGGGCCTGAAACAATCCTGCGCTTTTGCGGCCAGCTCCCAAAAAAGCGAGTAGACAAATGGAGCTCAGGGGCACTGCAATTCACAAACGTGCAGAGTTATAAATGAGAACTCTCGTCCACAAAAATATTGAGGGAAGGCAACGAAGAGGATTTGAAAGCAAGGCAGATTTGCAGGAAACAGATTTCAGGAGGTAGATTCGACTCGCCTTTAAAGCACATGAAAAGTGGCAAAACGTTGACAATGATGCCCTTGGCCAAAAAGGGCGTATGCGTTTTTTCCTGAATATATTCAGGAAAAAACGCATACGCCCTTTTTGGCCAACCAAGCAAGCCCGAAGGGCAAATCAGCGCTACAAAGAAGTCTTGTTGCCCTCGGTCAAAAGGGCCATGCTGAAAAAAGTGTAAAAACCAGAAAAGCAGGACAGGCCATGGAGACATGGGAGATTTGCTACGCTGATGGGCGGGATGTAAATTGCCAACAGGCACTCTGGAGAAGTGTTCGGTGTGTCCTGAAACAAGTAATAAACACAGCTTAGAGAGCATAGGGCACTTCCACTCATGGGCGTATAAATCGGGAAAACTAAAACTCAACAAGACACAGGCACCCCAAACTTTACGGCTGCTCTGTTTCCAAGAACCTCCACTTCGGTACACCTTCAATATCCCAGGAAAGAGAAAAATGGATAAACAAATGGTGGTACTTGGCACAATGGAATATCACTCAGCCATGAAATCAATGTCATAAAGCTAGTTAGCAGCATGATGAGTGGATTTAGCGACGATGATTCTAAGTGAAATAAGTCACACAGAAAAAGACACTTATCCTAAGATATCGCTTATAGAGGGAATGTCAAAATCGCTACACTTGAACTGAATTACAAAACAGAACAGAGTCACACCTTTAGAAGACACACTATGGCTGCTTAACGGGAAAGGTGAGGTGGGGTGATGCATAAAACAAGGGTATGAAATTAGATCAGAGACCGCTCCATAAGCCAAATATGTAATAGACAAGGCCTACTCCCTGCTCAGTGAACTGGACTCAACACCCCCTAGTCACCGCACAAGAATATATCTGACTAGTAATAATCTGAAAACCTATGTATCGATATCTTTCTGCAAGTGAATCAAGAGGGTGTAAAGCGGCATAAAAACAGCAGGGAAAAGCAGCAAAGCCCCATTCTAAACATAAATTACTTTAAAAAACCCACAAAACAAAGACAGTGAAAGAGAGAGAAATTCTTACAAAATCAGTTCAGGGTCTATGAGGCAACCTGGATTGACCATATCTAGACCCACAGCTGGATGAGACATAAGGCTGGACACTCTTGGGGCTGAGAGGATTGGTGAGGTTGGGTGAGCAAACGCAGATACTTTAAAGTAATACCGCGGGGTACCCACCCCATGGGTCTCAAATCTCCAGGTACAAGGGCATCTTCCTACATCAAAACATGCATGGGAAACCCAGAGGTTTGTATGCCGTGAGATCGGGAAAGGCTTCTAAAACGCACCTCATTTCTCCTCTCCTTGTGCTCGGGTTCACCATTCTAGCCGCTTGACTAAACATCTCCCTACTTGGAGAATCAGCACCTTTAACCTCCTGTTTCGTACAGGTTGCAATTTGTCCTGAGGATGAACGGGAAGACGGGGAACCAACGAGAGACTAGCCCTAGGTGTTGGGACAGGCACAGGTCACTCCATTTTCCCATCAGGAAGAAGAATGTACCACAGGCTCAGCCTGCCCCCCAGAACCAAAATAGGGCCTGAAACAATCGTGCGCTTTTGCGGCCAGCTCCCAAAAAAGCGAGTAGACAAATGGAGCTCAGGGGCACGGCAATTCACAAACGTGCAGAGTTATAAATGAGAACTCTCGTCCACAAATATATTGAGGGAAGGCAACGAAGAGGATTTGAAAGCAAGGCAGATTTGCAGGAAACAGATTTCAGGAGGTAGATTCGACTCGCCTTTAAAGCACATGAAAAGCGGCAAAACGTTGACAATGATGCCCTTGGCCAAAAAGGGCGTATGCGTTTTTTCCTGAATATATTCAGGAAAAAACGCATACGCCCTTTTTGGCCAACCAAGCAAGCCGGAAGGGCAAATCAGCGCTACAAAGAAGTCTTGCTTGCCCTCGGTCAAAAGGGCCATGCTGAAAAAAGTGTAAAAACCAGAAAAGCAGGACAGGCCATGGAGACATGGGAGCCTTGCTACGCTGATGGGCGGGATGTAAATTGCCAACAGGCACTCTGGAGAAGTGTACGGTGTGTCCTGAAACAAGTAATAAACACAGCTTAGAGAGCATAGGGCACTTCCACTCATGGGCGTATAAATTGGGAAAACGAAAAATCAACAAGACACAGGCACCCCAAACATTACGGCTGCTCTGTTTCCAAGAACCTCCACTTCGGTACACCTTCAATATCCCAGGAAAGAGAAAAATGAATAAACAAATGGTGGTACTTGGCACAATGGAATATCACTCAGCCATGAAATCAATGTCATAAGGCTAGTTAGCAGCATGATGAGTGGATTTAGCGACGATGATTCTAAGTGAAATAAGTCACACAGAAAAAGACACTTATCCTAAGATATCGCTTATAGAGGGAATGTCAAAATCGCTACACTTGAACTGAATTACAAAACAGAACAGAGTCACACCTTTACAAGACACACTATGGCTGCTTAACGGGAAACGTGAGGTGGGGTGATGCATAAAACAAGGGTTTGAAATTAGCTCAGAGACCGCTCCATAAGCCAAATATGTAATAGACAAGGCCTACTCCCTGCTCAGTGAACTGGACTCAACACCCCCTAGTCACCGCACAAGAATATATCTGACTAGTAAAATCTGAAAACCTATGTATCGATATCTCTCTGCAAGTGAATCAAGAGGGTGTAAAGCGGCATAAACACAGCAGGGAAAAGCAGCAAAGCCCGATTCTAAACATAAATTACTTAAAAAAACCCACAAAACAAAGACAGTGAAAGAGAGAGAAATTCTTACAAAATCAGTTCAGGGGCTCTGATGCCACCTGGTTCGACCATATCTAGACCCACAGCTGGATGAGACATAAGGCTGGACACTCTTGGGGCTGAGACGATTGGTGAGGTTGGGTGAGCAAACGCAGATACTTTAAAGTAACTCCACGGGGTACCCACCCAATGGGTCTCAAATCTCCAGGTACAAGGGCATCTTCCTACATCAAAACATGCATGGGAAACCCAGAAGATGGTATGCCATGAGATCGGGAAAGGTTTCTAAAACGCACCTCATTTCTCCTCTCCTTGTGCTCGGGTTCGCCATTCCAGCCGCTTGACTAACCATCTCCCTACTTGGAGAATCAGCACCTTTAACCCCCTGTTTCGTACAGGTTGTAATTTGTCCTGAGGATGAACGGGAAGACGGGGAACCAACGAGAGACAAACCCTAGGTGTTGGGACAGACACAGGTCACTCCATTTTCCCATCAGGAAGAAGAATGAACCACAGTCTCCGCCTGCGCCCTGGAAGCCGAATAGGGCCTGAAACAATCCTGCGCTTTTGCGGCCAGCTCCCAAAAAAGCGAGTAGACAAATGGAGCTCAGGGGCACTGCAATTCACAAACGTGCAGAGTTATAAATGAGAACTCTCGTCCACAAATATATTGAGGGAAGGCAACGAAGAGGATTTGAAAGCAAGGCAGATTTGCAGGAAACAGATTTCAGGAGGTAGATTCGACTCGCATTTAAAGCACATGAAAAGCGGCAAAACGTTGACAATGATGCCCTTGGCCAAAAAGGGCGTATGCGTTTTTTCCTGAATATATTCAGGAAAAAACGCATACGCCCTTTTTGGCCAACCAAGCAAGCCGGAAGGGCAAATCAGCGCTACAAAGAAGTCTTGCTTGCCCTCGGTCAAAAGGGCCATGCTGAAAAAAGTGTAAAAACCAGAAAAGCAGGACAGACCATGGAGACATGGGAGCTTTGCTACGCTGATGGGCGGGATGTAAATTGCCAACAGGCACTCTGGAGAAGTGTACGGTGTGTCCTGAAACAAGTAATAAACACAGCTTAGAGAGCATAGGGCACTTCCACTCATGGGCGTATAAATTGGGAAAACTAAAAATCAACAAGACACAGGCACCCCAAACTTTACGGCTGCTCTGTTTCCAAGAACCTTCACTTCGGTACACCTTCAATATCCCAGGAAAGAGAAAAATGGATAAACAAATGGTGGTACTTGGCACAATGGAATATCACTCAGCCATGAAATCAATGTCATAAGGCTAGTTAGCAGCATGATGAGTGGATTTAGCGACGAAGATTCTAAGTGAAATAAGTCACACAGAAAAAGACACTTATCCTAAGATATCGCTTATAGAGGGAATGTCAAAAACGCTACACTTGAACTGAATTACAAAACAGAACAGAGTCACACCTTTAGAAGCCACACTATGGCTGCTTAACGGGAAAGGTGAGGTGGGGTGATGCATAAAACAAGGGTTTGAAATTAGCTCAGAGACCGCTCCATAAGCCAAATATGTAATAGACAAGGCCTACTCCCTGCTCAGTGAACTGGACTCAACACCCCCTAGTCACCGCACAAGAATATATCTGACTAGTAAGAATGTGAAAACCTATGTATCGATATCTCTCTGCAAGTGAATCAAGAGGGTGTAAAGCGGAATAAACACAGCAGGGAAAAGCAGCCAAGCCCCATTTTAAACATAAATTACTTAAAAAAACCCACAAAACAAAGACAGTGAAAGAGAGAGAAATTCTTACAAAATCAGTTCAGGGGCTCTGATGCCACCTGGATCGACCATATCTAGACCCACAGCTGGATGAGACATAAGGCTGGACACTCTTGGGGCTGAGAGGATTGGTGAGGTTGGGTGAGCAAACGCAGATACTTTAAAGTAACTCCACGGAGTACCCACCCAATGGGTCTCAAATCTCCAGGTACAAGGGCATCTTCCTACATCAAAACATGCATGGGAAACACAGAAGATGGTATGCCATGAGATCGGGAAAGGTTTCTAAAACGCACCTCATTTCTCCTCTCCTTGTGCTCGGATTCGCCATTCCAGCCGCTTGACTAACCATCTCCCTACTTGGAGAATCAGCACCTTTAACCCCCTGTTTCGTACAGGTTGTAATTTGTCCTGAGGATGAACGGGAAGACGGGGAACCAACGAGAGACAAACCCTAGGTGTTGGGACAGACACAGGTCACTCCATTTTCCCATCAGGAAGAAGAATGAACCACAGTCTCCGCCTGCGCCCTGGAAGCCGAATAGGGCCTGAAACAATCCTGCGCTTTTGCGGCCAGCTCCCAAAAAAGCGAGTAGACAAATGGAGCTCAGGGGCACTGCAATTCAGAAACTTGCAGAGTTATAAATGATTACTCTCGTCCACAAATATATTGAGAGAAGGCAACGAAGAGGATTTGAAAGCAAGGCAGATTTGCAGGAAACAGATTTCAGGAGGTAGATTCGACTCGCCTTTAAAGCACATGAAAAGCGGCAAAACGTTGACAATGAGGCCCTTGGCCAAAAAGGGCGTATGCGTTTTTTCCTGAATATATTCAGGAAAAAACGCATACCCCCTTTTTGGCCAACCAAGCAAGCCGGAAGGGCAAATCAGCGCTACAAAGAAGTCTCGCTTGCCCTCGGTCAGAAGGGCCATGCTGAAGAAAGTTTAAAAACCAGAAAAGCAGGACAGGCCATGGAGACATGGGAGCCTTGCTACGCTGATGGGCGGGATGTAAATTGCCAACAGGCGCTCTGGAGAAGTGTTCGGTGTGTCCTGAAACAAGTAATAAACACAGCTTAGAGAGCATAGGGCACTTCCACTCATGGGCGTATAAATTGGGAAAACTAAAAATCAACAAGACACAGGCACCCCAAACTTTACGGCTGCTGTGTTTCCAAGAACCTCCACTTCGGTACACCTTCAATATCCCAGGAAAGAGAAAAATGTATAAACAAATGGTGGTACTTGGCACAATGCAATATCACTCAGCCATGAAATCAATGTCATAAGGCTAGTTAGCAGCATGATGAGTGGATTTAGCGACGATGATTCTAAGTGAAATAAGTCACACAGAAAAAGACACTTATCCTAAGATATCGCTTATAGAGGGAATGTCAAAAACGCTACACTTGAACTGAATTACAAAACAGAACAGAGTCACACCTTTAGAAGACACACTATGGCTGCTTAACGGGAAAGGTGAGGTGGGGTGATGCATAAAACAAGGGTTTGAAATTAGCTCAGAGACCGCTCCATAAGCCAAATATGTAATAGACAAGGCCTACTCCCTGCTCAGTGAACTGGACTCAACACCCCCTAGTCACCGCACAAGAATATGTCTGACTAGTAAGAATCTGAAAACCTATGTATCGATATCTCTCTGCAAGTGAATCAAGAGGGTGTAAAGCGGCATAAACACAGCAGGGAAAAGCAGCAAAGCCCCATTCTAAACATAAATTACTTTAAAAAACAAACAAAACAAAGACAGTGAAAGAGAGAGAAATTCTTACAAAATCAGTTCAGGGTCTATGATGCAACCTGGATTGACCATATCTAGACCCACAGCTGGATGAGACATATGGCTGGACACTCTTGGGGCTGAGAGGATTGGTGAGGTTGGGTGAGCAAACGCAGATACTTTAAAGTAATACCGCGGGGTACCCACCCCATGGGTCTCAAATCTCCAGGTATAAGGGCATCTTCCTACATCAAAACATGCATGGGAAACCCAGAGGTTTGTATGCCGTGAGATCGGGAAAGGTTTCTAAAACGCACCTCATTTCTCCTCTCCTTGTGCTCGGGTTCGCCATTCCAGCCGCTTGACTAACCATCTCCCTACTTGGAGAATCAGCACCTTTAACCTCCTGTTTCGTCCAGGTTGCAATTTGTCCTGAGGATGAACGGGGAGACGGGGAACCAACGAGAGACTAGCCCTAGGTGTTGGGACAGGCACAGGTCACTCCATTTTCCCATCAGGAAGAAGAATGAACCACAGGCTCAGCCTGCCCCCCAGAAACAAAATAGGGCCTGAACCAATCCTGCGCTTTTGCGGCCAGCTCCCAAAAAAGCGAGTAGACAAATGGAGCTCAGGGGCACTGCAATTCAGAAACTTGCAGAGTTATAAATGATAACTCTCGTCCACAAATATATTGAGGGAAGGCAACGAAGAGGATTTGAAAGCAAGGCAGATTTGCAGGAAACAGATTTCAGGAGGTAGATTCGACTCGCCTTTAAAGCACATGAAAAGCGGCAAAACGTTGACAATGATGCCCTTGGCCAAAAAGGGCGTATGCGTTTTTTCCTGAATATATTCAGGAAAAAACGCATACGCCCTTTTTGGCCAACCAAGCAACCCGGAAGGGCAAATCAGCGCTACAAAGAAGTCTCGCTTGCCCTTGGTCAAAAGGGCCATGCTGAAGAAAGTGTAAAAACCAGAAAAGCAGGACAGGCCATGGAGACATGGGAGCCTTGCTACGCTGATGGGCGGGATGTAAATTGCCAACAGGCACTCTGGAGAAGTGTACGGTTTGTCCTGAAACAAGTAATAAACACAGCTTAGAGAGCATAGGGCACTTCCACTCATGGGCGTATAAATCGGGAAAACTAAAACTCAACAAGACACAGGCACCCCAAACTTTACGGCTGCTCTGTTTCCAAGAACCTCCACTTCGGTACACCTTCAATATCCCAGGAAAGAGAAAAATGGATAAACAAATGGTGGTACTTGGCACAATGGAATATCACTCAGCCATGAAATCAATGTCATAAGGCTAGTTAGCAGCATGATGAGTGGATTTAGCGACGATGATTCTAAGTGAAATAAGTCACACAGAAAAAGACACTTATCCTAAGATATCGCTTATAGAGGGAATGTCAAAATCGCTACACTTGAACTGAATTACAAAACAGAACAGAGTCACACCTTTAGAAGACACACTATGGCTGCTTAACGGGAAAGGTGAGGTGGGGTGATGCATAAAACAAGGGTTTGAAATTAGCTCAGAGACCGCTCCATAAGCCAAATATGTAATAGACAAGGCCTACTCCCTGCTCAGTGAACTGGACTCAACACCCCCTAGTCACCGCAAAAGAATATATCTGACAATAAGAATCTGAAAACCTATGTATCGATATCTCTCTGCAAGTGAATCAAGAGGGTGTAAAGCGGCATCAACATAGCAGGGAAAAGCAGCCAGCCCCATTCTAAACATAAATTACTTAAAAAAACCCACAAAACAAAGACAGTGAAAGAGAGAGAAATTCTTACAAAATCAGTTCAGGGGCTCTGATGCCACCTGGTTCGACCATATCTAGACCCACAGCTGGATGAGACATAAGGCTGGACACTCTTGGGGCTGAGAGGATTGGTGAGGTTGGGTGAGCAAATGCAGATGCGTTAAAGTAACTCCACGGGGTACCCACCCAATGGGTCTCAAATCTCCAGGTACAAGGGCATCTTCCTACATCAAAACATGCATGGGAAACACAGAAGATGGTATGCCATGAGATCGGGAAAGGTTTCTAAAACGCACCTCATTTCTCCTCTCCTTGTGCTCGGGTTCGCCAGTCCAGCCGCTTGACTAAACATCTCCCTACTTGGAGAATCAGCACCTTTAACCTCCTGTTTCGTACAGGTTGTAATTTGTCCTGAGGATGAACGGGAAGACGGGGAACGAACGAGAGACTAGCCCTAGGTGTTGGGACAGGCACAGGTCACTCCATTTTCCCATCAGGAAGAAGAATGAACCACAGGCTCCGCCTGCCCCCCAGAACCAAAATAGGGCCTGAAGCAATCCTGCGCTTTTGCGGCCAGCTCCCAAAAAAGCGAGTAGACAAATGGAGCTCAGGGGCACTGCAATTCACAAACGTGCAGAGTTATAAATGAGAACTCTCGTCCACAAATATATTGAGGGAAGGCAACGAAGAGGATTTGAAAGCAAGGCAGATTTGCAGGAAACAGATTTCACGAGGTAGATTCGACTCGCCTTTAAAGCACATGAAAAGCGGCAAAACGTTGACAATGATGCCCTTGGCCAAAAAGGGCGTATGCGTTTTTTCCTGAATATATTCAGGAAAAAACGCATACGCCCTTTTTGTCCAACCAAGCAAGCCGGAAGGGCAAATCAGCGCTACAAAGAAGTCTCGCTTGCCCTTAGTCAAAAGGGCCATGCTGAAGAAAGTGTAAAAACCAGAAAAGCAGGACAGGCCATGGAGACATGGGAGCCTTGCTACGCTGATGGGCGGGATGTAAATTGCCAACAGGCACTCTGGAGTAGTGTACGGTGTGTCCTGAAACAAGTAATAAACACAGCTTAGAGAGCATAGGGCACTTCCACTCATGGGCGTATATATCGGGAAAACTAAAACTCAACAAGACACAGGCACCCCAAACTTTACGGCTGCTCTGTTTCCAAGAACCTCCACTTCGGTACACCTTCAATATCCCAGGAAAGAGAAAAATGGATAAACAAATGGTGGTACTTGGCACAATGGAATATCACTCAGCCATGAAATCAATGTCATAAGGCTAGTTAGCAGCATGATGAGTGGATATAGCGACGATGATTCTAAGTGAAATAAGTCACACAGAAAAAGGCCCTTATCCTAAGATAGCGCTTCTAGAGGGAATGTCAAAATCGCTACACTTGAACTGAATTACAAAACAGAACAGAGTCACACCTTTAGAAGACACACTATGGCTGCTTAACGGGAAAGGTGAGGTGGGGTGATGCATAAAACAAGGGTTTGAAATAAGCTCAGAGACCGCTCCATAAGCCAAATATGTAATAGACAAGGCCTACTCCCTGCTCAGTGAACTGGACTCAACACCCCCTAGTCACCACACAAGAATATATCTGACTAGTAAGAATCTGAAAACCTATATATCGATATCTTTCTGCAAGTGAATCAAGAGGGTGTAAAGCGGCATAAACACAGCAGGGAAAAGCAGCCAAGACCCATTCTAAACATAAATTACTTTAAAAAACCCACAAAACAAAGACAGTGAAAGAGAGAGAAATTCTTACAAAATCCGTTCAGGGTCTCTGATGCAACCTGGATTGACCATATCTAGACCCACAGCTGGATGAGACATAAGGCTGGACACTCTTGGGGCTGAGAGGATTGGTGAGGTTGGGTGAGCAAACCCAGATACTTAAAATAACACCGCGGGGTACACACCCCATGGGTCTCAAATCTCCAGGTACAAGGGCATCTTCCTACATCAAAACATGCATGGGAAACCCAGAAGATGGTATGCCGTGAGATCGGGAAATGTTTCTAAAACGCACCTCATTTCTCCTGTCCTTGTGCTCGGGTTCGCCATTCCAGCCGCTTGACTAACCATCTCCCTACTTGGAGAATCAGCACCTTTAACCTCCTGTTTCGTCCAGGTTGCAATTTGTCCTGAGGATGAACGGGAAGACGGGGAACCAACGAGAGACTAGCCCTAGGTGTTGGGACAGGCACAGGTCACTCCATTTTCCCATCAGGAAGAAGAATGAACCACAGGCTCAGCCTGCCCGCCAGAACCAAAATAGGGTCTGAAGCAATCCTGCGCTTTTGCGGCCAGCTCCCAAAAAAGCGAGTAGACAAATGGAGCTCAGGGGCACTGCAATTCACAAACGTGCAGAGTTATAAATGAGAACTCTCGTCCACAAATATATTGAGGGAAGGCAACGAAGAGGATTTGAAAGCAAGGCAGATTTGCAGGAAACAGATTTCAGGAGGTAGATTCGACTCGCCTTTAAAGCACATGAAAAGCGGCAAAACGTTGACAATGATGCCCTTGGCCAAAAAGGGCGTATGCGTTTTTTCCTGAATATATTCAGGAAAAAACGCATACGCCCTTTTTGGCCAACCAAGCAAGCCGGAAGTGCAAATCAGCGCTACAAAGAAGTCTTGCTTGCCCTCGGTCAAAAGGGCCATGCTGAAAAAAGTGTAAAAACCAGAAAAGCAGGACAGGCCATGGAGACATGGGAGCCTTGCTACGCTGATGGGCGGGATGTAAATTGCCAACAGGCACTCTGGAGAAGTGTACGGTGTGTCCTGAAACAAGTAATAAACACAGCTTAGAGAGCATAGGGCACTTCCACTCATGGGCGTATAAATTGGGAAAACTAAAAATCAACAAGACACAGGCACCCCAAACTTTACGGCTGCTCTGTTTCCAAGAACCTCCACTTCGGTACACCTTTAATATCCCAGGAAAGAGAAAAATGGATAAACAAATGGTGCTACTTGGCACAATGGAATATCACTCAGCCATGAAATCAATGTCATAAGGCTAGTTAGCAGCATGATGAGTGGATTTAGCAACGATGATTCTAAGTGAAATAAGTCACACAGAAAAAGACACTTATCCTAAGATATCGCTTATAGAGGGAATGTCAAAATCGCTACACTTGAACTGAATTACAAAACAGAACAGAGTCACACCTTTAGAAGACACACTATGGCTGCTTAACGGGAAAGGTGAGGTGGGGTGATGCATAAAACAAGGGTTTGAAATAAGCTCAGAGACCGCTCCATAAGCCAAATATGTAATAGAAAAGGCCTACTCCCTGCTCAGTGAACTGGACTCAAAACCCCCTATTCACCACACAAGAATATATCTGACTAGTAAGAATCTGAAAACCTATGTATTGATATCTCTCTGCAAGTGAATCAAGAGGGTGTAAAGCAGCATAAACACAGCAGGGAAAAGCAGCCAAGACCCATTCTAAACATAAATTACTTTAAAAAAACCCACAAAACAAAGACAGTGAAAGAGAGAGAAATTCTTACAAAATCCGTTCAGGGTCTCTGATGCAACCTGGATTGACCATATCTAGACCCACAGCTGGATGAGACATAAGGCTGGACACTCTTGGGGCTGAGAGTATTGGTGAGGTTGGGTGAGCAAACCCAGATACTTAAAATAACACCGCGGGGTACCCACCCCATGGGTCTCAAATCTCCAGGTACAAGGGCATCTTCCTACATCAAAACATGCATGGGAAACCCAAAAGATGGTATGCCGTGAGATCGGGAAATGTTTCTAAAACGCACCTCATTTCTCCTGTCCTTGTGCTCGGGTTCGCCATTCCAGCCGCTTGACTAACCATCTCCCTACTTGTAGAATCAGCACATTTAACCTCCTGTTTCGTACAGGTTGCAATTTGTCCTGAGGATGAACGGGAAGACGGGGAACAAACGAGAGACTAGCCCTAGGTGTTGGGACAGGCACAGGTCACTCCATTTTCCCATCAGGAAGAAGAATGAACCACAGGCTCAGCCTGCCCGCCAGAACCAAAATAGGGTCTGAAGCAATCCTGCGCTTTTGCGGCCAGCTCCCAAAAAAGCGAGTAGACAAATGGAGCTCAGGGGCACTGCAATTCACAAACGTGCAGAGTTATAAATGAGAACTCTCGTCCACAAATATATTGAGGGAAGGCAACGAAGAGGATTTGAAAGCAAGGCAGATTTGCAGGAAACAGATTTCAGGAGGTAGATTCGACTCGCCTTTAAAGCACATGAAAAGCGGCAAAACGTTGACAATGATGCCCTTGGCCAAAAAGGGCGTATGCGTTTTTTCCTGAATATATTCAGGAAAAAACGCATACGCCCTTTTTGGCCAACCAAGCAAGCCGGAAGTGCAAATCAGCGCTACAAAGAAGTCTTGCTTGCCCTCGGTCAAAAGGGCCATGCTGAAAAAAGTGTAAAAACCAGAAAAGCAGGACAGGCCATGGAGACATGGGAGCCTTGCTACGCTGATGGGCGGGATGTAAATTGCCAACAGGCACTCTGGAGAAGTGTACGGTGTGTCCTGAAACAAGTAATAAACACAGCTTAGAGAGCATAGGGCACTTCCACTCATGGGCGTATAAATTGGGAAAACTAAAAATCAACAAGACACAGGCACCCCAAACTTTACGGCTGCTCTGTTTCCAAGAACCTCCACTTCGGTACACCTTCAATATCCCAGGAAAGAGAAAAATGGATAAACAAATGGTGCTACTTGGCACAATGGAATATCACTCAGCCATGAAATCAATGTCATAAGGCTAGTTAGCAGCATGATGAGTGGATTTAGCAACGATGATTCTAAGTGAAATAAGTCACACAGAAAAAGACACTTATCCTAAGATATCGCTTATAGAGGGAATGTCAAAATCGCTACACTTGAACTGAATTACAAAACAGAACAGAGTCACACCTTTAGAAGACACACTATGGCTGCTTAACGGGAAAGGTGAGGTGGGGTGATGCATAAAACAAGGGTTTGAAATAAGCTCAGAGACCGCTCCATAAGCCAAATATGTAATAGAAAAGGCCTACTCCCTGCTCAGTGAACTGGACTCAAAACCCCCTATTCACCACACAAGAATATATCTGACTAGTAAGAATCTGAAAACCTATGTATTGATATCTCTCTGCAAGTGAATCAAGAGGGTGTAAAGCAGCATAAACACAGCAGGGAAAAGCAGCCAAGACCCATTCTAAACATAAATTACTTTAAAAAAACCCACAAAACAAAGACAGTGAAAGAGAGAGAAATTCTTACAAAATCCGTTCAGGGTCTCTGATGCAACCTGGATTGACCATATCTAGACCCACAGCTGGATGAGACATAAGGCTGGACACTCTTGGGGCTGAGAGTATTGGTGAGGTTGGGTGAGCAAACCCAGATACTTAAAATAACACCGCGGGGTACCCACCCCATGGGTCTCAAATCTCCAGGTACAAGGGCATCTTCCTACATCAAAACATGCATGGGAAACCCAAAAGATGGTATGCCGTGAGATCGGGAAATGTTTCTAAAACGCACCTCATTTCTCCTGTCCTTGTGCTCGGGTTCGCCATTCCAGCCGCTTGACTAACCATCTCCCTACTTGTAGAATCAGCACATTTAACCTCCTGTTTCGTACAGGTTGCAATTTGTCCTGAGGATGAACGGGAAGACGGGGAACAAACGAGAGACTAGCCCTAGGTGTTGGGACAGGCACAGGTCACTCCATTTTCCCATCAGGAAGAAGAATGAACCACAGGCTCAGCCTGCCCCCCAGAACCAAAATAGGGCCTGAAGCAATCCTGCGCTTTTGCGGCCAGCTCCCAAAAAAGCAAGTAGAGAAATGGAGCTCAGGGGCACTGCAATTCACAAACGTGCAGAGTTATAAATGAGAACTCTCATCCACAAATATATTGAGGGAAGGCAACGAAGAGGATTTGAAAGCAAGGCAGATTTGCAGGAAACAGATTTCAGGAGGTAGATTCGACTCGCCTTTAAAGCACATGAAAAGCGGCAAAACGTTGACAATGATGCCCTTGGCCAAAAAGGGTGTATGCGTTTTTTCCTGAATATATTCAGGAAAAAAGGCATACGCCCTTTTTGGCCAACCAAGCAAGCCGGAAGGGCAAATCAGCGCTACAAAGAAGTCTCGCTTGCCCTCGGTCAAAAGGGCCATGCTGAAAAAAGTGTAAAAACCAGAAAAGCAGAACAGGCCATGGAGACATGGGAGCCTTGCTACGCTGATGGGCGGGATGTAAATTGCCAACAGGCACTCTGGAGAAGTGTACAGTGTGTCCTGAAACAAGTAATAAACACAGCTTAGAGAGCATAGGGCACTTCCACTCATGGGCGTATAAATCGGGAAAACTAAAACTCAAGAAGACACAGGCACTCCAAACTTTACGGCTGCTCTGTTTCCAAGAAACTCCACTTCGGTACACCTTCAATATCCCAGGAAAGAGAAAAATGGATAAACAAATGGTGGTACTTGGCACAATGGAATATCACTCAGCCATGAAATCAATGTCATAAGGCTAGTTAACAGCATGATGAGTGGATTTAGCGACGATGATTCTAAGTGAAATAAGTCACACAGAAAAAGACACTTATCCTAAGATATCGCTTATAGAGGGAATGTCAAAATTGCTACACTTGAACTGAATTACAAAACAGAACAGAGTCACACCTTTAGAAGACACACTATCGCTGCTTAACGGGAAAGGTGAGGTGGGGTGATGAATAAAACAAGGGTTTGAAATAAGCTCAGAGACCGCTCCATAAGCCAAATATGTAATAGACAAGGCCTACTCCCTGCTCAGTGAACTGGACTCAACACCCCCTAGTCACCGCACAAGAATATATCTGACTAGTAAGAATCTGAAAACCTATGTATCGATATCTCTCTGCAAGTGAATCAAGAGGGTGTAAAGCGGCATAAACACAGCAGGGAAAAGCAGCCAAGACCCATTCTAAACATAAATTACTTTAAAAAACCCACAAAACAAAGACAGTGAAAGAGAGAGAAATTCTTACAAAATCCGTTCAGGGTCTCTGATGCAACCTGGATTGACCATATCTAGACCCACAGCTGGATGAGACAGAAGGCTGGACACTCTTGGGGCTGAGAGGATTGGTGAGGTTGGGTGAGCAAACCCAGATACTTAAAATAACACCGCGGGGTACACACCCCATAGGTCTCAAATCTCCAGGTACAAGGGCATCTTCCTACATCAAAACATGCATGGGAAACCCAGAAGATGGTATGCCGTGAGATCGGAAAAGGTTTCTAAAACGCACCTCATTTCTCCTCTCCTTGTGCTCGGGTTCGCCATTCCAGCTGCTTGACTAACCATCTCCCTACTTGGAGAATCAGCACCTTTAACCTCCTGTTTCATCCAGGTTGCAATTTGTCCTGAGGATGAACGGGAAGACGGGGAACCAACGAGAGACTAGCCCTAGGTGTTGGGACAGGCACAGGTCACTCCATTTTCCCATCAGGAAGAAGAATGAACCACAGGCTCCGCCTGCCCCCTGGAAGCCGAATAGGGCCTGAAACAATCCTGCGCTTTTGCGGCCAGCTCCCAAAAAAGCGAGGAGACAAATGGAGCTCAGGGGCACTGCAATTCACAAACGTGCAGAGTTATAAATGATAACTCTCGTCCACAAATATATTGAGGGAAGGCAACGAAGAGGATTTGAAAGCAAGGCAGATTTGCAGGAAACAGATTTCAGGAGGTAGATTCGACTCGCCTTTAAAGCACATGAAAAGCGGCAAAACGTTGACAATGATGCCCTTGGCCAAAAAGGGCGTATGCGTTTTTTCCTGAATATATTCAGGAAAAAACGCATACGCCCTTTTTGGCCAACCAAGCAAGCCGGAAGGGCAAATCAGCGCTACAAAGAAGTCTTGCTTGCCCTCGGTCAAAAGGGCCATGCTGAAAAAAGTGTAAAAACCAGAAAAGCAGGGCAGGCCATGTAGATATGGGAGCCTTGCTACGCTGAGGTGCGGGATGTAAATTGCCAATAGGCACTCTGGAGAAGTGTACGGTGTGTGCTGAAACAAGTAATAAACACAGCTTAGAGAGCATAGGGCACTTCCACTCATGGACGTATAAATTGGGAAAACTAAAAATCAACAAGACACAGGCACCCCAACCTTTACGGCTGCTGTGTTTCCAAGAACCTCCACTTCGGTACACCTTCAATATCTCAGAAAGAGAAAAATGGATAAAGAAATGGGGGTACTTGGCACAATGGAATATCACTCAGCCATGAAATCAATGTCATAAGGCTAGTTTGCAGCATGATGAGTCGATTTAGGTACGATGATTCTAAGTGAAATAAGTCACACAGAAAAAGACACTTATCCTAAGATATCGCTTATAGAGGGAATGTCAAAATTGCTACACTTGAACTGAATTACAAAACAGAACAGAGTCACACCTTTAGAAGACACACTATCGCTGCTTAACGGGAAAGGTGAGGAGGGGTGATGAATAAAACAAGGGTTTGAAATAAGCTCAGAGACCTCTCCATAAGCCATATATGTAATAGACAAGGGCTACTCCCTGCTCAGTGAACTGGACTCAACACCCCCTAGTCACCGCACAAGAATATATCTGACTAGTAAGAATCTGAAAACCTATGTATCGATATCTCTCTGCAAGTGAATCAAGAGGGTGTAAAGCGGCATAAACACAGCAGGGAAAAGCAGCCAAGACCCATTCTAAACATAAATTACTTTTAAAAACCCACAAAACAAAGACAGTGAAAGAGAGAGAAATTCTTACAAAATCCGTTCAGGGTCTCTGATGCAACCTGGATTGACCATATCTAGACCCACAGCTGGATGAGACATAAGGCTGGACACTCTTGGGGCTGAGAGGATTGGTGAGGTTGGGTGAGCAAACCCAGATACTTAAAATAACACCGCGGGGTACACACCCCATGGGTCTCAAATCTCCAGGTACAAGGGCATCTTCCTACATCAAAACATGCATGGGAAACCCAGAAGATGGTATGCCGTGAGATCGGAAAAGGTTTCTAAAACGCACCTCATTTCTCCTCTCCTTGTGCTCGGGTTCGCCATTCCAGCTGCTTGACTAAACATCTCCCTACTTGGAGAATCAGCACCTTTAACCTCCTGTTTCATCCAGGTTGCAATTTGTCCTGAGGATGAACGGGAAGACGGGGAACCAACGAGACACTAGCCCTAGGTGTTGGGACAGGCACAGGTCACTCCATTTTCCCATCAGGAAGAAGAATGAACCACAGGCTCCGCCTGCCCCCTGGAAGCCGAATAGGGCCTGAAACAATCCTGCGCTTTTGCGGCCAGTTCCCAAAAAAGCGAGTAGACAAATGGAGCTCAGGGGCACTGCAATTCACAAACGTGCAGAGTTATAAATGAGAACTCTCGTCCACAAATATATTGAGGGAAGGCAACGAAGAGGATTTGAAAGCAAGGCAGATTTGCAGGAAACAGATTTCAGGAGGTAGATTCGACTCGCCTTTAAAGCACATGAAAAGCGGCAAAACGTTGACAATGATGCCCTTGGCCAAAAAGGGCGTATGCGTTTTTTCCTGAATATATTCAGGAAAAAACGCATACGCCCTTTTTGGCCAACCAAGCAAGCCGGAAGGGCAAATCAGCGCTACAAAGAAGTCTTGCTTGCCCTCGGTCAAAAGGGCCATGCTGAAAAAAGTGTAAAAACCAGAAAAGCAGGACAGGCCATGGAGATATGGGAGCCTTGCTACGCTGATGTGCGGGATGTAAATTGCCAATAGGCACTCTGGAGAAGTGTACGGTGTGTCCTGAAACAAGTAATAAACACAGATTAGAGAGCATAGGGCACTTCCACTCATGGGCGTATAAATTGGGAAAACTATAAATCAACAAGACACAGGCACCCCAACCTTTACGGCTGCTGTGTTTCCAAGAACCTCCACTTCGGTACACCTTCAATATCTCAGAAAGAGAAAAATGGATAAAGAAATGGGGGTACTTGGCACAATGGAATATCACTCAGCCATGAAATCAATCTCATAAGGCTAGTTTGCAGCATGATGAGTCGATTTAGGTACGATGATTCTAAGTGAAATAAGTCACACAGGGAAAGACACTTATCCTAAGATATCGCTTATAGAGGGAATGTCAAAATCGCTACACTTGAACTGAATTACAAAACAGAAAAGAGTCACACCTTTAGAAGACACACTATGGCTGTTTAACGGGAAAGGTGAGGTGGGGTGATGCATAAAACAAGGGTTTGAAATTAGCTCAGAGACCACTCCATAAGCCAAATATGTAATAGACACGGCCCACTCCCTGCTCAGTGAACTGGACACAACACCCCCTAGCCACCGCACAAGAATATATCTGACTAGTAAGAATCTGAAAACCTATGTATCGATATCTCTCTGCAAGTGAATTAAGCGGGTATAAAGCGGCATAAACACAGCAGGGAAAAGCAGCCAAGCCCCATTCTAAACATAAATTACTTAAAAAAACCCACAAAACAAAGACAGTGAAAGAGAGAGAAATTCTTACAAAATCAGTTCAGGGGCTCTGATGCCACCTGGATCGAACATATCTAGACCCACACCTGGATGAGACATAAGGCTGGACACTCTTGAGGCTCAGAGGATTGGTGAGGGTGGGTGAACAAACGCAGAGAATTTAAAGTAACACTGCGGCGTACCCACCCCATGGGTCTCAAATCTCCAGGTACAAGGGCATCTTCCGAAATCAAAACATGCATGGGAAACCCAGAAGATGGTATGCTGTGAGATCGGGAAAGGCTTCTAAAACGCTCCTCATTTCTCCTCTCCTTGTGCTCGGCTTCGCCATTCCAGCCGCTTGACTCACCATCTCCCTACTTGTGGAATCAGCACCTTTAATCTCCTGTTTCGTACAGGTTGCAATTTCTCCTGAGGATGAACGGGAAGACGGGGAACCAACGAGAGACTAGCCCTAGGTGTTGGGAAAGGCACAGGTCACTCCATTTTCCCATCAGGAAGAAGAATGAACCACAGGCTCAGCCTGCCCCCCAGAACCAAAATAGGGCCTGAAGCAATCCTGCGCTTTTGCGGCCAGCTCCCAAAAAAGCGAGGAGACAAATGGAGCTCAGGGGCACTGCAATTCACAAACGTGCAGAGTTATAAATGAGAACTCTCGTCCACAAATATATTGAGGGAAGGCAACGAAGAGGATTTGAAAGCAAGGCAGATTTGCAGGAAACAGATTTCAGGAGGTAGATTCGACTCGCCTTTAAAGCACATGAAAAGCGGCAAAACGTTGACAATGATGCCCTTGGCCAAAAAGGGCGTATGCGTTTTTTCCTGAATATATTCAGGAAAAAACGCATACGCCCTTTTTGGCCAACCAAGCAAGCCGGAAGGGCAAATCAGCGCTACAAAGAAGTCTTGCTTGCCCTCGGTCAAAAGGGCCATGCTGAACAAAGTGTAAAAACCAGAAAAGCAGGACAGGCCATGGAGACATGGGAGCCTTGCTACACTGATGGGCGGGATGTAAATTGCCAACAGGCACTCTGGAGAAGTGTACGGTGTGTCCTGAAACAAGTAATAAACACAGCTTAAAGAGCATAGGGCACTTCCACTCATGGGCGTATAAATTGGGAAAACTAAAGATCAACAAGAGACAGGCACCCCAAACTTTACGGCTGCTCTGTTTCCAAGAACCTCCACTTCGGTACACCTTCAATATCCCAGGAAAGAGAAAAATGGATAAAGAAATGGTGCTACTTGGCACAATGGAATATCACTCAGCCATGAAATCAATGTCATAAGGCTAGTTAGCAGCATGATGAGTGGATTCAGCGATGATGATTCTAAGTGAAATAAGTCACACAGAAAAAGACACTTATCCTAAGATATCGCTTATAGAGGGAATGTCAAAATCGCTGCACTTGAACTGAATTACAAAACAGAACAGAGTCACACCTTTAGAAGACACACTATGGCTGCTTAACGGGAAAGGTGAGGTGGGGTGATGCATAAAACAAGGGTTTGAAATTAGCTCAGAGATAGCTCCATAAGCCAAATATGTAATAGACATGGCCTACTCCCTGCTCAGTGAACTGGACTCAACACCCCCTAGTCACCGCACAAGAATATATCTGACTAGTAAGATTCTGAAAACCTATGTATCGATATCTCTCTGCAAGTGAATCAAGAGGGTGTAAAGCGGCATAAACACAGCAGGGAAAAGCAGCCAAGACCCATTCTAAACATAAATTACTTTAAAAATCCCACAAAACAAAGACAGTGAAAGAGAGAGAAATTCTTACAAAATCCGTTCAGGGTCTCTGATACAACCTGGATTGACCATATCTAGACCCCCAGCTGGATGAGACATAAGGCTGGACACTCTTGGGGCTGAGACGATTGGTGAGGTTGGGTGAGAAAACGCAGATAATTTAAAGTAAAACCGCGGGGTACACACCCCATGGGTCTCAAATCTCCAGGTACAAGGGCATCTTCCTACATCAAAACATGCATGGGAAACCCAGAAGATGGTATGCCGTGAGATCGGGAAACGTTTCTAAAACGCACCTCATTTCTCCTCTCCTTGTGCTCGGGTTCGCCATTCCAGCCGCTTGACTAACCATCTCCCTACTTGGAGAATCAGCACCTTTAACCTCCTGTTTCGTACAGGTTGCAATTTGTCCTGAGGATGAACGGGAAGACGGGGAACCAACGAGAGACTAGCCCTAGGTGTTGGGACAGGCACAGGTCACTCCATTTTCCCATCAGGAAGAAGAATGAACCACAGGCTCGGCCTGCCGCCCAGAACCAAAATAGGGCCTGAAGCAATCCTGCGCTTTTGCGGCCAGCTCCCAAAAAAGCGAGTAGACAAATGGAGCTCAGGGGCACTGCAATTCACAAACGTGCAGAGTTATAAATGAGAACTCTCATCCACAAATATATTGAGGGAAGGCAACGAAGAGGATTTGAAAGCAAGGCAGATTTTCAGGAAACAGATTTCAGGAGGTAGATTCGACTCGCCTTTAAAGCACATGAAAAGCGGCAAAACGTTGACAATGATGCCCTTGGCCAAAAAGGGCGTATGCGTTTTTTCCTGAATATATTCAGGAAAAAACGCATACGCCCTTTTTGTCCAACCAAGCAAGCCGGAAGGACAAATCAGCGCTACAAAGAAGTCTCGCTTGCCCTCGGTCAAAAGGGCCATGCTGAAGAAAGTGTAAAAACCAGAAAAGCAGGACAGGCCATGGAGACATGGGAGCCTTGCTACGCTGATGGGCGGGATGTAAATGGCCAACAGGCACTATGGAGAAGTGTACGGTGTGTCCTGAAACAAGTAATAAACACAGCTTAGAGAGCATAGGGCACTTCCACTCATGGGCGTATAAATCGGGAAAACTAAAACTCAACAAGACACAGGCACCCCAAACTTTACGGCTGCTCTGTTTCCAAGAACGTCCACTTCGGTACACCTTCAATATCCCAGGAAAGAGAAAAATGGATAAAGAAATGGTGGTACTTGGCACAATGGAATATCACTCAGCCATGAAATCAATGTCATAAGGCTAGTTAGCAGCATGATGAGTGGATTTAGGTACGATGATTCTAAGTGAAATAAGTCACACAGAAAAAGACACTTATCCTAAGATATCGCTTATAGAGGGAATGTCAAAATCGCTACACTTGAACTGAATTACAAAACAGAACAGAGTCACACCTTTAGAAGACACACTATGGCTGCTTAACGGGAAAGGTGAGGTGGGGTGATGCATAAAACAAGGGTTTGAAATAAGCTCAGAGACCGCTCCATAAGCCAAATATGTAATAGACAAGGCCTACTCCCTGCTCAGTGAACTGGACTCAACACCCCCTAGTCACTGCACAAGAATATATCTGACTAGTAAGAATCTAAAAACCTATGTATCGATATCTCTCTGCAAGTGAATCAAGAGGGTGTAAAGCATCATAAACACAGCAGGGAAAAGCAGCCAAGACCCATTCTAAACATAAATTACTTTTAAAAACCCACAAAACAAAGACAGTGAAAGAGAGAGAAATTCTTACAAAATCCGTTCAGGGTCTCTGATGCAACCTGGATTGACCATATCTAGACCCACAGCTGGATGAGACAGAAGGCTGGACACTCTTGGGGCTGAGAGGATTGGTGAGGTTGGGTGAGCAAACCCAGATACTTAAAATAACACCGCGGGGTACACACCCCATGGGTCTCAAATCTCCAGGTACAAGGGCATCTTCCTACATCAAAACATGCATGGGAAACCCAGAAGATGGTATGCCGTGAGATCGGAAAAGGTTTCTAAAACGCACCTCATTTCTCCTCTCCTTGTGCTCGGGTTCGCCATTCCAGCTGCTTGACTAACCATCTCCCTACTTGGAGAATCAGCACCTTTAACCTCCTGTTTCATCCAGGTTGCAATTTGTCCTGAGGATGAACGGGAAGACGGGGAACCAACGAGAGACTAGCCCTAGGTGTTGGGACAGGCACAGGTCACTCCATTTTCCCATCAGGAAGAAGAATGAACCACAGGCTCCGCCTGCCCCCTGGAAGCCGAATAGGGCCTGAAACAATCCTGCGCTTTTGCGGCCAGCTCCCAAAAAAGCGAGTAGACAAATGGAGCTCAGGGGCACTGCAATTCACAAACGTGCAGAGTTATAAATGAGAACTCTCGTCCACAAATATATTGAGGGAAGGCAACGAAGAGGATTTGAAAGCAAGGCAGATTTGCAGGAAACAGATTTCAGGAGGTAGATTCGACTCGCCTTTAAAGCACATGAAAAGCGGCAAAACGTTGACAATGATGCCCTTGGCCAAAAAGGGCTTATGCGTTTTTTCCTGAATATATTCAGGAAAAAACGCATAAGCCCTTTTTGGCCAACCAAGCAAGCCGGAAGGGCAAATCAGCGCTACAAAGAAGTCTTGCTTGCTCTCGGTCAAAAGGGCCATGCTGAAAAAAGTGTAAAAACCAGAAAAGCAGGACAGGCCATGGAGACATGGGAGCCTTGCTACGCTGATGGGCGGGATGTAAATTGCCAACAGGCACTCTGGAGAAGTGTACGGTGTGTCCTGAAACAAGTAATAAACACAGCTTAGAGAGCATAGGGCACTTCCACTCATGGGCGTATAAATTGGGAAAACTAAAAATCAACAAGACACAGGCACCCCAAACTTTGCGGCTGCTCTGTTTCCAAGAACCTCCACTTCGGTACACCTTCAATATCCCAGGAAAGAGAAAAATGGATAAACAAATGGTGGTACTTGGCACAATGGAATATCACTCAGCCATGAAATCAATGTCATAAGGCTAGTTAGCAGCATGATGAGTGGATTTAACGACGATGATTCTAAGTGAAATAAGTCACACAGAAAAAGACACTTATCCTAAGATATCGCTTATAGAGGGAATGTCAAAATCGCTACACTTGAACTGAATTACAAAACAGAACAGAGTCACACCTTTAGAAGACACACTATGGCTGCTAAACGGGAAAGGTGAGGTGGGGTGATGCATAAAACAAGGGTTTGAAATTAGCTCAGAGACCGCTCCATAAGCCAAATATGTAATAGACAAGGCCTACTCCCTGCTCAGTGAACTGGACTCAACACCCCCTAGTCACCGCACAAGAATATATCTGACTAGTAAGAATCTGAAAACCTATGTATCGATATCTCTCTGCAAGTGAATCAAGAGGGTGTAAAGCGGCATAAACACAGCAGGGAAAAGCAGCAAAGCCCCATTCTAAACATAAATTACTTTAAAAAACCCACAAAACAAAGACAGTGAAAGAGAGAGAAATTCTTACAAAATCAGTTCAGGGGCTCTGATGCCACCTGGTTCGACCATATCTAGACCCACACCTGGATGAGACATAAGGCTGGACACTCTTGGGGCTGAGAGGATTGGTGAGGTTGGGTGAGCAAACGCAGATACTTTAAAGTAATACCACGGGGTACCCACCCCATGGATCTCAAATCTCCAGGTACAAGGGCATCTTCCTACATCAAAACATGCATGGGAAACCCAGAGGTTTGTATGCCGTGAGATCGGGAAAGGCTTCTAAAACGCACCTCATTTCTCCTCTCCTTGTGCTCGGGTTCACCATTCTAGCCGCTTGACTAAACATCTCCCTACTTGGAGAATCAGCACCTTTAACCTCCTGTTTCGTCCAGGTTGCAATTTGTCCTGAGGATGAACGGGAAGACGGGGAACCAACGAGAGACTAGCCCTAGGTTTTGGGACAGGCACAGGTCACTCCATTTTCCCATCAGGAAGAAGAATGAACCACAGGCTCAGCCTGCCCCCCAGAACCAAAATAGGGCCTGAAGCAATCCTGCGCTTTTGCGGCCAGCTCCCAAGAAAGCGAGGAGACAAATGGAGCTCAGGGGCACTGCAATTCACAAACGTGCAGAGTTATAAATGAGAACTCTCGTCCACAAATATATTGAGGGAAGGCAACGAAGAGGATTTGAAAGCAAGGCAGATTTGCAGGAAACAGATTTCAGGAGGTAGATTCGACTCGCCTTTAAAGCACATGAAAAGCGGCAAAACTTTGACAATGATGCCCTTGGACAAAAAGGGCGTATGCGTTTTTTTCCTGAATATATTCAGGAAAAAACCCATAGGCCCTTTTTGGCCAACCAAGCAAGCCGGAAGGGCAAATCAGCGCTACAAAGAAGTCTCGCTTGCCCTCGGTCAAAAGGGCCATTCTGAAAAAAGTTTAAAAACCGGAAAAGCAGGACAGGCCATGGAGACATGGGAGCCTTGCTACGCTGATGTGCGGGATGTAAATTGCCAATAGGCACTCTGGAGAAGTTTACGGTGTGTCCTGAAATAAGAAATAAACACAGCATAGAGAGCATAGGGCACTTCCACTCATGGGCGTATAATTTGGGAAAAATAAAAATCAACAAGACACAGGCACCCCAACCTTTACGGCTGCTCTGTTTCCAAGAACCTCCACTTCGGTACACCTTCAATATCCCAGGAAAGAGAAAAATGGATAAACAAATGGTGGTACTTGGCACAATGGCATATCACTCAGCCATGAAATCAATGTCATAAGGCTAGTTTGCAGCATGATGAGTCCATTTAGGTACGATGATTCTAAGTGAAATAAGTCACACAGAAAAAGACACTTATCCTACGATATCGCTTATAGAGGGAATGTCAAAATCGCTACACTTGAACTGAATTACAAAACAGAACAGAGTCACACCTTTAGAAGACACACTATGGCTGCTTAACGGGAAAGGTGAGGTGGGGTGATGCATAAAACAAGGGTTTGAAATTAGCTCAGAGACCGCTCCATAAGCCAAATATGTAATAGACAAGGCCTACTCCCTGCTCAGTGAACTGGACTCAACACCCCCTAGTCACCGCACAAGAATATATCTGACTAGTAAGAATCTGAAAACCTATGTATCGATATCTCTCTGCAAGTGAATCAAGAGGGTGTAAAGCGGCATAAACACAGCAGGGAAAAGCAGCCAAGCCCCATTCTAAACATAAATTACTTAAAAAATCCCACACAACAAAGACAGTGAAAGAGAGAGAAATTCTTACAAAATCCGTTCAGGGGCTCTGATGCCACCTGGATTGACCATATCTAGACCCACAGCTGGATGAGACATAAGGCTGGACACTCTTGGGGCTGAGAGGATTGGTGAGGTTGGGTGAGCAAACGCAGATACTTTAAAGTAATACCGCGGGGTACCCACCACATGGGTCTCAAATCTCCAGGTACAAGGGCATCTTCCTACATCAAAACATGCATGGGAAACCCAGAAGATGGTATGCCGTGAGATCGGGAAAGGTTTCTAAAACGCACCTCATTTCTCCTCTCCTTGTGCTCGGGTTCGCCATTCCAGCCGCTTGACTAACCATCTCCCTACTTGGAGAATCAGCACCTTTAACCTCCTGTTTCGTACAGGTTGCAATTTGTCCTGAGGATGAACGGGAAGACGGGGAACCAACGAGAGACTAGCCCAAGGTTTTGGGACATGCACAGGTCACTCCAATTTCCCATCAGGAAGAAGAATGAACCGCAGGCTCGGCCTGCCCCCCAGAACCAAAATAGGGCCTGAAGCAATCCTGCGCTTTTGCGGCCAGCTCCCAAAAAAGCAAGTAGACAACATGGAGCTCAGGGGCACTGCAATTCACAAACGTGCAGAGTTATAAATGAGAACGCTCATCCACAAATATATTGAGGGAAGGCAACGAAGAGGATTTGAAAGCAAGGCAGATTTGCAGGAAACAGATTTCAGGAGGTAGATTCGACTCGCCTTTAAAGCACATGAAAAGCGGCAAAACGTTGACAATGATGCCCTTGGCCAAAGAGGGCGTATGCGTTTTTTCCTGAATATATTCAGGAAAAAACGCATACGCCCTCTTTGGCCAACCAAGCAAGCCGGAAGGGCAAATCAGTGCTACAAAGAAGTCTCGCTTGCCCTCGGTCAAAAGGGCCATGCTGAAGAAAGTGTAAAAACCAGAAAAGCAGGACAGGCCATGGAGACATGGGAGCCTTGCTACGCTGATGGGTGGGATGTAAATTGCCAACAGGCACTCTGGAGAAGTGTACGGTGTGTCCTGAAACAAGTAATAAACACAGCTTAGAGAGCATAGGGCACTTCCACTCATGGGCGTATAAATCGGGAAAACTAAAACTCAACAAGACACAGGCACCCCAAACTTTACGGCTGCTCTGTTTCCAAGAACCTCCACTTCGGTACACCTTCGATATCCCAGGAAAGAGAAAAATGGATAAACAAATGGTGGTACTTGGCACAATGGAATATCACTCAGCCATGAAATCAATGTCATAAGGCTAGTTAGCAGCATGATGAGTGGATTTAGCGACGATGATTCTAAGTGAAATAAGTCACACAGAAAAAGACACTTATCCTAAGATATCGCTTATAGAGGGAATGTCAAAATCGCTACACTTGAACTGAATTACAAAACAGAACAGAGTCACACCTTTAGAAGACACACTATGGCTGCTTAACGGGAAAGGTGAGGTGGGGTGATGCATAAAACAAGGGTTTGAAATAAGCTCAGAGACCGCTCCATAAGCCAAATATGTAATAGACAAGGCCTACTCCCTGCTCAGTGAACTGGACTCAACACCCCCTAGTCACCGCACAAGAATATATCTGACTAGTAAGAATCTGAAAACCTATGTATCGATATGTCTCTGCAAGTGAATCAAGAGGGTGTAAAGCGGCATCAACACAGCAGGGAAAAGCAGCCAAGACCCATTCTAAACATAAATTACTTTAAAAAACCCACAAAACAAAGACAGTGAAAGAGAGAGAAATTCTTACAAAATCCGTTCAGGGTCACTGATGCAACCTGGATTGACCATATCTAGACCCACAGCTGGATGAGACATAAGGCTGGACACTCTTGGGGCTGAGAGTATTGGTGAGGTTGGGTGAGCAAACCCAGATACTTAAAATAACACCGCGGGGTACACACCCCATGGGTCTCAAATCTCCAGGTACAAGGGCATCTTCCTACATCAAAACATGCATGGGAAACCCAGAAGATGGTATGCCGTGAGATCGGGAAATGTTTCTAAAACGCACCTCATTTCTCCTGTCCTTGGGCTCGGGTTCGCCATTCCAGCCGCTTGACTAACCATCTCCCTACTTGGAGAATCAGCACCTTTAACCTCCTGTTTCGTCCAGGTTGCAATTTGTCCTGAGGATGAACGGGAAGACGGGGAACAAACGAGAGACTAGCCCTAGGTGTTGGGACAGGCACAGGTCACTCCATTTTCCCATCAGGAAGAAGAATGAACCACAGGCTCCGCCTGCCCCCTGGAAGCCGAATAGGACCTGAAACAATCCTGCGCTTTTGCGGCCAGCTCCCAAAAAAGCGAGTAGACAAATGGAGCTCAGGGGCACGGCAATTCACAAACGTGCAGAGTTATAAATGAGAACTCTCGTCCACAAATATATTGAGGGAAGGCAACGAAGAGGATTTGAAAGCAAGGCAGATTTGCAGGAAACAGATTTCAGGAGGTAGATTCGACTCGCCTTTAAAGCACATGAAAAGCGGCAAAACGTTGACAATGATGCCCTTGGCCAAAAAGGGCGTATGCGTTTTTTCCTGAATATATTCAGGAAAAAACGCATACGCCCTTTTTGGCCAACCAAGCAAGCCGGAAGGGCAAATCAGCGCTACAAAGAAGTCTTGCTTGCCCTCGGTCAAAAGGGCCATGCTGAAAAAAGTGTAAAAACCAGAAAAGCAGGACAGGCCATGGAGACATGGGAGCCTTGCTACGCTGATGGGCGGGATGTAAATTGCCAACAGGCACTCTGGAGAAGTGTACGGTGTGTCCTGAAACAAGTAATAAACACAGCTTAGAGAGCATAGGGCACTTCCACTCATGGGCGTATAAATTGGGAAAACTAAAAATCAACAAGACACAGGCACCCCAAACTTTACGGCTGCTCTGTTTCCAAGAACCTCCACTTCGGTACACCTTCAATATCCCAGGAAAGAGAAAAATGGATAAACAAATGGTGGTACTTGGCACAATGGAATATCACTCAGCCATGAAATCAATGTCATAAGGCTAGTTAGCAGCATGATGAGTGGATTTAGCGACGATGATTCTAAGTGAAATAAGTCACACAGAAAAAGACACTTATCCTAAGATATCGCTTATAGAGGGAATGTCAAAATCGCTACACTTGAACTGAATTACAAAACAGAACAGAGTCACACCTTTAGAAGACACACTATGGCTGCTTAACGGGAAAGGTGAGGTGGGGTGATGCATAAAACAAGGGTTTGAAATAAGCTCAGAGACCGCTCCATAAGCCAAATATGTAATAGACAAGGCCTACTCCCTGCTCAGTGAACTGGACTCAACACCCCCTAGTCACCGCACAAGAATATATCTGACTAGTAAGAATCTGAAAACCTATGTATCGATATCTCTCTGCAAGTGAATCAAGAGGGTGTAAAGCGGCATCAACACAGCAGGGAAAAGCAGCCAAGACCCATTCTAAACATAAATTACTTTAAAAAACCCACAAAACAAAGACAGTGAAACAGAGAGAAATTCTTACAAAATCCGTTCAGGGTCACTGATGCAACCTGGATTGACCATATCTAGACCCACAGCTGGATGAGACATAAGGCTGGACACTCTTGGGGCTGAGAGGATTGGTGAGGTTGGGTGAGCAAACGCAGATACTTTAAAGTAACACTGCGGGGAACACACCCCATGGGTCTCAAATCTCCAGGTACAATGGCATCTTCCTACATCAAAACATGCATGGGAAACCCAGAAGATGGTATGCCATGAGATCAGGAAAGGTTTCTAAAACGCACCTCATTTCTCCTCTCCTTGTGCTCGGGTTCGCCATTCCAGCCGCTTGACTAACCATCTCCCTATTGGAGAATCAGCACCTCTAACCTCCTGATTGTACAGGTTGCAATTTGTCCTGAGGATGAACGGGAAGACGCGGAACCAACGAGAGACGAGCCCTAGGTGTTGGGACAGGCATAGGTCACTCCATTTTCCCATCAGGAAGAAGAATGAACCACAGGCTCAGCCTTCCCCCCAGAACCAAAATAGGGCCTGAAGCAATCCTGCGCTTTTGCGGCCAGCTCCCAAAAAAGCGAGGAGAAAAATGGAGCTCAGGGGCACTGCAATTCACAAACGGGCAGAGTTATAAATGAGAACTCTCGTTCACAAATATATTGAGGGAAGGCAACGAAGAGGATTTGACAGCAAGGCAGATTTGCAGGAAACAGATTTCACGAGGTAGATTCGACTCGCCTTTAAAGCACATGAAAAGCGGCAAAACGTTGACAATGATGCCCTTGGCCAAAAAGGGCGTATGCGTTTTTTCCTGAATATATTCAGGAAAAAACGCATACGCCCTTTTTGGCCAACCAAGCAAGCCGGAAGGGCAAATCAGCGCTACAAAGAAGTCTCGCTTGCCCTCGGTCAAAAGGGCCATGCTGAAGAAAGTGTAAAAACCAGAAAAGCTGTACAGGCCATGGAGACATGGGAGCCTTGCTACGCTGATGGGCGGGATGTAAATTGCCAACAGGCACTCTGGAGAAGAGTACGGTGTGTCCTGAAACAAGTAATAAACACAGCGTAGAGAGCATAGGGCACTTCCACTCATGGGCGTATAAATTGGGAAAACTAAAAATCAACAAGACACAGGCACCCTAAAGTTTACGGCTGCTCTGTTTCCAAGAATCTCCGCTTCGGTACACCTTCAATATCCCAGGAAAGAGAAAAATGGAGAAAGAAATGGTGGTACTTGGCACAATGGAATATCACTCAGCCATGAAATCAATCTCATAAGGCTACTTAGCAGCATGATGAGTGGATTTAGGTACGATGATTCTAAGTGAAATAAGTCACACAGAAAAAGGCACTTATCCTAAGATATCGCTTATAGAGGGAATGTCAAAATCGCTACAATTGAACTGAATTACAAAACAGAACAGAGGCACACCTTTAGAAGACACACTATGGCTGCTTAACCGGAAAGGTGAGGTGGGGTGATGCATAAAACAAGGGTTTGAAATTAGCTCAGACACCGCTCCATAAGCCAAATATGTACTAGACAAGGCCTACTCCCTGCTCAGTGAACTGGACTCAACACCCCCTAGTCACCGCACAAGAATATATCTGACTAGTATGAATCTGAAAACCTATGTATCGATATCTCTCTGCAAGTGAATCAAGAGGGTGTAAAGCGGCATAAACACAGCAGGGAAAAGCAGCCAAACCCCATTCTAAACATACATTACTTTAAAAAACCCACAAAACAAAGACAGTGAAAGAGAGAGAAATTCTTACAAAATCCGTTCAGGGTCTCTGATGCAACCTGGATTGACCATATCTAGACCCACAGCTGGATGAGACATAAGGCTGGACACTCTTGGGGCTGAGAGGATTGGTGAGGTTGGGTGAGCAAATGCAGATACTTTAAAGTAATACCGCGGGGTACCCACGCCATGGGTCTCAAATCTCCAGGTACAAGGGAATCTTCCTACATCAAAACATGCATGGGAAACCCAGAAGATGGTATGCCGTGAGATCGGGAAAGGTTTCTAAAACGCACCTCATTTCTCCTCTCCTTGTTCTCGGGTTCGCCATTCCAGCCGCTTGACTAACCATCTCCCTACTTGGAGAATCAGCACCTTTAACCTCCTGTTTCCTCCAGGTTGCAATTTGTCCTGAGGATGAACGGGAAGACGCGGAACCAACGAGAGACGAGCCCTAGGTGTTGGGACAGGCATAGGTCACTCCATTTTCCCATCAGGAAGAAGAATGAACCACAGGCTCAGCCTGCCCCCCAGAACCAAAATAGGGCCTGAAGCAATCCTGCGCTTTTGCGGCCAGCTCCCAAAAAAGCGAGGAGACAAATGGAGCTCAGGGGCACTGCAATTCACAAACGTGCAGAGTTATAAATGAGAACTCTCGTCCACAAATATATTGAGGGAAGGCAACGAAGAGGATTTGAAAGCAAGGCAGATTTGCAGGAAACAGATTTCAGGAGGTAGATTCGACTCGCCTTTAAAGCACATGAAAAGCGGCAAAACGTTGACAATGATGCCCTTGGCCAAAAAGGGCGTATGCGTTTTTTCCTGAATATATTCAGGAAAAAACGCATACGCCCTTTTTGGCCAACCAAGCAAGCCGGAAGGGCAAATCAGCGCCACAAAGAAGTCTCGCTTGCCCTCGGTCAAAAGGGCCATGCTGAACAAAGTGTAAAAACCAGAAAAGCAGGACAGGCCATGCAGACATGGGAGCCTTGCTACGCTGATGGGCGGGATATAAATTGCCAACAGGCACTCTGGAGAAGAGTACGGTGTGTCCTGAAACAAGTAATAAACACAGCGTAGAGAGCATAGGGCACTTCCACTCATGGGCGTATAAATTGGGAAAACTAAAAATCAACAAGACACAGGCACCCTAAAGTTTACGGCTGCTCTGTTTCCAAGAATCTCCGCATCGATACACCTTCAATATCCCAGGAAAGAGAAAAATGGATAAAGAAATGGTGGTACTTGGCACAATGGAATATCACTCAGCCATGAAATCAATGTCATAAGGCTACTTAGCAGCATGATGAGTGGATTTAGGTACGATGATTCTAAGTGAAATAAGTCACAGAGAAAAAGACACTTATCCTAAGATATCGCTTATAGAGGGAATGTCAAAATCGCTACACTTGAGCTGAATTACAAAACAAAACAGAGTCACACCTTTAGAAGACACACTATGGCTGCTTAACGGGAAAGGTGAGGTGGGGTGATGCATAAAACAAGGGTTTGAAATTAGCTCAGAGACCGCTCCATAAGCCAAATATGTAATAGACAAGGCCTACTCCCTGCTCAGTGAACTGGACTCAACACACCCTAGTCACCACACAAGAATATATCTGACTAGTAAGAATCTGAAAACCTATGTATCGATATCTCTCTGCAAGTGAATCAAGAGGGTGTAAAGCAGCATCAACACAGCAGGGAAAAGCAGCCAAGCCCGATTCTAAACATAAATTACTTTAAAAAACCCACAAAACAAAGACAGTTAAAGAGAGAGAAATTCTTACAAAATCCATTCAGGGTCTATGATGCAACCTGGATTGACCATATCTAGACCCACAGCTGGATGAGACATAAGGCTGGACACTCTTGGGGCTGAGAGTATTGGTGAGGTTGGGTGAGCAAACCCAGATACTTTAAAGTAACACTGCTGGGAACACACCCCATGGGTCTCAAATCTCCAGGTACAAGGGCATCTTCCTACATCAAAACATGCATGGGAAACCCAGAAGATGGTATGCCATGAGATCGGGAAAGGTTTCTAAAACGCACCTCATTTCTCCTCTCCTTGTGCTCGGGTTCGCCATTCCAGCCGCTTGACTAACCATCTCCCTACTTAGAGAATCAGCACCTTTAACCTCCTGATTGTACAGGTTGCAATTTGTCCTGAGGATGAACGGGAAGACGCGGAACCAACGAGAGACGAGCCCTAGGTGTTGGGACAGGCATAGGTCACTCCATTTTCCCATCAGGAAGAAGAATGAACCACAGGCTCAGCCTGCCCCCCAGAACCAAAATAGGGCCTGAAGCAATCCTGCGCTTTTGCGGCCAGCTCCCAAAAAAGCGAGGAGACAAATGGAGCTCAGGGGCACTGCAATTCACAAACGTGCAGAGTTATAAATGAGAACTCTCGTCCACAAATATATTGAGGGAAGGCAACGAAGAGGATTTGAAAGCAAGGCAGATTTGCAGGAAACAGATTTCAGGAGGTAGATTCGACTCGCCTTGAAAGCACATGAAAAGCGGCAAAACGTTGACAATGATGCCCTTGGCCAAAAAGGGCGTATGCGTTTTTTCCTGAATATATTCAGGAAAAAACGCATACGCCCTTTTTGGCCAACCAAGCAAGCCGGAAGGGCAAATCAGCGCTACAAAGAAGTCTCGCTTGCCCTCGGTCAAAAGGGCCATGCTGAACAAACAGTAAAAACCAGAAAAGCAGGACAGGCCATGGAGACATGGGAGCCTTGCTACGCTGATGGGCGGGATGTAAATTGCCAAGAGGCACTCTGGAGAAGAGTACGGTGTGTCCTGAAACAAGTAATAAACACAGCGTAGAGAGCATAGGGCACTTCCACTCATGGGCGTATAATTGGGAAAAGTAAAAATCAACAAGACACAGGCACCCTAAAGTTTACGGCTGCTTTGTTTCCAAGAATCTCCGCTTCGGTACACCTTCAATATCCCAGGAAAGAGAAAAATGGATAAAGAAATGGTGGTACTTGGCACAATGGAATATCACTCAGCCATGAAATGAATGTCATAAGGCTACTTAGCAGCATGATGAGTGAATTTAGGTACGATGATTCTAAGTGAAATAAGTCACACAGAAAAAGGCACTTATCCTAAGATATCGCTTATAGAGGGAATGCCAAAATCGCTACACTTGAACTGAATTACAAAACAGAACAGAGGCACACCTTTAGAAGACACACTATGGCTGCTTAACCGGAAAGGTGAGGTGGGGTGATGCATAAAACAAGGGTTTGAAATTAGCTCAGACACCGCTCCATAAGCCAAATATGTACTAGACAAGGCCTACTCCCTGCTCAGTGAACTGGACTCAACACCCCCTAGTCACCGCACAAGAATATATCTGACTAGTATGAATCTCAAAAACCTATGTATCGATATCTCTCTGCACGTGAATCAAGAGGGTGTAAAGCGGCATAAACACAGCAGGGAAAAGCAGACAAACCCCATTCTAAACATACATTACTTTAAAAAACCCACAAAGCAAAGACAGTGAAAGAGAGAGAAATTCTTACAAAATCCGTTCAGGGTCTCTGATGCAACCTGGATTGACCATATCTAGACCCACAGCTGGATGAGACATAAGGCTGGACACTCTTGAGGCTGAGAGGATTGGTGAGGTTGGGTGAGCAAATGCAGATACTTTAAAGTAATACCACGGGGTACCCACCCCATGGTTCTCAAATCTCCAGGTACAAGGGAATCTTCCTACATCAAAACATGCATGGGAAACCCAGAAGATGGTATGCCGTGAGATCGAGAAAGGTTTCTAAAACGCACCTCATTTCTCCTCTCCTTGTGCTCGGGTTCGCCATTCCAGCCGCTTGACTAACCATCTCCCTACTTGGAGAATCAGCACCTTTAACCTCCTGTTTCGTCCAGGTTGCAATTTGTCCTGAGGATGAACGGGAAGACGGGGAACCAACGAGAGACTAGCCCTAGGTGTTGGGACAGGCACAGGTCACTCCATTTTCCCATCAGGAAGAAGAATGAACCACAGGCTCAGCCTGCCCCCCAGAACCAAAATAGGGCCTGAAGCAATCCTGCGCTTTTGCGGCCAGCTCCCAAAAAAGCGAGGAGACAAATGGAGCTCAGGGGCACTGCAATTCACAAACGTGCAGAGTTATAAATGAGAACTCTCGTCCACAAATATATTGAGGGAAGGCAACGAAGAGGATTTGAAAGCAAGGCAGATTTGCAGGAAACAGATTTCAGGAGGTAGATTCGACTCGCCTTTAAAGCACATGAAAAGCGGCAAAACGTTGACAATGATGCCCTTGGCCAAAAAGGGCGTATGCGTTTTTTCCTGAATATATTCAGGAAAAAACGCATACGCCCTTTTTGGCCAACCAAGCAAGCCGGAAGGGCAAATCAGCGCCACAAAGAAGTCTCGCTTGCCCTCGGTCAAAAGGGCCATGCTGAACAAAGTGTAAAAACCAGAAAAGCAGGACAGGCCATGCAGACATGGGAGCCTTGCTACGCTGATGGGCGGGATATAAATTGCCAACAGGCACTCTGGAGAAGAGTACGGTGTGTCCTGAAACAAGTAATAAACACAGCGTAGAGAGCATAGGGCACTTCCACTCATGGGCGTATAAATTGGGAAAACTAAAAATCAACAAGACACAGGCAACCTAAAGTTTACGGCTGCTCTGTTTCCAAGAATCTCCGCTTCGGTACACCTACAATATCCCAGGAAAGAGAAAAATGGATAAAGAAATGGTGGTACTTGGCACAATGGAGTATCACTCAGCCATGAAATCAATGTCATAAGGCTACTTAGCAGCATGATGAGTGGATTTAGGTACGATGATTCTAAGTGAAATAAGTCACACAGAAAAAGGCACTTATCCTAAGATATCGCTTATAGAGGGAATGTCAAAATCGCTACACTTGAACTGAATTACAAAACAGAACAGAGGCACACCTTTAGAAGACACACTATGGCTGCTTAACGGGAAAGGTGAGGTGGGGTGATGCATAAAACAAGGGTTTGAAATTAGCTCAGACACCGCTCCATAAGCCAAATATGTACTAGACAAGGCCTACTCCCTGCTCAGTGAACTGGACTCAACACACCCTAGTCACCACACAAGAATATATCTGACTAGTAAGAATCTGAAAACCTATGTATCGATATCTCTCTGCAAGTGAATCAAGAGGGTGTAAAGCAGCATCAACACAGCAGGGAAAAGCAGCCAAGCCCGATTCTAAACATAAATTACTTTAAAAAACCCACAAAACAAAGACACTTAAAGAGAGAGAAATTCTTACAAAATCCATTCAGGGTCTATGATGCAACCTGGATTGACCATATCTAGACCCACAGCTGGATGAGACAGAAGGCTGGACACTCTTGGGGCTGAGAGTATTGGTGAGGTTGGGTGTGCAAACCCAGATACTTTAAAGTAACACTGCTGGGAACACACCCCATGGGTGTCAAATCTCCAGGTACAAGGGCATCTTCCTACATCAAAACATGCATGGGAAACCCAGAAGATGGTATGCCATGAGATCGGGAAAGGTTTCTAAAACGCACCTCATTTCTCCTCTCCTTGTGCTCGGGTTCGCCATTCCAGCCGCTTGACTAACCATCTCCCTACTTGGAGAATCAGCACCTTTAACCTCCTGATTGTACAGGTTGCAATTTGTCCTGAGGATGAACGGGAAGACGCGGAACCAACGAGAGACGAGCCCTAGGTGTTGGGACAGGCATAGGTCACTCCATTTTCCCATCAGGAAGAAGAATGAACCACAGGCTCAGCCTGCCCCCCAGAACCAAAATAGGGCCTGAAGCAATCCTGCGCTTTTGCGGCCAGCTCCCAAAAAAGCGAGGAGACAAATGGAGCTCAGGGGCACTGCAATTCACAAACGTGCAGAGTTATAAATGAGAACTCTCGTCCACAAATATATTGAGGGAAGGCAACGAAGAGGATTTGAAAGCAAGGCAGATTTGCAGGAAACAGATTTCAGGAGGTAGATTCGACTCGCCTTGAAAGCACATGAAAAGCGGCAAAACGTTGACAATGATGCCCTTGGCCAAAAAGGGCGTATGCGTTTTTTCCTGAATATATTCAGGAAAAAACGCATACGCCCTTTTTGGCTAACCAAGCAAGCCGGAAGGGCAAATCAGCGCTACAAAGAAGTCTCGCTTGCCCTCGGTCAAAAGGGCCATGCTGAACAAACAGTAAAAACCAGAAAAGCAGGACAGGCCATGGAGACATGGGAGCCTTGCTACGCTGATGGGCGGGATGTAAATTGCCAACAGGCACTCTGGAGAAGAGTACGGTGTGTCCTGAAACAAGTAATAAACACAGCGTAGAGAGCATAGGGCACTTCCACTCATGGGCGTATAATTGGGAAAAGTAAAAATCAACAAGACACAGGCACCCTAAAGTTTACGGCTGCTTTGTTTCCAAGAATCTCCGCTTCGGTACACCTTCAATATCCCAGGAAAGAGAAAAATGGATAAAGAAATGGTGGTACTTGGCACAATGGAATATCACTCAGCCATGAAATGAATGTCATAAGGCTACTTAGCAGCATGATGAGTGAATTTAGGTACGATGATTCTAAGTGAAATAAGTCACACAGAAAAAGGCACTTATCCTAAGATATCGCTTATAGAGGGAATGCCAAAATCGCTACACTTGAACTGAATTACAAAACAGAACAGAGGCACACCTTTAGAAGACACACTATGGCTGCTTAACCGGAAAGGTGAGGTGGGGTGATGCATAAAACAAGGGTTTGAAATTAGCTCAGACACCGCTCCATAAGCCAAATATGTACTAGACAAGGCCTACTCCCTGCTCAGTGAACTGGACTCAACACCCCCTAGTCACCGCACAAGAATATATCTGACTAGTATGAATCTCAAAAACCTATGTATCGATATCTCTCTGCACGTGAATCAAGAGGGTGTAAAGCGGCATAAACACAGCAGGGAAAAGCAGACAAACCCCATTCTAAACATACATTACTTTAAAAAACCCACAAAGCAAAGACAGTGAAAGAGAGAGAAATTCTTACAAAATCCGTTCAGGGTCTCTGATGCAACCTGGATTGACCATATCTAGACCCACAGCTGGATGAGACATAAGGCTGGACACTCTTGAGGCTGAGAGGATTGGTGAGGTTGGGTGAGCAAATGCAGATACTTTAAAGTAATACCACGGGGTACCCACCCCATGGTTCTCAAATCTCCAGGTACAAGGGAATCTTCCTACATCAAAACATGCATGGGAAACCCAGAAGATGGTATGCCGTGAGATCGAGAAAGGTTTCTAAAACGCACCTCATTTCTCCTCTCCTTGTGCTCGGGTTCGCCATTCCAGCCGCTTGACTAACCATCTCCCTACTTGGAGAATCAGCACCTTTAACCTCCTGTTTCGTCCAGGTTGCAATTTGTCCTGAGGATGAACGGGAAGACGGGGAACCAACGAGAGACTAGCCCTAGGTGTTGGGACAGGCACAGGTCACTCCATTTTCCCATCAGGAAGAAGAATGAACCACAGGCTCAGCCTGCCCCCCAGAACCAAAATAGGGCCTGAAGCAATCCTGCGCTTTTGCGGCCAGCTCCCAAAAAAGCGAGGAGACAAATGGAGCTCAGGGGCACTGCAATTCACAAACGTGCAGAGTTATAAATGAGAACTCTCGTCCACAAATATATTGAGGGAAGGCAACGAAGAGGATTTGAAAGCAAGGCAGATTTGCAGGAAACAGATTTCAGGAGGTAGATTCGACTCGCCTTTAAAGCACATGAAAAGCGGCAAAACGTTGACAATGATGCCCTTGGCCAAAAAGGGCGTATGCGTTTTTTCCTGAATATATTCAGGAAAAAACGCATACGCCCTTTTTGGCCAACCAAGCAAGCCGGAAGGGCAAATCAGCGCCACAAAGAAGTCTCGCTTGCCCTCGGTCAAAAGGGCCATGCTGAACAAAGTGTAAAAACCAGAAAAGCAGGACAGGCCATGCAGACATGGGAGCCTTGCTACGCTGATGGGCGGGATATAAATTGCCAACAGGCACTCTGGAGAAGAGTACGGTGTGTCCTGAAACAAGTAATAAACACAGCGTAGAGAGCATAGGGCACTTCCACTCATGGGCGTATAAATTGGGAAAACTAAAAATCAACAAGACACAGGCAACCTAAAGTTTACGGCTGCTCTGTTTCCAAGAATCTCCGCTTCGGTACACCTACAATATCCCAGGAAAGAGAAAAATGGATAAAGAAATGGTGGTACTTGGCACAATGGAGTATCACTCAGCCATGAAATCAATGTCATAAGGCTACTTAGCAGCATGATGAGTGGATTTAGGTACGATGATTCTAAGTGAAATAAGTCACACAGAAAAAGGCACTTATCCTAAGATATCGCTTATAGAGGGAATGTCAAAATCGCTACACTTGAACTGAATTACAAAACAGAACAGAGGCACACCTTTAGAAGACACACTATGGCTGCTTAACGGGAAAGGTGAGGTGGGGTGATGCATAAAACAAGGGTTTGAAATTAGCTCAGACACCGCTCCATAAGCCAAATATGTACTAGACAAGGCCTACTCCCTGCTCAGTGAACTGGACTCAACACACCCTAGTCACCACACAAGAATATATCTGACTAGTAAGAATCTGAAAACCTATGTATCGATATCTCTCTGCAAGTGAATCAAGAGGGTGTAAAGCAGCATCAACACAGCAGGGAAAAGCAGCCAAGCCCGATTCTAAACATAAATTACTTTAAAAAACCCACAAAACAAAGACACTTAAAGAGAGAGAAATTCTTACAAAATCCATTCAGGGTCTATGATGCAACCTGGATTGACCATATCTAGACCCACAGCTGGATGAGACAGAAGGCTGGACACTCTTGGGGCTGAGAGTATTGGTGAGGTTGGGTGTGCAAACCCAGATACTTTAAAGTAACACTGCTGGGAACACACCCCATGGGTGTCAAATCTCCAGGTACAAGGGCATCTTCCTACATCAAAACATGCATGGGAAACCCAGAAGATGGTATGCCATGAGATCGGGAAAGGTTTCTAAAACGCACCTCATTTCTCCTCTCCTTGTGCTCGGGTTCGCCATTCCAGCCGCTTGACTAACCATCTCCCTACTTGGAGAATCAGCACCTTTAACCTCCTGATTGTACAGGTTGCAATTTGTCCTGAGGATGAACGGGAAGACGCGGAACCAACGAGAGACGAGCCCTAGGTGTTGGGACAGGCATAGGTCACTCCATTTTCCCATCAGGAAGAAGAATGAACCACAGGCTCAGCCTGCCCCCCAGAACCAAAATAGGGCCTGAAGCAATCCTGCGCTTTTGCGGCCAGCTCCCAAAAAAGCGAGGAGACAAATGGAGCTCAGGGGCACTGCAATTCACAAACGTGCAGAGTTATAAATGAGAACTCTCGTCCACAAATATATTGAGGGAAGGCAACGAAGAGGATTTGAAAGCAAGGCAGATTTGCAGGAAACAGATTTCAGGAGGTAGATTCGACTCGCCTTGAAAGCACATGAAAAGCGGCAAAACGTTGACAATGATGCCCTTGGCCAAAAAGGGCGTATGCGTTTTTTCCTGAATATATTCAGGAAAAAACGCATACGCCCTTTTTGGCTAACCAAGCAAGCCGGAAGGGCAAATCAGCGCTACAAAGAAGTCTCGCTTGCCCTCGGTCAAAAGGGCCATGCTGAACAAACAGTAAAAACCAGAAAAGCAGGACAGGCCATGGAGACATGGGAGCCTTGCTACGCTGATGGGCGGGATGTAAATTGCCAACAGGCACTCTGGAGAAGAGTACGGTGTGTCCTGAAACAAGTAATAAACACAGCGTAGAGAGCATAGGGCACTTCCACTCATGGGCGTATAATTGGGAAAAGTAAAAATCAACAAGACACAGGCACCCTAAAGTTTACGGCTGCTTTGTTTCCAAGAATCTCCGCTTCGGTACACCTTCAATATCCCAGGAAAGAGAAAAATGGATAAAGAAATGGTGGTACTTGGCACAATGGAATATCACTCAGCCATGAAATGAATGTCATAAGGCTACTTAGCAGCATGATGAGTGGATTTAGGTACGATGATTCTAAGTGAAATAAGTCACACAGAAAATGGCACTTATCCTAAGATATCGCTTATAGAGGGAATGCCAAAATCGCTACAATTGAACTGAATTACAAAACAGAACAGAGGCACACCTTTAGAAGACACACTATGGCTACTTAACCGGAAAGGTGAGGTGGGGTGATGCATAAAACAAGGGTTTGAAATTAGCTCAGACACCGCTCCATAAGCCAAATATGTACTAGACAAGGCCTACTCCCTGCTCAGTGAACTGGACTCAACACCCCCTAGTCACCGCACAAGAATATATCTGACTAGTATGAATCTCAAAAACCTATGTATCGATATCTCTCTGCAAGTGAATCAAGAGGGTGTAAAGCGGCATAAACACAGCAGGGAAAAGCAGCCAAAACCCATTCTAAACATACATTACTTTAAAAAACCCACAAAGCAAAGACAGTGAAAGAGAGAGAAATTCTTACAAAATCCGTTCAGGGTCTCTGATGCAACCTGGATTGACCTTATCTAGACCCACAGCTGGATGAGACATAAGGCTGGACACTCTTGGGGCTGAGAGGATTGGTGAGGTTGGGTGAGCAAATGCAGATACTTTAAAGTAATACCGCGGGGTACCCAACCAATGGTTCTCAAATCTCCAGGTACAAGGGAATCTTCCTACATCAAAACATGCATGGGAAACCCAGAAGATGGTATGCTGTGAGATCGGGAAAGGTTTCTAAAACACACCTCATTTCTCCTCTCCTTGTGCTCGTGTTCGCCATTCCAGCCGCTTGACTAAACATCTCCCTACTTGGAGAATCAGCACCTTTAACCTCCTGTTTCGTCCAGGTTGCAATTTGTCCTGAGGATGAACGGGAAGACGGGGAACCAACGAGAGACTGGCCCTAGGTTTTGGGACAGGAACAGGTCACTCCATTTTCCCATCAGGAAGAAGAATGAACCACAGGCTCAGCCTGCCCCCCAGAACCAAAATAGGGCCTGAAGCAATCCTGCGCTTTTGCGGCCAGCTCCCAAAAAAGCGAGGAGACAAATGGAGCTCACGGGCACTGCAATTCACAAACGTGCAGAGTTATAAATGAGAACTCTCGTCCACAAATATATTGAGGGAAGGCAACGAAGAGGATTTGAAAGCAAGGCAGATTTGCAGGAAACAAATTTCAGGAGGTAGATTCGACTCGCCTTTAAAGCACATGAAAAGCGGCAAAACGTTGACAATGATGCCCTTGGCCAAAAAGGGCGTATGCGTTTTTTCCTGAATATATTCAGGAAAAAACGCATACGCCCTTTTAGGCCAACCAAGCAAGCCGGAAGGGCAAATCAGCGCTACAAAGAAGTCTCGCTTGCCCTCGGTCAAAAGGGCCATGCTGAACAAAGTGTAAAAACCAGAAAAGCAGGACAGGCCATGGAGACATGGGAGCCTTGCTACGCTGATGGGCGGGATGTAAATTGCCAACAGGCACTCTGGAGAAGAGTACGGTGTGTCCTGAAACAAGTAATAAACACAGCGTAGAGAGCATAGGGCACTTCCACTCATGAGCGTATAAATTGGGAAAACTAAAAATCAACAAGACACAGGCACCCTAAAGATTACGTCTGCTCTGTTTCCAAGAACCTCCGCTTCGGTACACCTTCAATATCCCAGGAAAGAGAAAAATGGATAAAGAAATGGTGGTACTTGGCACAATGGAATATCACTCAGCCATGAAATCAATGTCATAAGGCTAGTTAGCAGCATGATGAGTGGATTTAGGTACGATGATTCTAAGTGAAATAAGTCACACAGAAAAAGACACTTAACCTAAGATATTCCTTATAGAGGGAATGTCAAAATCGCTACACTTGAACTGAATTACAAAAGAGAACAGAGTCACACCTTTAGAAGACACACTATGGCTGCTTAACGGGAAAGGTGAGGTGGGGTGATGCATAAAACAAGGGTTTGAAATTAGCTCAGAGACCGCTCCATAAGCCAAATATGTAATAGACAAGGCCTACTCCCTGCTCAGTGAACTGGACTCAACACACCCTAGTCACCACACAAGAATATATCTGACTAGTAAGAATCTGAAAACCTATGTATCGATATCTCTCTGCAAGTGAATCAAGAGGGTGTAAAGCGGCATCAACACAGCAGGGAAAAGCAGCCAAGCCCAATTCTAAACATAAATTACTTTAAAAAACCCACAAAACAAAGACAGTGAAAGAGAGAGAAATTCTTACAAAATCCGTTCAGGGTCTATGATGCAACCTGGATTGACCATATCTAGACCCACAGCTGGATGAGACATAAGGCTGGACCCTCTTGGGGCTGAGAGGATTGGTGAGGTTGGGTGAGCAAACGCAGATACTTTAAAGTAACACTGCTGGGAACACACCCCATGGGTCTCAAATCTCCAGGTACAAGGGCATCTTCCTACATCAAAACATGCATGGGAAACCCAGAAGATGGTATGCCATGAGATCGGGAAAGGTTTCTAAAACGCACCTCATTTCTCCTCTCCTTGTGCTCGGGTTCGCCATTCCAGCCGCTTGACTAACCATCTCCCTATTTGGAGAATCAGCACCTTTAACCTCCTGATTGTACAGGTTGCAATCTGTCCTGAGGATGAACGGGAAGACGTGGAACCAATGAGAGACGAGCCCTAGGTGTTGGGACAGGCATAGGTCACTCCATTTTCCCATCAGGAAGAAGAATGAACCACAGGCTCAGCCTGCCCCCCAGAACCAAAATAGGGCCTGAAGCAATCCTGCGCTTTTGCGGCCAGCTCCCAAAAAAGCGAGGAGACAAATGGAGCTCAGGGGCACTGCAATTCACAAACGTGCAGAGTTATAAATGAGAACTCTCGTCCACAAATATATTGAGGGAAGGCAACGAAGAGGATTTGAAAGCAAGGCAGATTTGCAGGAAACAGATTTCAGGAGGTAGAATCGACTCGCCTTTAAAGCACATGAAAAGCGGCAAAACGTTGACAATGATGCCCTTGGCCAAAAAGGGCGTATGCGTTTTTTCCCGAATATATTCAGGAAAAAACGCATACGCCCTTTTTGGCCAACCAAGCAAGCCGGAAGGGCAAATCAGCGCTACAAACAAGTCTCGCTTGCCCTCGGTCAAAAGGGCCATGCTGAACAAACAGTAAAAACCAGAAAAGCAGGACAGGCCATGGAGACATGGGAGCCTTGCTACGCTGATGGGTGGGATATAAATTGCCAACAGGCACTCTGGAGAAGAGTACGGTGTGTCCTGAAACAAGTAATAAACACAGCGTTGAGAGCATAGGGCACTTCCACTCATGGGCGTATAAATTGGGAAAACTAAAAATCAACAAGACACAGGCACCCTAAAGTTTACGGCTGCTCTGTTTCCAAGAACCTCCGCTTCGGTACACCTTCAATATCCCAGGAAAGAGAAAAATGGATAAAGAAATGGTAGTACTTGGCACAATGGAATATCACTCAGCCATGAAATCAATGTCATAAGGCTAGTTAGCAGCATGATGAGTGGATTTAGGTACGATGATTCTAAGTGAAATAAGTCACACAGAAAAAGACACTTATCCTAAGATATCGCTTATAGAGGGAATGTCAAAATCGTTACACTTGAACTGAATTACAAAACAGAACAGAGGCACACCTTTAGAAGACACACTATGGCTGCTTAACGGGAAAGGTGAGGTGGGGTGATGCATAAAACAAGGGTTTGAAATTAGCTCAGACACCGCTCCATAAGCCAAATATGTAATAGACAAGGCCTACTCCCTGGTCAGTGTACTGGACTAAACACCCCCTAGTCACCGCACAAGAATATAACTGACTAGTATGAATCTGAAAACCTATGTATTGATATCTCTCTGCAAGTGAATCAAGAGGGTGTAAAGTGGCATAAACACAGCAGGGAAAAGCAGCCAAACCCCATTCTAAACATACATTACTTTAAAAAACCCACAAAGCAAAGACAGTGAAAGAGAGAGAAATTCTTACAAAATCCGTTCAGGGTCTCTGATGCAACCTGGATTGACCATATCTAGACCCACAGCTGGATGAGACATAAGGCTGGACACTCTTGGGGCTGAGAGGATTGGTGAGGTTGGGTGAGCAAATGCAGATACTTTAAAGTAATACCGCGGGGTACCCACCCCATGGGTCTCAAATCTCCAGGTACAAGGGAATCTTCCTACATCAAAACATGCATGGGAAACCCAGAAGATGGTATGCCGTGAGATCGGGAAAGGTTTCTAAAACGCACCTCATTTCTCCTCTCCTTGTGCTCGGGTTCGCCATTCCAGCCGCTTGACTAACCATCTCCCTACTTGGAGAATCAGCACCTTTAACCTCCTGTTTCGTCCAGGTTGCAATTTGTCCTGAGGATGAACGGGAAGACGGGGAACCAACGAGAGACTAGCCCTAGGTGTTGGGACAGGCACAGGTCACTCCATTTTCCCATCAGGAAGAAGAATGAACCACAGGCTCAGCCTGCCCCCCAGAACCAAAATAGGGCCTGAAGCAATCCTGCGCTTTTGCGGCCAGCTCCCAAAAAAGCGAGGAGACAAATGGAGCTCAAGGGCACTGCAATTCACAAACATGCAGAGTTATAAATGAGAACTCTCGTCCACAAATATATTGAGGGAAGGCAACGAAGAGGATTTGAAAGCAAGGCAGATTTGCAGGAAACAGATTTCAGGAGGTAGATTCGACTCGCCTTTAAAGCACATGAAAAGCGGCAAAACGTTGACAATGATGCCCTTAGCCAAAAAGGGCGTATGCGTTTTTTCCTGAATATATTCAGGAAAAAACGCATACGCCCTTTTTGGCCAACCAAGCAAGCCGGAAGGGCAAATCAGCGCTACAAAGAAGTCTCGCTTGCCCTCGGTAAAAAGGGCCATGCTGAACAACGTGTAAAAACCAGAAAAGCAGGACAGGCCATGGAGACATGGGAGCCTTGCTACGCTGATGGGCGGGATATAAATTGCCAACAGGCACTCTGGAGAAGAGTACGGTGTGTCCTGAAACAAGTAATAAACCCAGCGTTGAGAGCATAGGGCACTTCCACTCATGGGCGTATAAATTGGGAAAACTAAAAATCAACACGACACAGGCACCCAAAACTTTACGGCTGATCTGTTGCCAAGAATCTCCGCTTCGGTACACCTTCAATATCCCAGGAAAGAGAAAAATGGATAAAGAAATGGTGGTACTTGGCACAATGGAATATCACTCAGCCATGAAATCAATGTCATAAGGCTAGTTAGCAGCATGATGAGTGGATTTAGGTACGATGATTCTAAGTGAAATAAGTCACACAGAAAAAGACACTTATCCTAAGATATCGCTTATACAGGGAATGTCAAAATCGCTACACTTGAACTGAATTACAAAACAGAACAGAGTCACACCTTTAGAAGACACACTATGGCTGCTTAACGGGAAAGGTGAGGTGGGGTGATGCATAAAACAAGGGTTTGAAATTAGCTCAGACACCGCTGCATAAGCCAAATATGTAATAGACAAGGCCTACTCCCTGCTCAGTGAACTGGACTCAACACCCCCTAGTCACCGCACAGGAATATATCTGAGTAGTATGAATCTGAAAACCAATGTATCGATATCTCTCTGCAAGTGAATCAAGAGGGTGTAAAGCGGCATCAACACAGCAGGGAAAAGCAGCCAAACCCCATTCTAAACATACATTACTTTAAAAAACCCACAAAGCAAAGACAGTGAAAGAGAGAGAAATTCTTACAAAATCCGTTCAGGGTCTCTGATGCAACCTGGATTGACCATATCTAGACCCACAGCTGGATGAGACATAAGGCTGGACACTCTTGGGGCTGAGAGGATTGGTGAGGTTGGGTGAGCAAATGCAGATACTTTAAAGTAATACCGCGGGGTACCCACCCCATGGGTCTCAAATCTCCAGGTACAAGGGCATCTTCCTACATCAAAACATGCATGGGAAACCCAGAAGATGGTATGCCGTGAGATCGGGAAAGGTTTCTAAAACGCACCTCATTTCTCCTCTCCTTGTGCTCGGGTTCGCCTTTCCAGCCGATTGACTAACCATCTCCCTACTTGGAGAATCAGCACCTTTAACCTACTGTTTCGTCCAGGTTGCATTTTGTCCTGAGGATGAACGGGAAGATGGGGAACCAACGAAAGACTAGCCCTAGGTTTTGGGACAGGCACAGGTCACTCCATTTTCCCATCAGGAAGAAGAATGAACCACAGGCTCAGCCTGCCCCCCAGAACCAAAATAGGGCCTGAAGCAATCCTGCGCTTTTGCGGCCAGCTCCCAAAAAAGCGAGGAGACAAATGGAGCTCAGGGGCACTGCAATTCACAAACGTGCAGAGTTATAATTGAGAACTCTCGTCCACAAATATATTGAGGGAAGGCAACGAAGAGGATTTGAAAGCAAGGCAGATTTGCAGGAAACAGATTTCAGGAGGTAGATTCGACTCGCCTTTAAAGCACATGAAAAGCGGCAAAACGTTGACAATGATACCCTTGGCCAAAAAGGGCGTATGCGTTTTTTCCTGTATATATTCAGGAAAAAACGCATACGCCATTTTTGGCCAACCAAGCAAGCCGGAAGGGCAAATCAGCGCTACAAAGAAGTCTCGCTTGCCACCGGTCAAAAGGGCCATGCTGAAAAAAGTGTAAAAACCAGAAAAGCAGGACAGGCCATGGAGACATGGGAGCCTTGCTACGCTGATCGGCGGGATGTAAATTGCCAACAGGCACTCTGGAGAAGAGTACGGTGTGTCCTGAAACAAGTAATAAACACAGCGTAGAGAGCATATGGCACTTCCACTCATGGGCATATAAATTGGGAAAACTAAAAATCAACAAGACACAGGCACCCTAAAGTTTACGGCTGCTCTGTTTCCAAGAACCTCCGGTTTGGTACACCTTCAATATCCCAGGAAAGAGAAAAATGGATAAAGAAATGGTGGTACTTGGCACAATGGAATATCACGCAGCCATGAAATCAATGTCATAAGGCTAGTTAGCAGCATGATGAGTGGATTTAGGTACGTTGATTCTAAGTGAAATAAGTCACACAGAAAAAGACACTTATCCTAAGATATCGCTTATAGAGGGAATGTCAAAATCGCTACACTTGAACTGAATTACAAAACAGAACAGAGTCACACCTTTAGAAGACACACTATGGCTGCTTAACGGGAAAGGTGAGGTGGGGTGATGCATAAAACAAGGGTTTGAAATTAGCTCAGAGACCGCTCCATAAGCCAAATATGTAATAGACAAGGCCTACTCCCTGCTCAGTGAACTGGACTCAACACACCCTAGTCACCACACAAGAATATATCTGACTAGTAAGAATCTGAAAACCTATGTATCAATATCTCTCTGCAAGTGAATCAAGAGGGTGTAAAGTGGCATCAACACAGCAGGGAAAAGCAGTCAAGCCCGATTCTAAACATAAATTACTTTAAAAAACCCACAAAACAAAGACAGTGAAAGAGAGAGAAATTCTTACAAAATCCGTTCAGGGTCTCCGATGCAACCTGGATTGACCATATCTAGACCCACAGCTGGATGAGACATAAGGCTGGACATTCTTGGGGGTGAGAGGATTGGTGAGGTTGGGTGAGCAAACGCAGATACTTTAAAGTAACACCGCGGAGAACACACCCCATGGGTCTCAAATCTCCAGGTACAAGGGAATCTTCCTACATCAAAACATGCATGGGAAACCCAGAAGATGGTATGCCATGAGATCGGGAAAGGTTTCTAAAACGCACCTCATTTCTCCTCTCCTTGTGCTCGGGTTCGCCATTCCAGCCGCTTGACTAACCATCTCCCTACTTGGAGAATCAGCACCTTTAACCTCCTGATTGTACAGGTTGCAATTTGTCCTGAGGATGAACGGGAAGACGCGGAACCAACGAGAGACGAGCCCTAGGTGTTGGGACAGGCATAGGTCACTCCATTTTCCCATCAGGAAGAAGAATGAACCACAGGCTCAGCCTGCCCCCCAGAACCAAAATAGGGCCTGAAGCAATCCTGCGCTTTTGCGGCCAGCTCCCAAAAAAGCGAGGAGACAAATGGAGCTCAGGGGCACTGCAATTCACAAACGTGCAGAGTAATAAATGAGATCTCTCGTCCACAAATATATTGAGGGAAGGCAACGAAGAGGATTTGAAAGCAAGGCAGATTTGCAGGAAACAGATTTCAGGAGGTAGATTCGACTCGCCTTTAAAGCACATGAAAAGCGGCAAAACGTTGACAATGATGCCCTTGGCCAAAAAGGGCGTATGCGTTTTTTCCTGAATATATTCAGGAAAAAACGCATACGCCCTTTTTGGCCAACCAAGCAAGACGGAAGGGAAAATCAGCGCTACAAAGAAGTCTCGCTTGCCCTCGGTCAAAAGGGCCATGCTGAACAAAGTGTAAAAACCAGAAAAGCAGGACAGGCCATGGAGACATGGGAGCCTTGCTAGGCTGATGGGCGGGATGTAAATTGCCAACAGGCACTCTGGAGAAGAGTACGGTGTGTCCTGAAACAAGTAATAAACACAGCGTAGAGAGCATAGGGCACTTCCACTCATGGGCGTATAAATTGGGAAAACTAAAAATCAACAAGACACAGGCACCCTAAAGTTTACGGCTGCTCTGTTTCCAAGAACCTCCGCTTCGGTACACCTTCAATATCCCAGGAAAGAGAAAAATGGATAAAGAAATGGTAGTACTTGGCACAATGGAATATCACTCAGCCATGAAATCAATGTCATAAGGCTAGTTAGCAGCATGATGAGTGGATTTAGATACGATGATTCTAAGTGAAATAAGTCACACAGAAAAAGACACTTATCCTAAGATATCACTTATAGAGGGAATGTCAAAATCGCTACACTTGAACTGAATTACAAAACAGAACAGAGTCACACCTTTAGAAGACACACTATGGCTGCTTAACGGGAAAGGTGAGGTGGGGTGATGCATAAAACAAGGGTTTGAAATTAGCTCAGAGACCGCTCCATAAGCCAAATATGTAATAGACAAGGCCTACTCCCTGCTCAGTGAACTGGACTCAACACACCCTAGTCACCACACAAGAATATATCTGACTAGTAAGAATCTGAAAACCTATGTATCGATATCTCTCTGCAAGTGAATCAAGAGGGTGTAAAGCGGCATCAACACAGCAGGGAAAAGCAGCCAAGCCCGATTCTAAACATAAATTACTTTAAAAACCCAACAAAACAAAGACAGTGAAAGAGAGAGAAATTCTTACAAAATCCGTTCAGGGTCTATGATGCAACCTGGATTGACCATATCTAGACCCACAGCTGGATGAGACAGAAGGCTGGACACTCTTGGGGCTGAGAGGATTGGTGAGGTTGGGTGAGCAAACGCAGATACTTTAAAGTAACACTGCGGGGAACACACCCCATGGGTCTCAAATCTCCAGGTACAAGGGCATCTTCCTACATCAAAACATGCATGGGAAACCCAGAAGATGGTATGCCATGAGATCGGGAAAGGTTTCTAAAACGCACCTCATTTCTCCTCTCATTGTGCTCGGGTTCACCATTCCAGCTGCTTGACTAACCATCTCCCTATTTGGAGAATCAGCACCTTTAACCTCCTGAGTGTACAGGTTGCAATTTGTCCTGAGGATGAACGGGAAGACGCGGAACCAATGAGAGACGAGCCCTAGGTGTTGGGACAGGCATAGGTCACTCCATTTTCCCATCAGGAAGAAGAATGAACCACAGGCTCAGCCTGCCCCCCAGAACCAAAATAGGGCCTGAAGCAATCCTGCGCTTTTGCGGCCAGCTCCCATAAAAGCGAGGAGACAAATGGAGCTCAGGGGCACTGCAATTCACAAACGTGCAGAGTTATAAATGAGAACTCTCGTCCACAAATATATTGAGGGAAGGCAACGAAGAGGATTTGAAAGCAAGGCAGATTTGCAGGAAACAGATTTCAGGAGGTAGATTCGACTCGCCTTTAAAGCATATGAAAAGCGGCAAAACGTTGACAATGATGCCCTTGGCCAAAAAGGGCGTATGCGTTTTTTCCTGAATATATTCAGGAAGAAACGCATACGCCCTTTTTGGCCAACCAAGCAAGCCGGAAGGGCAAATCAGCACTACAAAGAAGTCTCGCTTGCCCTCGGTCAAAAGGGCCATGCTGAAAAAATTGTAAAAACCAGAAAAGCAGGACAGGCCATGGAGACATGGGAGCCTTGCTACGCTGATGGGTGGGATGTAAATTGCCAACAGGCACTCTGGAGAAGAGTACTGTGTGTCCTGAAACAAGTAATAAACACAGCGTAGAGAGCATAGGGCACTTCCACTCATGGGCATATAAATTGGGAAAACTAAAAATCAACAAGACACAGGCACCCTAAAGTTTACGGCTGCTCTGTTTCCAAGAACCTCCGGTTTGGTACACCTTCAATATCCCAGGAAAGAGAAAAATGGATAAACAAATGGTGGTACTTGGCACAATGGAATATCACTCAGCCATGAAATCAATGTCATAAGGCTAGTTAGCAGCATGATGAGTGGATTTAGGTACGATGATTCTAAGTGAAATAAGTCACACAGAAAAAGACACTTATCCTAAGATATCGCTTATAGAGGGAATGTCAAAATCGCTACACTTGAACTGAAGTACAAAACAGAACAGAGTCACACCTTTAGAAGACACACTATGGCTGCTTAACGGGAAAGGTGAGGTGGGGTGATGCATAAAACAAGGGTTTGAAATTAGCTCAGACACCGCTCCATAAGCCAAATATGTAATAGACAAGGCCTACTCCCTGCTCAGTGAACTGGACTCAACACCCCCTAGTCACCGCACAGGAATATATCTGACTAGTATGAATCTGAAAACCTATGTATCGATATCTCTCTGCAAGTGAATCAAGAGGGTGTAAAGCGGCATAAACACAGCAGGGAAAAGCAGCCAAACCCCATTCTAAACATACATTACTTTAAAAAACCCACAAAGCAAAGACAGTGAAAGGGAGAGAAATTCTTACAAAATCCGTTCAGGGTCTCTGATGCAACCTGGATTGACCATATCTAGACCCACAGCTGGATGAGACATAAGGCTGGACACTCTTGGGGCTGAGAGGATTGGTGAGGTTGGGTGAGCAAATGCAGATACTTTAAAGTAATACCGCGGGGTACCCACCCCATGGGTCTCAAATCTCCAGGTACAAGGGAATCTTCCTACATCAAAACATGCATGGGAAACCCAGAAGATGGTATGCCGTGAGATCGGGAAAGGTTTCTAAAGCGCACCTCATTTCTCCTCTCCTTTTGCTCGGGTTCGCCATTCCAGCCGCTTGACTAACCATCTCTCTACTTGGAGAATCAGCACCTTTAACCTCCTGTTTCGTCCAGGTTGCAATTTGTCCTGAGGATGAACGGGAAGACGGGGAAACAACGAGAGACTAGCCCTAGGTGTTGGGACAGGCACAGGTCATTCCATTTTCCCATCAGGAAGAAGAATGAACCACAGGCTCAGACTACCCCCCAGAACCAAAATAGGGCCTGAAGCAATCCTGCGCTTTTGCGGCCAGCTCCCAAAAAAGCGAGGAGACAAATGGAGCTCAGGGGCACTGCAATTCACAAACGTGCAGAGTTATAAATGAGAACTCTCGTCCACAAATATATTGAGGGAAGGTAACGAAGAGGATTTGAAAGCAAGGCAGATTTGCAGGAAACAGATTTCAGAAGGTAGATTCGACTCGCCGTTAAAGCACATGAAAAGCGGCAAAACGTTGACAATGATGCCCTTGGCCAAAAAGGGCGTATGCGTTTTTTCCTGAATATATTCAGGAAGAAACGCATACGCCCTTTTTGGCCAACCAAGCAAGCCAGAAGGGCAAATCAGCGCTACAAAGAAGTCTCGCTTGCCCTCGGTCAAAAGGGCCATGCTGAACAAAGTGTAAAAACCAGAAAAGCAGGACAGGCCATGGAGACATGGGAGCCTTGCTACGCTGATGGGCGGGATGTAAATTGCCAACAGGCACTCTGGAGAAGAGTACGGTGTGTCCTGAAACAAGTAATAAACACAGCGTAGAGAGCATAGGGCACTTCCACTCATGGGCATATAAATTGGGAAAACTAAAAATCAACAAGACACAGGCACCCTAAAGTTTACGGCTGCTCTGTTTCCAAGAACCTCCGGTTTGGTACACCTTCAATATCCCAGGAAAGAGAAAAATGGATAAAGAAATGGTGGTACTTGGCACAATGGAATATCACGCAGCCATGAAATCAATGTCATAAGGCTAGTTAGCAGCATGATGAGTGGATTTAGGTACGTTGATTCTAAGTGAAATAAGTCACACAGAAAAAGACACTTATCCTAAGATATCGCTTATAGAGGGAATGTCAAAATCGCTACACTTGAACTGAATTACAAAACAGAACAGAGTCACACCTTTAGAAGACACACTATGGCTGCTTAACGGGAAAGGTGAGGTGGGGTGATGCATAAAACAAGGGTTTGAAATTAGCTCAGACACCGCTCCATAAGCCAAATATGTAATAGACAAGGCCTACTCCCTGCTCAGTGAACTGGACTCAACACCCCCTAGTCACCGCACAGGAATATATCTGACTAGTATGAATCTGAAAACCTATGTATCGATATCTCTCTGCAAGTGAATCAAGAGGGTGTAAAGCGGCATAAACACAGCAGGGAAAAGCAGCCAAACCCCATTCTAAACATACATTACTTTAAAAAACCCACAAAGCAAAGACAGTGAAAGGGAGAGAAATTCTTACAAAATCCGTTCAGGGTCTCTGATGCAACCTGGATTGACCATATCTAGACCCACAGCTGGATGAGACATAAGGCTGGACACTCTTGGGGCTGAGAGGATTGGTGAGGTTGGGTGAGCAAATGCAGATACTTTAAAGTAATACCGCGGGGTACCCACCCCATGGGTCTCAAATCTCCAGGTACAAGGGAATCTTCCTACATCAAAACATGCATGGGAAACCCAGAAGATGTTATGCCGTGAGATCGGGAATGGTTTCTAAAGCGCACCTCATTTCTCCTCTCCTTTTGCTCGGGTTCGCCATTCCAGCCGCTTGACTAACCATCTCTCTACTTGGAGAATCAGCACCTTTAACCTCCTGTTTCGTCCAGGTTGCAATTTGTCCTGAGGATGAACGGGAAGACGGGGAAACAACGAGAGACTAGCCCTAGGTGTTGGGACAGGCACAGGTCATTCCATTTTCCCATCAGGAAGAAGAATGAACCACAGGCTCAGACTACCCCCCAGAACCAAAATAGGGCCTGAAGCAATCCTGCGCTTTTGCGGCCAGCTCCCAAAAAAGCGAGGAGACAAATGGAGCTCAGGGGCACTGCAATTCACAAACGTGCAGAGTTATAAATGAGAACTCTCGTCCACAAATATATTGAGGGAAGGTAACGAAGAGGATTTGAAAGCAAGGCAGATTTGCAGGAAACAGATTTCAGGAGGTAGATTCGACTCGCCGTTAAAGCACATGAAAAGCGGCAAAACGTTGACAATGATGCCCTTGGCCAAAAAGGGCGTATGCGTTTTTAACTGAATATATTCAGGAAGAAACTCATACGCCCTTTTTGGCCAACCAAGCAAGCCAGAAGGGCAAATCAGCGCTACAAAGAAGTCTCGCTTGCCCTCGGTCAAAAGGGCCATGCTGAACAAAGTGTAAAAACCAGAAAAGCAGGACAGGCCATGGAGACATGGAAGCCTTGCTACGCTGATGGGCGGGATGTAAATTGCCAACAGGCACTCTGGAGAAGAGTACGGTGTGTCCTGAAACAAGTAATAAACACAGCGTAGAGAGCATAGGGCACTTCCACTCATGGGCATATAAATTGGGAAAACTAAAAATCAACAAGACACAGGCACCCTAAAGTTTACGGCTGCTCTGTTTCCAAGAACCTCCGGTTTGGTACACCTTCAATATCCCAGGAAAGAGAAAAATGGATAAAGAAATGGTGGTACTTGGCACAATGGAATATCACTCAGCCATGAAATCAATGTCATAAGGCTAGTTAGCAGCATGATGAGTGGATTTAGGTACGTTGATTCTAAGTGAAATAAGTCACACAGAAAAAGACACTTATCCTAAGATATCGCTTATAGAGGGAATGTCAAAATCGCTACACTTGAACTGAATTACAAAACAGAACAGAGTCACACCTTTAGAAGACACACTATGGCTGCTTAACGGGAAAGGTGAGGTGGGGTGATGCATAAAACAAGGGTTTGAAATTAGCTCAGACACCGCTCCATAAGCCAAATATGTAATAGACAAGGCCTACTCCCTGCTCAGTGAACTGGACTCAACACCCCCTAGTCACCGCACAGGAATATATCTGACTAGTATGAATCTGAAAACCTATGTATCGATATCTCTCTGCAAGTGAATCAAGAGGGTGTAAAGCGGCATAAACACAGCAGGGAAAAGCAGCCAAACCCCATTCTAAACATACATTACTTTAAAAAACCCACAAAGCAAAGACAGTGAAAGGGAGAGAAATTCTTACAAAATCCGTTCAGGGTCTCTGATGCAACCTGGATTGACCATATCTAGACCCACAGCTGGATGAGACATAAGGCTGGACACTCTTGGGGCTGAGAGGATTGGTGAGGTTGGGTGAGCAAATGCAGATACTTTAAAGTAATACCGCGGGGTACCCACCCCATGGGTCTCAAATCTCCAGGTACAAGGGAATCTTCCTACATCAAAACATGCATGGGAAACCCAGAAGATGGTATGCCGTGAGATCGGGAAAGGTTTCTAAAGCGCACCTCATTTCTCCTCTCCTTTTGCTCGGGTTCGCCATTCCAGCCGCTTGACTAACCATCTCTCTACTTGGAGAATCAGCACCTTTAACCTCCTGTTTCGTCCAGGTTGCAATTTGTCCTGAGGATGAACGGGAAGACGGGGAAACAACGAGAGACTAGCCCTAGGTGTTGGGACAGGCACAGGTCATTCCATTTTCCCATCAGGAAGAAGAATGAACCACAGGCTCAGACTACCCCCCAGAACCAAAATAGGGCCTGAAGCAATCCTGCGCTTTTGCGGCCAGCTCCCAAAAAAGCGAGGAGACAAATGGAGCTCAGGGGCACTGCAATTCACAAACGTGCAGAGTTATAAATGAGAACTCTCGTCCACAAATATATTGAGGGAAGGTAACGAAGAGGATTTGAAAGCAAGGCAGATTTGCAGGAAACAGATTTCAGGAGGTAGATTCGACTCGCCGTTAAAGCACATGAAAAGTGGCAAAACGTTGACAATGATGCCCTTGGCCAAAAAGGGCGTATGCGTTTTTTCCTGAATATATTCAGGAAGAAACGCATACGCCCTTTTTGGCCAACCAAGCAAGCCAGAAGGGCAAATCAGCGCTACAAAGAAGTCTCGCTTGCCCTCGGTCAAAAGGGCCATGCTGAACAAAGTGTAAAAACCAGAAAAGCAGGACAGGCCATGGAGACATGGGAGCCTTGCTACGCTGATGGGCGGGATGTAAATTGCCAACAGGCACTCTGGAGAAGAGTACGGTGTGTCCTGAAACAAGTAATAAACACAGCGTAGAGAGCATAGGGCACTTCCACTCATGGGCGTATAAATTGGGAAAACTAAAAATCAACAAGACACAGGCACCCTAAATTTGACGGCTGCTCTGTTTCCAAGAACCTCCGCTTCGGTACACCTTCAATATCCCAGGAAAGAGAAAAATGGATAAAGAAATGGTAGTACTTGGCACAATGGAATATCACTCAGCCATGAAATCAATGTCATAAGGCTAGTTAGCAGCATGTTGAGTGGATTTAGATACGATGATTCTAAGTGAAATAAGTCACACAGAAAAAGACACTTATCCTAAGATATCGCTTATAGAGGGAATGTCAAAATCGCTATACTTGAACTGAATTACAAAACAGAACAGAGTCACACCTTTAGAAGACACACTATGGCTGCTTAACGGGAAAGGTGAGGTGGGGTGATGCATAAAACAAGGGTTTGAAATTAGCTCAGACACCGCTCCATAAGCCAAATATGTAATAGACAAGGCCTACTCCCTGCTCAGTGAACTGGACTCAACACCCCCTAGTCACCGCACAGGAATATATCTGACTAGTATGAATCTGAAAACCTATGTATCGATATCTCTCTGCAAGTGAATCAAGAGGGTGTAAAGCGGCATAAACACAGCAGGGAAAAGCAGCCAAACCCCATTCTAAACATACATTACTTTAAAAAACCCACAAAGCAAAGACAGTGAAAGAGAGAGAAATTCTTACAAAATCCGTTCAGGGTCTCTGATGCAACCTGGATTGACCATATCTAGACCCACAGCTGGATGAGACATAAGGCTGGACACTCTTGGGGCTGAGAGGATTGGTGAGGTTGGGTGAGCAAATGCAGATACTTTAAAGTAATACCGCGGGGTACCCACCCCATGGGTCTCAAATCTCCAGGTACAAGGGAATCTTCCTACATCAAAACATGCATGGGAAACCCAGAAGATGGTATGCCGTGAGATCGGGAAAGGTTTCTAAAGCGCACCTCATTTCTCCTCTCCTTTTGCTCGGGTTCGCCATTCCAGCCGCTTGACTAACCATCTCTCTACTTGGAGAATCAGCACCTTTAACCTCCTGTTTCGTCCAGGTTGCAATTTGTCCTGAGGATGAACGGGAAGACGGGGAACCAACGAGAGACTAGCCCTAGGTGTTGGGACAGGCACAGGTCACTCCATTTTCCCATCAGGAAGAAGAATGAACCACAGGCTCAGCCTACCCCCGAGAACCAAAATAGGGCCTGAAGCAATCCTGCACTTTTGCGGCCAGCTCCCAAAAAAGCGAGGAGACAAATGGAGCTCAGGGGCACTGCAATTCACAAACGTGCAGAGTTATAAATGAGAACTCTCGTCCACAAATATATTGAGGGAAGGCAACGAAGAGGATTTGAAAGCAAGGCAGATTTGCAGGAAACAGATTTCAGGAGGTAGATTCGACTCGCCGTTAAAGCACATGAAAAGCGGCAAAACGTTGACAATGATGCCCTTGGCCAACAAGGGCTTATGCGTTTTTTCCTGAATATATTCAGGAAAAAACGCATAAGCCCTTGTTGGCCAACCAAGCAAGACGGAAGGGAAAAGCAGCGCTACAAAGAAGTCTCGCTTGCCCTCGGTCAAAAGGGCCATGCTGAACAAAGTGTAAAAACCAGAAAAGCAGGACAGGCCATGGAGACATGGGAGCCTTGCTACGCTGATGGGCGGGATGTAAATTGCCAACAGGCACTCTGTAGAAGAGTACGGTGTGTCCTGAAACAAGTAATAAACACAGCGTAGAGAGCATAGGGCACTTCCACTCATGGGCATATAAATTGGGAAAACTAAAAATCAACAAGACACAGGCACCCTAAAGTTTACGGCTGCTCTGTTTCCAAGAACCTCCGCTTCGGTACACCTTCAATATCCCAGGAAAGAGAAAAATGGATAAAGAAATGGTAGTACTTGGTACAATGGAATATCACTCAGCCATGAAATCAATGTCATAAGGCTAGTTAGCAGCATGATGAGTGGATTTAGATACGATGATTCTAAGTGAAATAAGTCACACAGAAAAAGACACTTATCCTAAGATATCGCTTATAGAGGGAATGTCAAAATCGCTACACTTGAACTGAATTACAAAACAGAACAGAGTCACACCTTTAGAAGACACACTATGGCTGCTTAACGGGAAAGGTGAGGTGGGGTGATGCATAAAACAAGGGTTTGAAATTAGCTCAGAGACCGCTCCATAAGCCAAATATGTAATAGACAAGGCCTACTCCCTGCTCAGTGAACTGGACTCAACACACCCTAGTCAGCACACAAGAATATATCTGACTAGTAAGAATCTGAAAACCTATGTATCGATATCTCTCTGCAAGTGAATCAAGAGGGTGTAAAGCGGCATCAACACAGCAGGGAAAAGCAGCCAAGCCCGATTCTAAACATAAATTACTTTAAAAAACCCACAAAACAAAGACAGTGAAAGAGAGAGAAATTCTTACAAAATCCGTTCAGGGTCTATGATGCAACCTGGATTGACCATATCTAGACCCACAGCTGGATGAGACAGAAGGCTGGACACTCTTGGGGCTGAGAGGATTGGTGAGGTTGGGTGAGCAAACGCAGATACTTTAAAGTAACACTGCGGGGAATACACCCCATGGGTCTCAAATCTCCAGGTACAAGGGCATCTTCCTACATCAAAACATGCATGGGAAACCCAGAAGATGGTATGCCATGAGATCGGGAAAGGTTTCTAAAACGCACCTCATTTCTCCTCTCATTGTGCTCGGGTTCACCATTCCAGCTGCTTGACTAACCATCTCCCTATTTGGAGAATCAGCACCTTTAACCTCCTGATTGTACAGGTTGCAATTTGTCCTGAGGATGAACGGGAAGACGCGGAACCAACGAGAGACGAGCCCTAGGTGTTGGGACAGGCATAGGTCACTCCATTTTCCCATCAGGAAGAAGAATGAACCACAGGCTCAGCCTGCCCCCCAGAACCAAAATAGGGCCTGAAGCAATCCTGCGCTTTTGCGGCCAGCTCCCAAAAAAGCGAGGAGACAAATGGAGCTCAGGGGCACTGCAATTCACAAACGTGCAGAGTTATAAATGAGAACTCTCGTCCACAAATATATTGAGGGAAGGCAACGAAGAGGATTTGAAAGCAAGGCAGATTTGCAGGAAACAGATTTCACGAGGTAGATTCGACTCGCCTTTAAAGCACATGAAAAGCGGCAAAACGTTGACAATGATGCCCTTGGCCAAAAAGGGCGTATGCGTTTTTTCCTGAATATATTCAGGAAGAAACACATACGCCCTTTTTGGCCAACCAAGCAAGCCGGAAGGGCAAATCAGCACTACAAAGAAGTCTCGCTTGCCCTCGGTCAAAAGGGCCATGCTGAACAAATTGTAAAAACCAGAAAAGCAGGACAGGCCATGGAGACATGGGAGCCTTGCTACGCTGATGGGCGGGATGTAATTTGCCAACAGGCACTCTGGAGAAGAGTACGGTGTGTCCTGAAACAAGTAATAAACACAGCGTAGAGAGCATAGGGCACTTCCACTCATGGGCGTATAAATTGGGAAAACTAAAAATCAACAAGACACAGGCACCTTAAAGTTTACGGCTGCTCTGTTTCCAAGAACCTCCGCTTCGGTACACCTTCAATATCCCAGGAAAGAGAAAAATGGATAAAGAAATGGTGGTACTTGGCACAATGCAATATCACTCAGCCATGAAATCAATGTCATAAGGCTAGTTAGCAGCATGATGAGTGGATTTAGGTACGATGATTCTAAGTGAAATAAGTCACACAGAAAAAGACACTTATCCTAAGATATCGCTTATAGAGGGAATGTCAAAATCGCTACACTTGAACTGAATTACAAAACAGAACAGAGTCACACCTTTAGAAGACACACTATGGCTGCTTAACGGGAAAGGTGAGGTGGGGTGATGCATAAAACAAGGGTTTGAAATTAGCTCAGAGACCGCTCCATAAGCCAAATATGTAATAGACAAGGCCTACTCCCTGCTCAGTGAACTGGACTCAACACACCCTAGTCACCACACAAGAATATATCTGACTAGTAAGAATCTGAAAACCTATGTATCGATATCTCTCTGCAAGTGAATCAAGAGGGTGTAAAGCGGCATCAACACAGCAGGGAAAAGCAGCCAAGCCCGATTCTAAACATAAATTACTTTAAAAAACCCACAAAACAAAGACAGTGAAAGAGAGAGAAATTCTTACAAAATCCGTTCAGGGTCTATGATGCAACCTGGATTGACCATATCTAGACCCACAGCTGGATGAGACATAAGGCTGGACACTCTTGGGGCTGAGAGGATTGGTGAGGTTGGGTGAGCAAACGCAGATACTTTAAAGTAACACTGCGGGGAATACACCCCATGGGTCTCAAATCTCCAGGTACAAGGGCATCTTCCTACATAAAAACATGCCTGGGAAACCCAGAAGATGGTATGCCATGAGATCGGGAAAGGTTTCTAAAACGCACCTCATTTCTCCTCTCCTTTTGCTCGGGTTCGCCATTCCAGCCGCTTGACTAACCATCTCTCTACTTGGAGAATCAGCACCTTTAACCTCCTGTTTCGTCCAGGTTGCAATTTGTCCTGAGGATGAACGGGAAGACGGGGAACCAACGAGAGACTAGCCCTAGGTGTTGGGACAGGCACAGGTCACTCCATTTTCCCATCAGGAAGAAGAATGAACCACAGGCTCAGCCTACCCCCGAGAACCAAAATAGGGCCTGAAGCAATCCTGCGCTTTTGCGGCCAGCTCCCAAAAAAGCGAGGAGACAAATGGAGCTCAGGGGCACTGCAATTCACAAACGTGCAGAGTTATAAATGAGAACTCTCGTCCACAAATATATTGAGGGAAGGCAACGAAGAGGATTTGAAAGCAAGGCAGATTTGCAGGAAACAGATTTCAGGAGGTAGATTCGACTCGCCTTTAAAGCACATGAAAAGCGGCAAAACGTTGACAATGATGCCCTTGGCCAAAAAGGGCTTATGCGTTTTTTCCTGAATATATTCAGGAAAAAACGCATAAGCCCTTTTTGGCCAACCAAGCAAGACGGAAGGGAAAATCAGCGCTACAAAGAAGTCTCGCTTGCCCTCGGTCAAAAGGGCCATGCTGAACAAAGTGTAAAAACCAGAAAAGCAGGACAGGCCATGGAGACATGGGAGCCTTGCTACGCTGATGGGCGGGATGTAAATTGCCAACAGGCACTCTGTAGAAGAGTACGGTGTGTCCTGAAACAAGTAATAAACACAGCGTAGAGAGCATAGGGCACTTCCACTCATGGGCGTATAAATTGGGAAAACTAAAAATCAACAAGACACAGGCACCCTAAAGTTTACGGCTGCTCTGTTTCCAAGAACCTCCGCTTCGGTACACCTTCAATATCCCAGGAAAGAGAAAAATGGATAAAGAAATGGTGGTACTTGGCACAATGCAATATCACTCAGCCATGAAATCAATGTCATAAGGCTAGTTAGCAGCATGATGAGTGGATTTAGGTACGATGATTCTAAGTGAAATAAGTCACACAGAAAAAGACACTTATCCTAAGATATCGCTTATAGAGGGAATGTCAAAATCGCTACACTTGAACTGAATTACAAAACAGAACAGAGTCACACCTTTAGAAGACACACTATGGCTGCTTAACGGGAAAGGTGAGGTGGGGTGATGCATAAAACAAGGGTTTGAAATTAGCTCAGAGACCGCTCCATAAGCCAAATATGTAATAGACAAGGCCTACTCCCTGCTCAGTGAACTGGACTCAACACACCCTAGTCATCACACAAGAATATATCTGACTAGTAAGAATCTGAAAACCTATGTATCGATATCTCTCTGCAAGTGAATCAAGAGGGTGTAAAGCGGCATCAACACAGCAGGGAAAAGCAGCCAAGCCCGATTCTAAACATAAATTACTTTAAAAAACCCACAAAACAAAGACAGTGAAAGAGAGACAAATTCTTACAAAATCCGTTCAGGGTCTATGATGCAACCTGGATTGACCATATCTAGACCCACAGCTGGATGAGACATAAGGCTGGACACTCTTGGGGCTGAGAGGATTGGTGAGGTTGGGTGAGCAAACGCAGATACTTTAAAGTAACACTGTGGGGAATACACCCCATGGGTCTCAAATCTCCAGGTACAAGGGCATCCTCCTACATAAAAACATGCCTGGGAAACCCAGAAGATGGTATGCCATGAGATCGGGAAAGGTTTCTAAAACGCACCTCATTTCTCCTCTCCTTGTGCTCGGGTTCACCATTCCAGCTGCTTGACTAACCATCCCCCTATTTGGAGAATCAGCACCTTTAACCTCCTGATTGTACAGGTTGCAATTTGTCCTGAGGATGAACGGGAAGACGCGGAACCAACGAGAGACGAGCCCTAGGTGTTGGGACAGGCATAGGTCACTCCATTTTCCCATCAGGAAGAAGAATGAACCACAGGCTCAGCCTGCCCCCCAGAACCAAAATAGGGCCTGAAGCAATCCTGCGCTTTTGCTGCCAGCTCCCAAAAAAGCGAGGAGACAAATGGAGCTCAGGGGCACTGCAATTCACAAACGTGCAGAGTTATAAATGAGAACTCTCGTCCACAAATATATTGAGGGAAGGTAACGAAGAGGATTTGAAAGCAAGGCAGATTTGCAGGAAACAGATTTCAGGAGGTAGATTCGACTCGCCGTTAAAGCACATGAAAAGCGGCAAAACGTTGACAATGATGCCCTTGGCCAAAAAGGGCGTATGCGTTTTTTCCTGAATATATTCAGGAAGAAACGCATACGCCCTTTTTGGCCAACCAAGCAAGCCAGAAGGGCAAATCAGCGCTACAAAAATTCTCGCTTGCCCTCGGTCAAAAGGGCCATGCTGAACAAAGTGTAAAAACCAGAAAAGCAGGACAGGCCATGGAGACATGGGAGCCTTGCTACGCTGATGGGCGGGATGTAAATTGCCAACAGGCACTCTGGAGAAGAGTACGGTGTGTCCTGAAACAAGTAATAAACACAGCGTAGAGAGCATAGGGCACTTCCACTCATGGGCGTATAAATTGGGAAAACTAAAAATCAACAAGACACAGGCACCCCAAACTTTATGGCTGCTCTGTTTCCAAGAACCTCCGCTTCGGTACACCTTCAATATCCCAGGAAAGAGAAAAATCGATAAAGAAATGGTAGTACTTGGCACAATGGAATATCACTCAGCCATGAAATCAAAGTCATAAGGCTAGTTAGCAGCATGTTGAGTGGATTTAGATACGATGATTCTAAGTGAAATAAGTCACACAGAAAAAGACACTTATCCTAAGATATCGCTTATAGAGGGAATGTCAAAATCGCTACACTTGAACTGAATTACAAAACAGAACAGAGTCACACCTTTAGAAGACACACTATGGCTGCTTAACGGGAAAGGTGAGGTGGGGTGATGCATAAAACAAGGGTTTGAAATTAGCTCAGAGACCGCTCCATAAGCCAAATATGTAATAGACAAGGCCTACTCCCTGCTCAGTGAACTGGACTCAACACCCCCTAGTCACCACACAAGAATATATCTGACTAGTAAGAATCTGAAAACCTATGTATCGATATCTCTCTGCAAGTGAATCAAGAGGGTGTAAAGCGGCATCAACACAGCAGGGAAAAGCAGCCAAGCCCGATTCTAAACATAAATTACTTTAAAAAACCCACAAAACAAAGACAGTGAAAGAGAGAGAAATTCTTACAAAATCCGTTCAGGGTCTATGATGCAACCTGGATTGACCATATCTAGACCCACAGCTGGATGAGACAGAAGGCTGGACACTCTTGGGGCTGAGAGGATTGGTGAGGTTGGGTGAGCAAACGCAGATACTTTAAAGTAACACTGCGGGGAACACACCCCATGGGTCTCAAATCTCCAGGTACAAGGGCATCTTCCTACATCAAAACATGCATGGGAAACCCAGAAGATGGTATGCCATGAGATCGGGAAAGGTTTCTAAAACGCACCTCATTTCTCCTCTCATTGTGCTCGGGTTCACCATTCCAGCTGCTTGACTAACCATCTCCCTATTTGGAGAATCAGCACCTTTAACCTCCTGATTGTACAGGTTGCAATTTGTCCTGAGGATGAACGGGAAGACGCGGAACCAACGAGAGACGAGCCCTAGGTGTTGGGACAGGCATAGGTCATTCCATTTTCCCATCAGGAAGAAGAATGAACCACAGGCTCAGCCTGCCCCCCAGAACTAAAATAGGGCCTGAAGCAATCCTGCGCTTTTGCGGCCAGCTCCCAAAAAAGCGAGGAGACAAATGGAGCTCAGGGGCACTGCAATTCACAAACGTGCAGAGTTATAAATGAGAACTCTCGTCCACAAATATATTGAGGGAAGGCAACGAAGAGGATTTGAAAGCAAGGCAGATTTGCAGGAAACAGATTTCAGGAGGTAGATTCGACTCGCCTTTAAAGCACATGAAAAGCGGCAAAACGTTGACAATGATGCCCTTGGCCAAAAAGGGCGTATGCGTTTTTTTCTGAATATATTCAGGAAAAAACGCATACGCCCTTTTTGGCCAACCAAGCAAGCCGGAAGGGCAAATCAGCGCTACAAAGAAGTCTCGCTTGCCCTCGGTCAAAAGGGCCATGCTGAACAAACTGTAAAAACCAGAAAAGCAGGACAGGCTATGGAGACATGGGAGCCTTACTACGCTGATGGGCGGGATGTAAATTGCCAACAGGCACTCTGGAGAAGAGTACGGTGTGTCCTGAAACAAGTAATAAACACAGCGTAGAGAGCATAGGGCACTTCCACTCATGGGCATATAAATTGGGAAAACTAAAAATCAACAAGGCTCAGGCACCCTAAAGTTTACGGCTGCTCTGTTTCCAAGAACCTCCGCTTCGGTACACCTTCAATATCCCAGGAAAGAGAAAAATGGATAAAGAAATGGTGGTACTTGGCACAATGGAATATCACTCAGCCATGAAATCAATGTCATAAGGCTAGTTAGCAGCATGATGAGTGGATTTAGGTACGTTGATTCTAAGTGAAATAAGTCACACAGAAAAAGACACTTATCCTAAGATATCGCTTATAGAGGGAATGTCAAAATCGCTATACGTGAACTGAATTACAAAACAGAACAGAGTCACACCTTTAGAAGACACACTATGGCTGCTTAACGGGAAAGGTGAGGTGGGGTGATGCATAAAACAAGGGTTTGAAATTAGCTCAGACACCGCTCCATAAGCCAAATATGTAATAGACAAGGCCTACTCCCTGCTCAGTGAACTGGACTCAACACCCCCTAGTCACCGCACAGGAATATATCTGACTAGTATGAATCTGAAAACCTATGTATCGATATCTCTCTGCAAGTGAATCAAGAGGGTGTAAAGCGGCATAAACACAGCAGGGAAAAGCAGCCAAACCCCATTCTAAACATACATTACTTTAAAAAACCCACAAAGCAAAGACAGTGAAAGAGAGAGAAATTCTTACAAAATCCGTTCAGGGTCTCTGATGCAACCTGGATTGACCATATCTAGACCCACAGCTGGATGAGACATAAGGCTGGACACTCTTGGGGCTGAGAGGATTGGTGAGGTTGGGTGAGCAAATGCAGATACTTTAAAGTAATACCGCGGGGTACCCACCCCATGGGTCTCAAATCTCCAGGTACAAGGGAATCTTCCTACATCAAAACATGCATGGGAAACCCAGAAGATGGTATGCCGTGAGATCGGGAAAGGTTTCTAAAGCGCACCTCATTTCTCCTCTCCTTTTGCTCGGGTTCGCCATTTCAGCCACTTGACTAACCATCTCTCTACTTGGAGAATCAGCACCTTTAACCTCCTGTTTCGTCCAGGTTGCAATTTGTCCTGAGGATGAACGGGAAGACGGGAAACCAACGAGAGACTAGCCCTAGGTGTTGGGACAGGCACAGGTCACTCCATTTTCCCATCACGAAGAAGAATGAACCACAGGCTCAGCCTACCCCCGAGAACCAAAATAGGGACTGAAGCAATCCTGCGCTTTTGCGGCCAGCTCCCAAAAAAGCGAGGAGACAAATGGAGCTCAGGGGCACTGCAATTCACAAACGTGCAGAGTTATAAATGAGAACTCTCGTCCACAAATATATTGCGGGAAGGCAATGAAGAGGATTTGAAAGCAAGGCAGATTTGCAGGAAACAGATTTCAGGAGGTAGATTCGACTCGCCGTTAAAGCACATGAAAAGCGGCAAAACGTTGACAATGATGCCCTTGGCCAAAAAGGGCTTATGCGTTTTTTCCTGAATATATTCAGGAAAAAACGCATAAGCACTTTTTGGCCAACCAAGCAAGACGGAAGGGAAAATCAGCGCTACAAAGAAGTCTCGCTTGCCCTCGGTCAAAAGGGCCATGCTGAACAAAGTGTAAAAACCAGAAAAGCAGGACAGGCCATGGAGACATGGGAGCCTTGCTACGCTGATGGGCGGGATGTAAATTGCCAACAGGCACTCTGGAGAAGAGTACGGTGTGTCCTGAAACAAGTAATAAACACAGCGTAGAGAGCATAGGGCACTTCCATTCATGGGCGTATAAATTGGGAAAACTAAAAATCAACAAGACACAGGCACCCTAAAGTTTACGGCTGCTCTGTTTCCAAGAACCTCCGCTTCGGTACACCTTCAATATCCCAGGAAAGAGAAAAATGGATAAAGAAATGGTAGTACTTGGTACAATGGAATATCACTCAGCCATGAAATCAATGTCATAAGGCTAGTTAGCAGCATGATGAGTGGATTTAGATACGATGATTCTAAGTGAAATAAGTCACACAGAAAAAGACACTTATCCTAAGATATCGCTTATAGAGGGAATGTCAAAATCGCTACACTTGAACTGAATTACAAAACAGAACAGAGTCACACCTTTAGAAGACACACTATGGCTGCTTAACGGGAAAGGTGAGGTGGGGTGATGCATAAAACAAGGGTTTGAAATTAGCTCAGACACCGCTCCATAAGCCAAATATGTAATAGACAAGGCCTACTCCCTGCTCAGTGAACTGGACTCAACACACCCTAGTCACCACACAAGAATATATCTGACTAGTAAGAATCTGAAAACCTATGTATCGATATCTCTCTGCAAGTGAATCAAGAGGGTGTAAAGCGGCATCAACACAGCAGGGAAAAGCAGCCAAGCCCGATTCTAAACATAAATTACTTTAAAAAACCCACAAAACAAAGACAGTGAAAGAGAGAGAAATTCTTACAAAATCCGTTCAGGGTCTATGATGCAACCTGGATTGACCATATCTAGACCCACAGCTGGATGAGACAGAAGGCTGGACACTCTTGGGGCTGAGAGGATTGGTGAGGTTGGGTGAGCAAACGCAGATACTTTAAAGTAACACTGCGGGGAACACACCCCATGGGTCTCAAATCTCCAGGTACAAGGGCATCTTCCTACATCAAAACATGCATGGGAAACCCAGAAGATGGTATGCCATGAGATCAGGAAAGGTTTCTAAAACGCACCTCATTTCTCCTCTCATTGTGCTCGGGTTCACCATTCCAGCTGATTGACTAACCATCTCCCTATTTGGAGAATCAGCACCTTTAACCTCCTGATTGTACAGGTTGCAATTTGTCCTGAGGATGAACGGGAAGACGTGGAACCAACGAGAGACGAGCCCTAGGTGTTGGGACAGGCACAGGTCACTCCATTTTCCCATCAGGAAGAAGAATGAACCACAGGCTCAGCCTACCCCCGAGAACCAAAATAGGGCCTGAAGCAATCCTGCGCTTTTGCGGCCAGCTCCCAAAAAAGCGAGGAGACAAATGGAGCTCAGGGGCACTGCAATTCACAAACGTGCAGAGTTATAAATGAGAACTCTCGTCCACAAATATATTGAGGGAAGGCAACGAAGAGGATTTGAAAGCAAGGCAGATTTGCAGGAAACAGATTTCAGGAGGTAGATTCGACTCGCCGTTAAAGCACATGAAAAGCGGCAAAACGTTGACAATGATGCCCTTGGCCAAAAAGGGCTTATGCGTTTTTTCCTGAATATATTCAGGAAAAAACGCATAAGCCCTTTTTGGCCAACCAAGCAAGACGGAAGGGAAAATCAGCGCTACAAAGAAGTCTCGCTTGCCCTCGGTCAAAAGGGCCATGCTGAACAAATTGTAAAAACCAGAAAAGCAGGACAGGCCATGGAGACATGGGAGCCTTGCTACGCTGATGGGCGGGATGTAATTTGCCAACAGGCACTCTGGAGAAGAGTACGGTGTGTCCTGAAACAAGTAATAAACACAGCGTAGAGAGCATAGGGCACTTCCACTCATGGGCGTATAAATTGGGAAAACTAAAAATCAACAAGACACAGGCACCTTAAAGTTTACGGCTGCTCTGTTTCCAAGAACCTCCGCTTCGGTACACCTTCAATATCCCAGGAAAGAGAAAAATGGATAAAGAAATGGTGGTACTTGGCACAATGGAATATCACTCAGCCATGAAATCAATGTCATAAGGCTAGTTAGCAGCATGATGAGTGGATTTAGGTACGATGATTCTAAGTGAAATAAGTCACACAGAAAAAGACACTTATCCTAAGATATCGCTTATAGAGGGAATGTCAAAATCGCTACACTTGAACTGAATTACAAAACAGAACAGAGTCACACCTTTAGAAGACACACTATGGCTGCTTAACGGGAAAGGTGAGGTGGGGTGATGCATAAAACAAGGGTTTGAAATTAGCTCAGAGACCGCTCCATAAGCCAAATATGTAATAGACAAGGCCTACTCCCTGCTCAGTGAACTGGACTCAACACACCCTAGTCACCACACAAGAATATATCTGACTAGTAAGAATCTGAAAACCTATGTATCGATATCTCTCTGCAAGTGAATCAAGAGGGTGTAAAGCGGCATCAACACAGCAGGGAAAAGCAGCCAAACCCCATTCTAAACATACATTACTTTAAAAAACCCACAAAGCAAAGACAGTGAAAGAGAGAGAAATTCTTACAAAATCCGTTCAGGGTCTCTGATGCAACCTGGATTGACCATATCTAGACCCACAGCTGGATGAGACATAAGGCTGGACACTCTTGGGGCTGAGAGGATTGGTGAGGTTGGGTGAGCAAATGCAGATACTTTAAAGTAATACCGCGGGGTACCCACCCCATGGGTCTCAAATCTCCAGGTACAAGGGAATCTTCCTACATCAAAACATGCATGGGAAACCCAGAAGATGGTATGCCGTGAGATCGGGAAAGGTTTCTAAAGCGCACCTCATTTCTCCTCTCCTTTTGCTCGGGTTCGCCATTCCAGCCGCTTGACTAACCATCTCTCTACTTGGAGAATCAGCACCTTTAACCTCCTGTTTCGTCCAGGTTGCAATTTGTCCTGAGGATGAACGGGAAGACGGGGAACCAACGAGAGACTAGCCCTAGGTGTTGGGACAGGCACAGGTCACTCCATTTTCCCATCAGGAAGAAGAATGAACCACAGGCTCAGCCTACCCCCGAGAACCAAAATAGGGCCTGAAGCAATCCTGCGCTTTTGCGGCCAGCTCCCAAAAAAGCGAGGAGACAAATGGAGCTCAGGGGCACTGCAATTCACAAACGTGCAGAGTTATAAATGAGAACTCTCGTCCACAAATATATTGAGGGAAGGCAACGAAGAGGATTTGAAAGCAAGGCAGATTTGCAGGAAACAGATTTCAGGAGGTAGATTCGACTCGCCGTTAAAGCACATGAAAAGCGGCAAAACGTTGACAATGATGCCCTTGGCCAAAAAGGGCTTATGCGTTTTTTCCTGAATATATTCAGGAAAAAACGCATAAGCCCTTTTTGGCCAACCAAGCAAGACGGAAGGGAAAATCAGCGCTACAAAGAAGTCTCGCTTGCCCTCGGTCAAAAGGGCCATGCTGAACAAATTGTAAAAACCAGAAAAGCAGGACAGGCCATGGAGACATGGGAGCCTTGCTACGCTGATGGGCGGGATGTAATTTGCCAACAGGCACTCTGGAGAAGAGTACGGTGTGTCCTGAAACAAGTAATAAACACAGCGTAGAGAGCATAGGGCACTTCCACTCATGGGCGTATAAATTGGGAAAACTAAAAATCAACAAGACACAGGCACCTTAAAGTTTACGGCTGCTCTGTTTCCAAGAACCTCCGCTTCGGTACACCTTCAATATCCCAGGAAAGAGAAAAATGGATAAACAAATGGTGGTACTTGGCACAATGCAATATCACTCAGCCATGAAATCAATGTCATAAGGCTAGTTAGCAGCATGATGAGTGGATTTAGGTACGATGATTCTAAGTGAAATAAGTCACACAGAAAAAGACACTTATCCTAAGATATCGCTTATAGAGGGAATGTCAAAATCGCTACACTTGAACTGAATTACAAAACAGAACAGAGTCACACCTTTAGAAGACACACTATGGCTGCTTAACGGGAAAGGTGAGGTGGGGTGATGCATAAAACAAGGGTTTGAAATTAGCTCAGAGACCGCTCCATAAGCCAAATATGTAATAGACAAGGCCTACTCCCTGCTCAGTGAACTGGACTCAACACACCCTAGTCACCACACAAGAATATATCTGAGTAGTAAGAATCTGAAAACCTATGTATCGATATCTCTCTGCAAGTGAATCAAGAGGGTGTAAAGCGGCATCAACACAGCAGGGAAAAGCAGCCAAGCCCGATTCTAAACATAAATTACTTTAAAAAACCCACAAAACAAAGACAGTGAAAGAGAGAGAAATTCTTACAAAATCCGTTCAGGGTCTATGATGCAACCTGGATTGACCATATCTAGACCCACAGCTGGATGAGACATAAGGCTGGACACTCTTGGGGCTGAGAGGATTGGTGAGGTTGGGTGAGCAAACGCAGATACTTTAAAGTAACACTGCGGGGAATACACCCCATGGGTCTCAAATCTCCAGGTACAAGGGCATCTTCCTACATCAAAACATGCCTGGGAAACCCAGAAGATGGTATGCCATGAGATCGGGAAAGGTTTCTAAAATGCACCTCATTTCTCCTCTCCTTGTGCTCGGGTTCACAATTCCAGCTGCTTGACTAACCATCTCCCTACTTGGAGAATCAGCACCTTTAACCTCCTGATTGTACAGGTTGCAATTTGTCCTGAGGATGAACGGGAAGACGCGGAACCAAGGAGAGACGAGCCCTAGGTGTTGGGACAGGCATAGGTCACTCCATTTTCCCATCAGGAAGAAGAATGAACCACAGGCTCAGCCTGCCCCCCAGAACCAAAATAGGGCCTGAAGCAATCCTGCGCTTTTGCGGCCAGCTCCCAAAAAAGCGAGGAGACAAATGGAGCTCAGGGGCACTGCAATTCACAAACGTGCAGAGTTATAAATGAGAACTCTCGTCCACAAATATATTGAGGGAAGGCAACGAAGAGGATTTGAAAGCAAGGCAGTTTTGCAGGAAACAGATTTCAGGAGGTAGATTCGACTCGCCTTTAAAGCATATGAAAAGCGGCAAAACGTTGACAATGATGCCCTTGGCCAAAAAGGGCGTATGCGTTTTTTCCTGAATATATTCAGGAAGAAACGCATACGCCCTTTTTGGCCAACCAAGCAAGCCGGAAGGGCAAATCAGCACTACAAAGAAGTCTCGCTTGCCCTCGGTCAAAAGGGCCATGCTGAAAAAATTGTAAAAACCAGAAAAGCAGGACAGGCCATGGAGACATGGGAGCCTTGCTACGCTGATGGGCGGGATGTAATTTGCCAACAGGCACTCTGGAGAAGAGTACGGTGTGTCCTGAAACAAGTAATAAACACAGCGTAGAGAGCATAGGGCACTTCCACTCATGGGCGTATAAATTGGGAAAACTAAAATCAACAAGACACAGGCACCTTAAAGTTTACGGCTGCTCTGTTTCCAAGAACCTCCGCTTCGGTACACCTTCAATATCCCAGGAAAGAGAAAAATGGATAAAGAAATGGTGGTACTTGGCACAATGCAATATCACTCAGCCATGAAATCAATGTCATAAGGCTAGTTAGCAGCATGATGAGTGGATTTAGGTACGATGATTCTAAGTGAAATAAGTCACACAGAAAAAGACACTTATCCTAAGATATCGCTTATAGAGGGAATGTCAAAATCGCTACACTTGAACTGAATTACAAAACAGAACAGAGTCACACCTTTAGAAGACACACTATGGCTGCTTAACGGGAAAGGTGAGGTGGGGTGATGCATAAAACAAGGGTTTGAAATTAGCTCAGAGACCGCTCCATAAGCCAAATATGTAATAGACAAGGCCTACTCCCTGCTCAGTGAACTGGACTCAACACACTCTAGTCACCACACAAGAATATATCTGAGTAGTAAGAATCTGAAAACCTATGTATCGATATCTCTCTGCAAGTGAATCAAGAGGGTGTAAAGCGGCATCAACACAGCAGGGAAAAGCAGCCAAGCCCGATTCTAAACATAAATTACTTTAAAAAACCCACAAAACAAAGACAGTGAAAGACAGAGAAATTCTTACAAAATCCGTTCAGGGTCTATGATGCAACCTGGATTGACCATATCTAGACCCACAGCTGGATGAGACATAAGGCTGGACACTCTTGGGGCTGAGAGGATTGGTGACGTTGGGTGAGCCAACGCAGATACTTTAAAGTAACACTGCGGGGAACACACCCCATGGGTCTCAAATCTCCAGGTACAAGGGCATCTTCCTACATCAAAACATGCATGGGAAACCCAGAAGATGGTATGCCATGAGATCGGGAAAGGTTTCTAAAATGCACCTCATTTCTCCTCTCCTTGTGCTCGGGTTCACCATTCCAGCTGCTTGACTAACCATCTCCCTACTTGGAGAATCAGCACCTTTAACCTCCTGATTGTACAGGTTGCAATTTGTCCTGAGGATGAACGTGAAGACGGGGAACCAACGAGAGACGAGCCCTAGGTGTTGGGACAGGCATAGGTCACTCCATTTTCCCATCAGGAAGAAGAATGAACCACAGGCTCAGCCTACCCCCCAGAACCAAAATAGGGCCTGAATCAATCCTGCGCTTTTGCGGCCAGCTCCCAAAAAAGCGAGGAGCCAAATGGAGCTCAGGGGCACTGCAATTCACAAACGTGCAGAGTTATAAATGAGAACTCTCGTCCACAAATATATTGAGGGAAGGCAACGAAGAGGATTTGAAAGCAAGGCAGATTTGCAGGAAACAGATTTCAGGGGGTAGATTCGACTCGCCTATAAAGCACATGAAAAGCGGCAAAACGTTGACAATGATGCCCTTGGCCAAAAAGGGCGTATGCGTTTTTCCTTGAATATATTCAGGAAAAAAAGCATACGCCCTTTTTGGCCAACCAAGCAAGCCGGAAGGGCAAATCAGCGCTACAAAGAAGTCTCGCTTGCCCTCGGTGAAAAGGGCCATGCTGAACAAAGTGTAAAAACCTGAAAAGCAGGACAGGCCATGGAGACATGGGAGCCTTGCTACGCTGATGGGCGGGATGTAAATTGCCAACAGGCACTCTGGAGATGAGTACGGTGTGTCCTGAAACAAGTAATAAACACAGCGTTGAGAGCATAGGGCACTTCCACTCATGGGCGTATAAATTGGCAAAACTAAAAATCAACAAGACACAGGCACCCCAAACTTTATGGCTGCTCTGTTTCCAAGAACCTCCGCTTCGGTACACCTTCAATATCCCAGGAAAGAGAAAAATGGATAAAGAAATGGTGGTACTTGGCACAATGCAATATCACTCAGCCATGAAATCAATGTCATAAGGCTAGTTAGCAGCATGATGAGTGGATTTAGGTACGATGATTCTAAGTGAAATAAGTCACACAGAAAAAGACACTTATCCTAAGATATCGCTTATAGAGGGAATGTCAAAATCGCTACACTTGAACTGAATTACAAAACAGAACAGAGTCACACCTTTAGAAGACACACTATGGCTGCTTAACGGGAAAGGTGAGGTGGGGTGATGCATAAAACAAGGGTTTGAAATTAGCTCAGAGACCGCTCCATAAGCCAAATATGTAATAGACAAGGCCTACTCCCTGCTCAGTGAACTGGACTCAACACCCCCTAGTCACCGCACAGGAATATATCTGACTAGTATGAATCTGAAAACCTATGTATCGATATCTCTCTGCAAGTGAATCAAGAGGGTGTAAAGCGGCATAAACACAGCAGGGAAAAGCAGCTAAACCCCATTCTAAACATACATTACTTTAAAAAACCCACAAAGCAAAGACAGTGAAAGGGAGAGAAATTCTTACAAAATCCGTTCAGGGTCTCTGATGCAACCTGGATTGACCATATCTAGACCCACAGCTGGATGAGACATAAGGCTGGACACTCTTGGGGCTGAGAGGATTGGTGAGGTTGGGTGAGCAAATGCAGATACTTTAAAGTAATACCGCGCGGTACCCACACCATGGGTCTCAAATCTCCAGGTACAAGGGAATCTTCCTACATCAAAACAGGCATGGGAAACCCAGAAGATGGTATGCCGTGAGATCGGGAAAGGTTTCTAAAACGCACCTCATTTCTCCTCTCCTTGTGCTCGGGTTCGCCATTCCAGCCGCTTGACTAACCATCTCCCTACTTGGAGAATCAGCACCTTTAACCTCCTGTTTCGTCCAGGTTGCAATTTGTCCTGAGGATGAACGGGAAGACGGGGAACCAACGAGAGACTAGCCCTAGGTGTTGGGACAGGCACAGGTCACTCCATTTTCCCATCAGGAAGAAGAATGAACCACAGGCTCAGCCTGCCCCCCAGAACCAAAATAGGGCCTGAAGCAATCCTGCGCTTTTGCGGCCAGCTCCCAAAAAAGCGAGGAGACAAATGGAGCTCAGGGGCACTGCAATTCACAAACGTGCAGAGTTATAAATGAGAACTCTCGTCCACAAATATATTGAGGGAAGGCAACGAAGAGGATTTGAAAGCAAGGCAGATTTGCAGGAAACAGATTTCAGGAGGTAGATTCGACTCGCCTTTAAAGCACATGAAAAGCGGCAAAAGGTTGACAATGATGCCCTTGGCCAAAAAGGGCGTATGCGTTTTTTCCTGAATATATTCAGGAAAAAACGCATACGCCCTTTTTGGCCAACCAAGCAAGCCGGAAGGGCAAATCAGCGCTACAAAGAAGTCTCGCTTGCCCTCGGTCAAAAGGGCCATGCTGAACAAAGTGTAAAAACCAGAAAAGCAGGACAGGCCATGGAGACATGGGAGCCTTGCTACGCTGATGGGCGGGATGTAAATTGCCAACAGGCACTCTGGAGAAGAGTACGGTGTGTCCTGAAACAAGTAATAAACACAGCGTTGAGAGCATAGGGCACTTCCACTCATGGGCGTATAAATTGGGAAAACTAAAAATCAACAAGACACAGGCACCCCAAACTTTACGGCTGCTCTGTTTCCAAGAACCTCCGCTTCGGTACACCTTCAATATCCCAGGAAAGAGAAAAATGGATAAAAAAATGCTGGTACTTGGCACAATGCAATATCACTCAGCCATGAAATCAATGTCATAAGGCTAGTTAGCAGCATGATGAGTGGATTTAGGTCCGATGATTCTAAGTGAAATAAGTCACAGAAAAAGGCACTTATCCTAAGATATCGCTTATAGAGGGAATGTCAAAATCGCTACACTTGAACTGAATTACAAAACAGAACAGAGGCACACCTTTAGAAGACACACTATGGCTGCTTAACCGGAAAGGTGAGGTGGGGTGATGCATAAAACAAGGGTTTGAAATTAGCTCAGAGACCGCTCCATAAGCCAAATATGTAATAGACAAGGCCTACTCCCTGCTCAGTGAACTGGACTCAACACACCCTAGTCACCACACAAGAATATATCTGACTAGTAAGAATCTGAAAACCTATGTATCCATATCTCTCTGCAAGTGAATCAAGAGGGTGTAAAGCGGCATCAACACAGCAGGGAAAAGCAGCCAAGCCCGATTCTAAACATAAATTACTTTAAAAAACCCACAAAACAAAGACAGTGAAAGAGAGAGAAATTCTTACAAAATCCGTTCAGGGTCTATGATGCAACCTGGATTGACCATATCTAGACCCACAGCTGGATGAGACAGAAGGCTGGACACTCTTGGGGCTGAGAGGATTGGTGAGGTTGGGTGAGCAAACGCAGATACTTTAAAGTAACACTGCGTGGAACACACCCCATGGGTCTCAAATCTCCAGGTACAAGGGCATCTTCCTACATCAAAACATGCATGGGAAACCCAGAAGATGGTATGCCATGAGATCGGGAAAGGTTTCTAAAATGCACCTCATTTCTCCTCTCCTTGTGCTCGGGTTCACCATTCCAGCTGCTTGACTAACCATCTCCCTACTTGGAGAATCAGCACCTTTAACCTCCTGATTGTACAGGTTGCAATTTGTCCTGAGGATGAACGTGAAGACGGGGAACCAACGAGAGACGAGCCCTAGGTGTTGGGACAGGCATAGGTCACTCCATTTTCCCATCAGGAAGAAGAATGAACCACAGGCTCAGCCTGCCCCCCAGAACCAAAATAGGGCCTGAAGCAATCGTGCGCTTTTGCGGCCAGCTCCCAAAAAAGCGAGGAGACAAATGGAGCTCAGGGGCACTGCAATTCACAAACGTGCAGAGTTATAAATGAGAACTCTTGTCCACAAATATATTGAGGGAAGGCAACGAAGAGGATTTGAAAGCAAGGCAGATTTGCAGGAAACAGATTTCAGGAGGTAGATTCGACTCGCCTTTAAAGCACATGAAAAGCGGCAAAAGGTTGACAATGATGCCCTTGGCCAAAAAGGGCTTATGCGTTTTTTCCTGAATATATTCAGGAAAAAACGCATACGCCCTTTTTGGCCAACCAAGCAAGCCGGAAGGGCAAATCAGCGCTACAAAGAAGTCTCGCTTGCCCTCGGTCAAAAGGGCCATGCTGAACAAAGTGTAAAAACCAGAAAAGCAGGACAGGCCATGGAGACATGGGAGCCTTGCTACGCTGATGGGCGGGATGTAAATTGCCAACAGGCACTCTGGAGATGAGTACGGTGTGTCCTGAAACAAGTAATAAACACAGCGTTGAGAGCATATGGCACTTCCACTCATGGGCGTATAAATTGGGAAAACTAAAAATCAACAAGACACAGGCACCCCAAACTTTACGGCTGCTCTGTTGCCAAGAACCTCCGCTTCGGTACATCTTCAATATCCCAGGAAAGAGAAAAATGGATAAAGAAATGGTGGTACTTGGCACAATGCAATATTACTAAGCCATGAAATCAATGTCATAAGGCTAGTTAGCAGCATGATGAGTGGATTTAGGTACGATGATTCTAAGTGAAATAAGTCACACAGAAAAAGGCACTTATCCTAAGATATCGCTTATAGAGGGAATGTCAAAATCGCTACACTTGAACTGAATTACAAAACAGAACAGAGGCACACCTTTAGAAGACACACTATGGCTGCTTAACCGGAAAGGTGAGGTGGGGTGATGCATAAAACAAGGGTTTGAAATTAGCTCAGAGACCGCTCCATAAGCCAAATATGTAATAGACAAGGCCTACTCCCTGCTCAGTGAACTGGACTCAACAAACCCTAGTCACCACACAAGAATATATCTGACTAGTAAGAATCTGAAAACCTATGTATCGATATCTCTCTGCAAGTGAATCAAGAGGGTGTAAAGCGGCATCAACACAGCAGGGAAAAGCAGCCAAGCCCGATTCTAAACATAAATTACTTTAAAAAACCCAGAAAACAAAGACAGTGAAAGAGAGAGAAATTCTTACAAAATCCGTTCAGGGTCTATGATGCAACCTGGATTGACCATATCTAGACCCACAGCTGGATGAGACAGAAGGCTGGACACTCTTGGGGCTGAGAGGATTGGTGAGGTTGGGTGAGCAAACGCAGATACTTTAAAGTAACACTGCGGGGAACACACCCCATGGGTCTCAAATCTCCAGGTACAAGGGCATCTTCCTACATCAAAACATGCATGGGAAACCCAGAAGATGGTATGCCATGAGATCGGGAAAGTTTTCTAAAACGAACTTCATTTCTCCTCTCCTTGTGCTTGGGTTCGCCATTCCAGTCGCTTGACTAACCATCTCCCTACTTGGAGAATCAGCACCTTTAACCTCCTGTTTCGTCCAGGTTGCAATTTGTCCTGAGGATGAACGGGAAGACGGGGAACCAACGAGAGACTAGCCCTAGGTGTTGGGACAGGCACAGGTCACTCCATTTTCCCATCAGGAAGAAGAATGAACCACAGGCTCAGCCTGCACCCCAGAACCAAAATAGGGCCTGAAGCAATCCTGCGCTTTTGCGGCCAGCTCCCAAAAAAGCGAGGAGACAAATGGAGCTCAGGGGCACTGCAATTCACAAACGTGCAGAGTTATAAATGAGAACTCTCGTCCACAAATATATTGAGGGAAGGCAACGAAGAGGATTTGAAAGCAAGGCAGATTTGCAGGAAACAGATTTCAGGAGGTAGATTCGACTCGCCTTTAAAGCACATGAAAAGCGGCAAAACGTTGACAATGATGCCCTTGGCCAAAAAGGGCGTATGCGTTTTTTCCTGAATATATTCAGGAAAAAACGCATACGCCCTTTTTGGCCAACCAAGCAAGCCGGAAGTGCAAATCAACGCTACAAAGAAGTCTCGCTTGCCCTCGGTCAAAAGGGCCATGCTGAACAAAGTGTAAAAACCAGAAAAGCAGGACAGGCCATGGAGACATGGGAGCCTTACTACGCTGATGGGCGGGATGTAAATTGCCAACAGGCACTCTGGAGAAGAGTACGGTGTGTCCTGAAACAAGTAATAGACACAGCGTAGAGAGCATAGGGTACTTCCACTCATGGGCGTATAAATTGGGAAAACTAAAAATCAACAAGACACAGGCACCCTAAAGTTTACGGCTGCTCTGTTTCCAAGAACCTCCGCTTCGGTACACCTTCAATATACCAGGAAAGAGAAAAATGGATAAAGAAATGGTGGTACTTGGCACAATGGAATATCACTCAGCCATGAAATCAATGTCATAAGGCTAGTTAGCAGCATGATGAGTGGATTTAGGTACGATGATTCTAAGTGAAATAAGTCACACAGAAAAAGGCACTTATCCTAAGATATCGCTTATAGAGGGAATGTCAAACTCGCTACACTTGAACTGAATTACAAAACAGAACAGAGTCACACCTTTAGAAGACACACTATGGCTGCTTAACCGGAAAGGTGAGGTGGGGTGTTGCATAAAACAAGGGTTTGAAATTAGCTCAGACACCGCTCCATAAGCCAAATATGTAATAGACAAGGCCTACTCCCTGCTCATTGAATTGGACTCAACACCCCCTAGTCACCGCACAAGAATATATCTGACTAATATGAATCTGAAAACCTATGTATTGATATCTCTCTGCAAGTGAATCAAGAGGGTGTAAAGCGGCATAAACACAGCAGGGAATAGCAGCCAAACCCCATTCTAAACATAAATTACTTTAAAAAAGCCACAAAGCAGAGACAGTGAAAGAGAGAGAAATTCTTACAAAATCCGTTCAGGGTCTCTGATGCAACCTGGATTGACCATATCTAGACCCACAGCTGGATGAGACATAAGGCTGGACACTCTTGGGGCTGAGAGGATTGGTGAGGTTGGGTGAGCAAATGCAGATACTTTAAAGTAATACCGCGGGGTACCCACCCCATGGGTCTCAAATCTCCAGGTACAAGGGAATCTTCCTATATCAAAACATGCATGGGAAACCCAGAAGATGGTATGCAATGAGATCGGGAAAGGTTTCTAAAACGCACCTCATTTCTCCTCTCCTTGTGCTCGGGTTCGCCATTCCAGCTGCTTGACTAACCATCTCCCTACTTGGAGAATCAGCACCTTTAACCTCCTGTTTCGTCCAGGTTGCAATTTGTCCTGAGGATGAACAGGAAGACGGGGAACCAACGAAAGACTAGCCCTAGGTGTTGGGACAGGCACAGGTCACTCCATTTTCCCATCAGGAAGAAGAATGAACCACAGGCTCAGCCTGCCCCCCAGAACCAAAATAGGGCCTGAAGCAATCCTGCGCTTTTGCGGCCAGCTCCCAAAACTCGAGGAGACAAATGGAGCTCAGGGGCACTGCAATTCACAAACGTGCAGAGTTATAAATGACAACTCTCGTCCACAAATATATTGAGGGAAGGCAACGAAGAGGATTTGAAAGCAAGGCAGATTTGCAGGAAACAGATTTCAGGAGGTAGATTCGACTCGCCTTTAAAGCACATGAAAAGCGGCAAAACGTTGACAATGATGCCCTTGGCCAAAAAGGGCGTATGCGTTTTTTCCTGAATATATTCAGGAAAAAACGCATACGCCCTTTTTGGCCAACCAAGCAAGCCGGAAGTGCAAATCAACGCTACAAAGAAGTCTCGCTTGCCCTCGGTCAAAAGGGCCATGCTGAACAAAGTGTAAAAACCAGAAAAGCAGGACAGGCCATGGAGACATGGGAGCCTTAGTACGCTGATGGGCGGGATGTAAATTGCCAACAGGCACTCTGGAGAAGAGTACGGTGTGTCCTGAAACAAATAATAAACACAGCGTAGAGAGCATAGGGCACTTCCACTCATGGGCGTATAAATTGGGAAAACTAAAAATCAACAAGACACAGGCACCCCAAACTTTACGGCAGCTCTGTTTCCAAGAACCTCCGCTTCGGTACACCTTCAATATCCCAGGAAAGAGAAAAATGGATAAAGAAATGGTGGTACTTGGCACAATGGAATATCACTCAGCCATGAAATCAATGTCATAAGACTAGTTAGCAGCATGATGAGTGGATTTAGGTACGATGATTCTAAGTGAAATAAGTCACACAGAAAAAGGCACTTATCCTAAGATATCGCTTATAGAGGGAATGTCAAAATCGCTACACTTGAACTGAATTACAAAACAGAACAGAGGCACACCTTTAGAAGACACACTATGGCTGCTTAACCGGAAAGGTGAGGTGGGGTGATGCATAAAACAAGGGTTTGAAATTAGCTCAGACACCGCTCCATAAGCCAAATATGTAATAGACAAGGCCTACTCCCTGCTCAGTGAACTGGACTCAACACCCCCTAGTCACCGCACAAGAATATATCGGACTAGTATGAATCTGAAAACCTATGTATTGATATCTCTCTGCAAGTGAATCAAGAGGGTGTAAAGCGGCATAAACACAGCAGGGAATAGCAGCCAAACCCCATTCTAAACATACATTACTTTAAAAAAACCCACAAAGCAAAGACAGTGAAAGAGAGAGAAATTCTTACAAAATACGTTCAGGGTCTCTGATGCAACCTGGATTGACCATATCTAGACCCACAGCTGGATGAGACATAAGTCTGGACACTCTTGGGGCTGAGAGGATTGGTGAGGTTGGGTGAGCAAATGCAGATACTTTAAAGTAATACCGCGGGGTACCCACCCCATGGGTCCCAAATCTCCAGGTACAAGGGAATCTTCCTACATCAAAACATGCATGGGAAACCCAGAAGATGGTATGCCATGAGATTGGGAAAGGTTTCTAAAACGCACCTCATTTCTCCTCTCCTTGTGCTCGGGTTCGCCATTCCAGCCGCTTGACTAACCATCTCCCTACTTGGAGAATCAGCACCTTTAACCTCCTGTTTCCTCCAGGTTGCAATTTGTCCTGAGGATGAACGGGAAGACGGGGAACCAACGAAAGACTAGCCCTAGGTGTTGGGACAGGCACAGGTTACTCCATTTTCCCATCAGGAAAAAGAATGAACCACAGGCTCAGCCTACCCCCCAGAACCAAAATAGGGCCTGAAGCAATCCTGCGCTTTTGCGGCCAGCTCCCAATAAAGCGAGGAGACAAATGGAGCTTAGGGGCACTGCAATTCACAAACGTGCAGAGTCATAAATGAGAACTCTCGTCCACAAATATATTGAGGGAAGGCAACGAAGAGGATTTGAAAGCAAGGCAGATTTGCAGGAAACAGATTTCAGGAGGTAAATTCGACTCGCCTTTAAAGCACATGAAAAGCGGCAAAACGTTGACAATGATGCCCTTGGCCAAAAAGGGCGTATGCCTTTTTTCCTGAATATATTCAGGAAAAAAGGCATACGCCCTTTTTGGCCAACCAAGCAAGCCGGAAGGGCAAATCAACGCTACAAAGAAGTCTCGCTTGCCCTCGGTCAAAAGGGCCATGCTGAACAAAGTGTAAAAACCAGAAAAGCAGGACAGGCCATGGAGACATGGGAGCCTTACTATGCTGATGGGCGGGATGTAAATTGCCAACAGGCACTCTGGGGAAGAGTACGGTGTGTCCTGAAACAAGTAATAACCACAGCGTAGAGAGCATAGGGCACTTCCACTCATGGGCGTATAATTTGGGAAAACTAAAAATCAACAAGACACAGGCACCCTAAAGTTTACGGCTGCTCTGTTTCCAAGAACCTCCGCTTCGGTACACCTTCAATATCCCAGGAAAGAGAAAAATGGATAAAGAAATGGTGGTACTTGGCACAATGGAATATCACTCAGCCATGAAATCAATGTCATAAGGCTAGTTAGCAGCATGATGAGTGGATTTAGGTACGATGATTCTAAGTGAAATAAGTCACACAGAAAAAGGCACTTATCCTAAGATATCGCTTATAGAGGGAATGTCAAAATCGCTACACTTGAACTGAATTACAAAACAGAACAGAGGCACACCTTTAGAAGACACACTATGGCTGCTTAACCGGAAAGGTGAGGTGGGGTGATGCATAAAACAAGGGTTTGAAATTAGCTCAGACACCGCTCCATAAGCCAAATATGTAATATACAAGGCCTACTCCCTGCTCATTGAATTGGACTCAACACCCCCTAGTCACCGCACAAGAATATATCTGACTAATATGAATCTGAAAACCTATGTATTGATATCTCTCTGCAAGTGAATCAAGAGGGTGTAAAGCGGCATAAACACAGCAGGGAATAGCAGCCAAACCCCATTCTAAACATAAATTACTTTAAAAAACCCACAAAACAAAGACAGTGAAAGAGAGAGAAATTCTTACAAAATCCGTTCAGGGTCTATGATGCAACCTGGATTGACCATATCTAGACCCACAGCTGGATGAGACAGAAGGCTGGACACTCTTGGGGCTGAGAGGATTGGTGAGGTTGGGTGAGCAAACGCAGATACTTTAAAGTAACACTGCGTGGAACACACCCCATGGGTCTCAAATCTCCAGGTACAAGGGCATCTTCCTACATCAAAACATGCATGGGAAACCCAGAAGATGGTATGCCATGAGATCGGGAAAGGTTTCTAAAATGCACCTCATTTCTCCTCTCCTTGTGCTCGGGTTCACCATTCCAGCTGCTTGACTAACCATCTCCCTACTTGGAGAATCAGCACCTTTAACCTCCTGATTGTACAGGTTGCAATTTGTCCTGAGGATGAACGTGAAGACGGGGAACCAACGAGAGACGAGCCCTAGGTGTTGGGACAGGCATAGGTCACTCCATTTTCCCATCAGGAAGAAGAATGAACCACAGGCTCAGCCTGCCCCCCAGAACCAAAATAGGGCCTGAAGCAATCGTGCGCTTTTGCGGCCAGCTCCCAAAAAAGCGAGGAGACAAATGGAGCTCAGGGGCACTGCAATTCACAAACGTGCAGAGTTATAAATGAGAACTCTTGTCCACAAATATATTGAGGGAAGGCAACGAAGAGGATTTGAAAGCAAGGCAGATTTGCAGGAAACAGATTTCAGGAGGTAGATTCGACTCGCCTTTAAAGCACATGAAAAGCGGCAAAAGGTTGACAATGATGCCCTTGGCCAAAAAGGGCTTATGCGTTTTTTCCTGAATATATTCAGGAAAAAACGCATAAGCCCTTTTTGGCCAACCAAGCAAGCCGGAAGGGCAAATCAGCGCTACAAAGAAGTCTCGCTTGCCCTCGGTCAAAAGGGCCATGCTGAACAAAGTGTAAAAACCAGAAAAGCAGGACAGGCCATGGAGACATGGGAGCCTTGCTACGCTGATGGGCGGGATGTAAATTGCCAACAGGCACTCTGGAGATGAGTACGGTGTGTCCTGAAACAAGTAATAAACACAGCGTTGAGAGCATATGGCACTTCCACTCATGGGCGTATAAATTGGGAAAACTAAAAATCAACAAGACACAGGCACCCCAAACTTTACGGCTGCTCTGTTGCCAAGAACCTCCGCTTCGGTACATCTTCAATATCCCAGGAAAGAGAAAAATGGATAAAGAAATGGTGGTACTTGGCACAATGCAATATTACTAAGCCATGAAATCAATGTCATAAGGCTAGTTAGCAGCATGATGAGTGGATTTAGGTACGATGATTCTAAGTGAAATAAGTCACACAGAAAAAGGCACTTATCCTAAGATATCGCTTATAGAGGGAATGTCAAAATCGCTACACTTGAACTGAATTACAAAACAGAACAGAGGCACACCTTTAGAAGACACACTATGGCTGCTTAACCGGAAAGGTGAGGTGGGGTGATGCATAAAACAAGGGTTTGAAATTAGCTCAGAGACCGCTCCATAAGCCAAATATGTAATAGACAAGGCCTACTCCCTGCTCAGTGAACTGGACTCAACAAACCCTAGTCACCACACAAGAATATATCTGACTAGTAAGAATCTGAAAACCTATGTATCGATATCTCTCTGCAAGTGAATCAAGAGGGTGTAAAGCGGCATCAACACAGCAGGGAAAAGCAGCCAAGCCCGATTCTAAACATAAATTACTTTAAAAAACCCAGAAAACAAAGACAGTGAAAGAGAGAGAAATTCTTACAAAATCCGTTCAGGGTCTATGATGCAACCTGGATTGACCATATCTAGACCCACAGCTGGATGAGACAGAAGGCTGGACACTCTTGGGGCTGAGAGGATTGGTGAGGTTGGGTGAGCAAACGCAGATACTTTAAAGTAACACTGCGGGGAACACACCCCATGGGTCTCAAATCTCCAGGTACAAGGGCATCTTCCTACATCAAAACATGCATGGGAAACCCAGAAGATGGTATGCCATGAGATCGGGAAAGTTTTCTAAAACGAACTTCATTTCTCCTCTCCTTGTGCTTGGGTTCGCCATTCCAGTCGCTTGACTAACCATCTCCCTACTTGGAGAATCAGCACCTTTAACCTCCTGTTTCGTCCAGGTTGCAATTTGTCCTGAGGATGAACGGGAAGACGGGGAACCAACGAGAGACTAGCCCTAGGTGTTGGGACAGGCACAGGTCACTCCATTTTCCCATCAGGAAGAAGAATGAACCACAGGCTCAGCCTGCACCCCAGAACCAAAATAGGGCCTGAAGCAATCCTGCGCTTTTGCGGCCAGCTCCCAAAAAAGCGAGGAGACAAATGGAGCTCAGGGGCACTGCAATTCACAAACGTGCAGAGTTATAAATGAGAACTCTCGTCCACAAATATATTGAGGGAAGGCAACGAAGAGGATTTGAAAGCAAGGCAGATTTGCAGGAAACAGATTTCAGGAGGTAGATTCGACTCGCCTTTAAAGCACATGAAAAGCGGCAAAACGTTGACAATGATGCCCTTGGCCAAAAAGGGCGTATGCGTTTTTTCCTGAATATATTCAGGAAAAAACGCATACGCCCTTTTTGGCCAACCAAGCAAGCCGGAAGTGCAAATCAACGCTACAAAGAAGTCTCGCTTGCCCTCGGTCAAAAGGGCCATGCTGAACAAAGTGTAAAAACCAGAAAAGCAGGACAGGCCATGGAGACATGGGAGCCTTACTACGCTGATGGGCGGGATGTAAATTGCCAACAGGCACTCTGGAGAAGAGTACGGTGTGTCCTGAAACAAGTAATAGACACAGCGTAGAGAGCATAGGGTACTTCCACTCATGGGCGTATAAATTGGGAAAACTAAAAATCAACAAGACACAGGCACCCTAAAGTTTACGGCTGCTCTGTTTCCAAGAACCTCCGCTTCGGTACACCTTCAATATACCAGGAAAGAGAAAAATGGATAAAGAAATGGTGGTACTTGGCACAATGGAATATCACTCAGCCATGAAATCAATGTCATAAGGCTAGTTAGCAGCATGATGAGTGGATTTAGGTACGATGATTCTAAGTGAAATAAGTCACACAGAAAAAGGCACTTATCCTAAGATATCGCTTATAGAGGGAATGTCAAACTCGCTACACTTGAACTGAATTACAAAACAGAACAGAGTCACACCTTTAGAAGACACACTATGGCTGCTTAACCGGAAAGGTGAGGTGGGGTGTTGCATAAAACAAGGGTTTGAAATTAGCTCAGACACCGCTCCATAAGCCAAATATGTAATAGACAAGGCCTACTCCCTGCTCATTGAATTGGACTCAACACCCCCTAGTCACCGCACAAGAATATATCTGACTAATATGAATCTGAAAACCTATGTATTGATATCTCTCTGCAAGTGAATCAAGAGGGTGTAAAGCGGCATAAACACAGCAGGGAATAGCAGCCAAACCCCATTCTAAACATAAATTACTTTAAAAAAGCCACAAAGCAGAGACAGTGAAAGAGAGAGAAATTCTTACAAAATCCGTTCAGGGTCTCTGATGCAACCTGGATTGACCATATCTAGACCCACAGCTGGATGAGACATAAGGCTGGACACTCTTGGGGCTGAGAGGATTGGTGAGGTTGGGTGAGCAAATGCAGATACTTTAAAGTAATACCGCGGGGTACCCACCCCATGGGTCTCAAATCTCCAGGTACAAGGGAATCTTCCTATATCAAAACATGCATGGGAAACCCAGAAGATGGTATGCAATGAGATCGGGAAAGGTTTCTAAAACGCACCTCATTTCTCCTCTCCTTGTGCTCGGGTTCGCCATTCCAGCTGCTTGACTAACCATCTCCCTACTTGGAGAATCAGCACCTTTAACCTCCTGTTTCGTCCAGGTTGCAATTTGTCCTGAGGATGAACAGGAAGACGGGGAACCAACGAAAGACTAGCCCTAGGTGTTGGGACAGGCACAGGTCACTCCATTTTCCCATCAGGAAGAAGAATGAACCACAGGCTCAGCCTGCCCCCCAGAACCAAAATAGGGCCTGAAGCAATCCTGCGCTTTTGCGGCCAGCTCCCAAAACTCGAGGAGACAAATGGAGCTCAGGGGCACTGCAATTCACAAACGTGCAGAGTTATAAATGACAACTCTCGTCCACAAATATATTGAGGGAAGGCAACGAAGAGGATTTGAAAGCAAGGCAGATTTGCAGGAAACAGATTTCAGGAGGTAGATTCGACTCGCCTTTAAAGCACATGAAAAGCGGCAAAACGTTGACAATGATGCCCTTGGCCAAAAAGGGCGTATGCGTTTTTTCCTGAATATATTCAGGAAAAAACGCATACGCCCTTTTTGGCCAACCAAGCAAGCCGGAAGTGCAAATCAACGCTACAAAGAAGTCTCGCTTGCCCTCGGTCAAAAGGGCCATGCTGAACAAAGTGTAAAAACCAGAAAAGCAGGACAGGCCATGGAGACATGGGAGCCTTAGTACGCTGATGGGCGGGATGTAAATTGCCAACAGGCACTCTGGAGAAGAGTACGGTGTGTCCTGAAACAAATAATAAACACAGCGTAGAGAGCATAGGGCACTTCCACTCATGGGCGTATAAATTGGGAAAACTAAAAATCAACAAGACACAGGCACCCCAAACTTTACGGCAGCTCTGTTTCCAAGAACCTCCGCTTCGGTACACCTTCAATATCCCAGGAAAGAGAAAAATGGATAAAGAAATGGTGGTACTTGGCACAATGGAATATCACTCAGCCATGAAATCAATGTCATAAGACTAGTTAGCAGCATGATGAGTGGATTTAGGTACGATGATTCTAAGTGAAATAAGTCACACAGAAAAAGGCACTTATCCTAAGATATCGCTTATAGAGGGAATGTCAAAATCGCTACACTTGAACTGAATTACAAAACAGAACAGAGGCACACCTTTAGAAGACACACTATGGCTGCTTAACCGGAAAGGTGAGGTGGGGTGATGCATAAAACAAGGGTTTGAAATTAGCTCAGACACCGCTCCATAAGCCAAATATGTAATAGACAAGGCCTACTCCCTGCTCAGTGAACTGGACTCAACACCCCCTAGTCACCGCACAAGAATATATCGGACTAGTATGAATCTGAAAACCTATGTATTGATATCTCTCTGCAAGTGAATCAAGAGGGTGTAAAGCGGCATAAACACAGCAGGGAATAGCAGCCAAACCCCATTCTAAACATACATTACTTTAAAAAAACCCACAAAGCAAAGACAGTGAAAGAGAGAGAAATTCTTACAAAATACGTTCAGGGTCTCTGATGCAACCTGGATTGACCATATCTAGACCCACAGCTGGATGAGACATAAGTCTGGACACTCTTGGGGCTGAGAGGATTGGTGAGGTTGGGTGAGCAAATGCAGATACTTTAAAGTAATACCGCGGGGTACCCACCCCATGGGTCCCAAATCTCCAGGTACAAGGGAATCTTCCTACATCAAAACATGCATGGGAAACCCAGAAGATGGTATGCCATGAGATTGGGAAAGGTTTCTAAAACGCACCTCATTTCTCCTCTCCTTGTGCTCGGGTTCGCCATTCCAGCCGCTTGACTAACCATCTCCCTACTTGGAGAATCAGCACCTTTAACCTCCTGTTTCCTCCAGGTTGCAATTTGTCCTGAGGATGAACGGGAAGACGGGGAACCAACGAAAGACTAGCCCTAGGTGTTGGGACAGGCACAGGTTACTCCATTTTCCCATCAGGAAAAAGAATGAACCACAGGCTCAGCCTACCCCCCAGAACCAAAATAGGGCCTGAAGCAATCCTGCGCTTTTGCGGCCAGCTCCCAATAAAGCGAGGAGACAAATGGAGCTTAGGGGCACTGCAATTCACAAACGTGCAGAGTCATAAATGAGAACTCTCGTCCACAAATATATTGAGGGAAGGCAACGAAGAGGATTTGAAAGCAAGGCAGATTTGCAGGAAACAGATTTCAGGAGGTAAATTCGACTCGCCTTTAAAGCACATGAAAAGCGGCAAAACGTTGACAATGATGCCCTTGGCCAAAAAGGGCGTATGCCTTTTTTCCTGAATATATTCAGGAAAAAAGGCATACGCCCTTTTTGGCCAACCAAGCAAGCCGGAAGGGCAAATCAACGCTACAAAGAAGTCTCGCTTGCCCTCGGTCAAAAGGGCCATGCTGAACAAAGTGTAAAAACCAGAAAAGCAGGACAGGCCATGGAGACATGGGAGCCTTACTATGCTGATGGGCGGGATGTAAATTGCCAACAGGCACTCTGGGGAAGAGTACGGTGTGTCCTGAAACAAGTAATAACCACAGCGTAGAGAGCATAGGGCACTTCCACTCATGGGCGTATAATTTGGGAAAACTAAAAATCAACAAGACACAGGCACCCTAAAGTTTACGGCTGCTCTGTTTCCAAGAACCTCCGCTTCGGTACACCTTCAATATCCCAGGAAAGAGAAAAATGGATAAAGAAATGGTGGTACTTGGCACAATGGAATATCACTCAGCCATGAAATCAATGTCATAAGGCTAGTTAGCAGCATGATGAGTGGATTTAGGTACGATGATTCTAAGTGAAATAAGTCACACAGAAAAAGGCACTTATCCTAAGATATCGCTTATAGAGGGAATGTCAAAATCGCTACACTTGAACTGAATTACAAAACAGAACAGAGGCACACCTTTAGAAGACACACTATGGCTGCTTAACCGGAAAGGTGAGGTGGGGTGATGCATAAAACAAGGGTTTGAAATTAGCTCAGACACCGCTCCATAAGCCAAATATGTAATATACAAGGCCTACTCCCTGCTCATTGAATTGGACTCAACACCCCCTAGTCACCGCACAAGAATATATCTGACTAATATGAATCTGAAAACCTATGTATTGATATCTCTCTGCAAGTGAATCAAGAGGGTGTAAAGCGGCATAAACACAGCAGGGAATAGCAGCCAAACCCCATTCTAAACATAAATTACTTTAAAAAACCCACAAAACAAAGACAGTGAAAGAGAGAGAAATTCTTACAAAATCCGTTCAGGGTCTATGATGAAACCTGGATTGACCATATCTAGACCCACAGCTGGATGAGACAGAAGGCTGGACACTCTTGGGGCTGAGAGGATTGGTGAGGTTGGGTGAGCAAACGCAGATACTTTAAGGTAACACTGCGGGGAACACACCCCATGGGTCTCAAATCTCCAGGTACAAGGGCATCTTCCTACATCAAAACATGCATGGGAAACCCAGAAGATGGTATGCCATGAGATCGGGAAAGGTTTCTAAAATGCACCTCATTTCTCCTCTCCTTGTGCTCGGGTTCACCATTCCAGCTGCTTGACTAACCATCTCCCTACTTGGAGAATCAGCACCTTTAACCTCCTGATTGTACAGGTTGCAATTTGTCCTGAGGATGAACGGGAAGACGGGGAACCAACGAGAGACGAGCCCTAGGTGTTGGGACAGGCATAGGTCACTCCATTTTCCCATCAGGAAGAAGAATGAACCACAGGCTCAGCCTGCCCTCCAGAACCAAAATAGGGCCTGAAGCAATCCTGCGCTTTTGCGGCCAGCTCCCAAAAAAGCGAGGAGCCAAATGGAGCTCAGGGGCACTGCAATTCACAAACGTGCAGAGTTATAAATGAGAACTCTCGTCCACAAATATATTGAGGGAAGGCAACGAAGAGGATTTGAAAGCAAGGCAGATTTGCAGGAAACAGATTTCAGGAGGTATATTCGACTCGCCTTTAAAGCACATGAAAAGCGGCAAAACGTTGACAATGATGCCCTTGGCCAAAAAGGGCGTATGCGTTTTTTCCTGAATATATTCAGGAAAAAACGCATACGCCCCTTTTGGCCAACCAAGCAAGCCGGGAGGGCAAATCAGCGCTACAAAGAAGTCTCGCTTGCCCTCGGTCAAAAGGGCCATGCTGAACAAAGTGTAAAAACCAGAAAAGCAGGACAGGCCATGGAGACATGGGAGCCTTGCTACGCTGATGGGCGGGATGTAAATTGCCAACAGGCACTCTGGAGATGAGTACGGTGTGTCCTGAAACAAGTAATAAACACAGCGTTGAGAGCATAGGGCACTTCCACTCATGGGCGTATAAATTGGGAAAACTAAAAATCAACAAGACACAGGCACCCCAAACTTTACGGCTGCTCTGTTGCCAAGAACCTCCGCTTCGGTACACCTTCAATATCCCAGGAAAGAGAAAAATGGATAAAGAAATGGTGGTACTTGGCACAATGGAATATCACTCAGCCATGAAATCAATGTCATAAGACTAGTTAGCAGCATGATGAGTGGATTTAGGTACGATGATTCTAAGTGAAATAAGTCACACAGAAAAAGGCACTTATCCTAAGATATCGCTTATAGAGGGAATGTCAAAATCGCTACACTTGAACTGAATTACAAAACAGAACAGAGGCACACCTTTAGAAGACACACTATGGCTGCTTAACCGGAAAGGTGAGGTGGGGTGATGCATAAAACAAGGGTTTGAAATTAGCTCAGACACCGCTCCATAAGCCAAATATGTAATAGACAAGGCCTACTCCCTGCTCAGTGAACTGGACTCAACACCCCCTAGTCACCGCACAAGAATATATCGGACTAGTATGAATCTGAAAACCTATGTATTGATATCTCTCTGCAAGTGAATCAAGAGGGTGTAAAGCGGCATAAACACAGCAAGGAATAGCAGCCAAACCCCATTCTAAATATACATTACTTTAAAAAAACCCACAAAGCAAAGACAGTGAAAGAGAGAGAAATTCTTACAAAATCCGTTCAGGGTCTCTGATGCAACCTGGATTGACCATATCTAGACCCACAGCTGGATGAGACATAAGTCTGGACACTCTTGGGGCTGAGAGGATTGGTGAGGTTGGGTGAGCAAATGCAGATACTTTAAAGTAATACCGCGGGGTACCCACCCCATGGGTCCCAAATCTCCAGGTACAAGGGAATCTTCCTACATCAAAACATGCATGGGAAACCCAGAAGATGGTATGCCATGAGATTGGGAAAGGTTTCTAAAACGCACCTCATTTCTCCTCTCCTTGTGCTCGGGTTCGCCATTCCAGCCGCTTGACTAACCATCTCCCTACTTGGAGAATCAGCACCTTTAACCTCCTGTTTCGTCCAGGTTGCAATTTGTCCTGAGGATGAACGGGAAGACGGGGAACCAACGAAAGACTAGCCCTAGGTGTTGGGACAGGCACAGGTCACTCCATTTTCCCATCAGGAAGAAGAATGAACCACAGGCTCAGCCTACCCCCCAGAACCAAAATAGGGCCTGAAGCAATCCTGCGCTTTTGCGGCCAGCTCCCAATAAAGCGAGGAGACAAATGGAGCTCAGGGGCACTGCAATTCACAAACGTGCAGAGTCATAAATGAGAACTCTCGTCCACAAATATATTGAGGGAAGGCAACGAAGAGGATTTGAAAGCAAGGCAGATTTGCAGGAAACAGATTTCAGGAGGTAAATTCGACTCGCCTTTAAAGCACATGAAAAGCGGCAAAAGGTTGACAATGATGCCCTTGGCCAAAAAGGGCGTATGCCTTTTTTCCTGAATATATTCAGGAAAAAAGGCATACGCCCTTTTTGGCCAACCAAGCAAGCCGGAAGGGCAAATCAACGCTACAAAGAAGTCTCGCTTGCCCTCGGTCAAAAGGGCCATGCTGAACAAAGTGTAAAAACCAGAAAAGCAGGACAGGCCATGGAGATATGGGAGCCTTACTATGCTGATGGGCGGGATGTAAATTGCCAACAGGCACTCTGGAGAAGAGTACGGTGTGTCCTGAAACAAGTAATAACCACAGTGTAGAGAGCATAGGGCACTTCCACTCATGGGCGTATAATTTGGGAAAACTAAAAATCAACAAGACACAGGCACCCTAAAGTTTACGGCTGCTCTGTTTCCAAGAACCTCCGCTTCGGTACACCTTCAATATCCCAGGAAAGAGAAAAATGGATAAAGAAATGGTGGTACTTGGCACAATGGAATATCACTCAGCCATGAAATCAATGTCATAAGGCTAGTTAGCAGCATGATGAGTGGATTTAGGTACGATGATTCTAAGTGAAATAAGTCACACAGAAAAAGACACTTATCCTAAGATATCGCTTATAGAGGGAATGTCAAAATCGCTACACTTGAACTGAATTACAAAACAGAACAGAGTCACACCTTTAGAAGACACACTATGGCTGCTTAACGGGAAAGGTGAGGTGGGGTGATGCATAAAACAAGGGTTTCAAATTAGCTCAGAGACCGCTCCATAAGCCAAATATGTAATAGACAAAGCCTACTCCCTGCTCAGTGAACTGGACTCAACACACCCTAGTCACCACACAAGAATATATCTGACTAGTAAGAATCTGAAAACCTATGTATCGATATCTCTCTGCAAGTGAATCAAGAGGGTGTAAAGCGGCATCAACACAGCAGGGAAAAGCAGACAAGCCCGATTCTAAACATAAATTACTTTAAAAAACCCACAAAACAAAGACAGTGAAAGAGAGAGAAATTCTTACAAAATCCGTTCAGGGTCTATGATGCAACCTGGATTGACCATATGTACACCCACAGCTGAATGAGACATAAGGCTGGACACTCTTGGGGCTGAGAGGATTGGTGAGGTTGGGTGAGCAAACGCAGATACTTTAAGGTAACACTGCGGGGAACACACCCCATGGGTCTCAAATCTTCAGGTACAAGGGCATCTTCCTACATCAAAACATGCATGGGAAACCCAGAAGATGGTATGCCATGAGATCGGGAAAGGTTCCTAAAATGCACCTCATTTCTCCTCTCCTTGTGCTCGGGTTCACCATTCCAGCTGCTTGACTAACCATCTCCCTACTTGGAGAATCAGCACCTTTAACCTCCTGATTGTACAGGTTGCAATTTGTCCTGAGGATGAACGGGAAGACGGGGAACCAACGAGAGACGAGCCCTAGGTGTTGGGACAGGCATAGGTCACTCCATTTTCCCATCAGGAAGAAGAATGAACCACAGGCTCAGCCTGCCCTCCAGAACCAAAATAGGGCCTGAAGCAATCCTGCGCTTTTGCGGCCAGCTCCCAAAAAAGCGAGGAGCCAAATGGAGCTCAGGGGCACTGCAATTCCCAAACGTGCAGAGTTATAAATGAGAACTCTCGTCCACAAATATATTGAAGGAAGGCAACGAAGAGGATTTGAAAGCAAGGCAGATTTGCAGGAAACAGATTTCAGGAGGTAGATTCGACTCGCCTTTAAAGCACATGAAAAGCGGCAAAACGGTGACAATGATGCCCTTGGCCAAAAAGGGCGTATGCGTTTTTTCCTGAATATATTCAGGAAAAAACGCATACGCCCTTTTTGGCCAACCAAGCAAGCCGGGAGGACAAATCAGCGCTACAAAGAAGTCTCGCTTGCCCTCGGTCAAAAGGGCCATGCTGAACAAAGTGTAAAAACCAGAAAAGCAGGACAGGCCATGGAGACATGGGAGCCTTGCTACGCTGATGGGCGGGATGTAAATTGCCAACAGGGACTCTGGAGATGAGTACGGTGTGTCCTGAAACAAGTAATAAACACAGCGTTGAGAGCATAGGGCACTTCCACTCATGGGCGTATAAATTGGGAAAACTAAAAATCAACAAGACACAGGCACCCCAAACTTTACGGCTGCTCTGTTTCCAAGAACCTCCGCTTCGGTACACCTTCAATATCCCAGGAAAGAGAAAAATGGATAAAGAAATGGTGGTACTTGGCACAATGGAATATCACTCAGCCATGAAATCAATGTCATAAGGCTAGTTAGCAGCATGATGAGTGGATTTAGGTACGATGATTCTAAGTGAAATAAGTCACACAGAAAAAGACACTTATCCTAAGATATCGCTTATAGAGGGAATGTCAAAATCGCTACACTTGAACTGAATTACAAAACAGAACAGAGTCACACCTTTAGAAGACACACTATGGCTGCTTAACGGGAAAGGTGACTGGGGTGATGCATAAAACAAGGGTTTCAAATTAGCTCAGAGACCGCTCCATAAACCAAATATGTAATAGAAAAGGCCTACTCCCTGCTCAGTGAACTGGACTCAACACACCCTAGTCACCACACAAGAATATATCTGACTAGTAAGAATCTGAAAACCTAGGTATCGATATCTCTCTGCAAGTGAATCAAAAGGGTGTAAAGCGGCATTAACACAGCAGGGAAAAGCAGCCAAGCCCGATTCTAAACATACATTACTTTAAAAAACTCACAAAACAAAGACAGTGAAAGAGAGAGAAATTCTTACAAAATCCGTTCAGGGTCTATGATGCAACCTGGATTGACCATATGTACACCCACAGCTGAATGAGATATAAGGCTGGACACTCTTGGGGCTGAGAGGATTGGTGAGGTTGGGTGAGCAAACGCAGATACTTTAAGGTAACACTGCGGGGAACACACCCCATGGGTCTCAAATCTCCAGGTACAAGGGCATCTTCCTACATCAAAACATGCATGGGAAACCCAGAAGATGGTATGCCATGAGATCGGGAAAGGTTTCTAAAATGCACCTCATTTCTCCTCTCCTTGTGCTCGGGTTCACCATTCCAGCTGCTTGACTAACCATCTCCCTACTTGGAGAATCAGCACCTTTAACCTCCTGATTGTACAGGTTGCAATTTGTCCTGAGGATGAACGGGAAGACGGGGAACCAACGAGAGACGAGCCCTAGGTGTTGGGACAGGCATAGGTCACTCCATTTTCCCATCAGGAAGAAGAATGAACCACAGGCTCAGCCTGCCCTCCAGAACCAAAATAGGGCCTGAAGCAATCCTGCGCTTTTGCGGCCAGCTCCCAAAAAAGCGAGGAGCCAAATGGAGCTCAGGGGCACTGCAATTCACAAACGTGCAGAGTTATAAATGAGAACTCTCGTCCAAAAATATATTGAGGGAAGGCAACGAAGAGGATTTGAAAGCAAGGCAGATTTGCAGGAAACAGATTTCAGGAGGTAAATTCGACTCGCCATTAAAGCACATGAAAAGCGGCAAAACGTTGACAATGATGCCCTTGGCCAAAAGGGGCGTATGCGTTTTTTCCTGAATATATTCAGGAAAAAACGCATACGCCCCTTTTGGCCAACCAAGCAAGCTGGAAGGGCAAATCAGCGCTACAAAGAAATCTCGCTTGCCCTCGGTCAAAAGGGCCATGCTGAACAAAGTGTAAAAACCAGAAAAGCAGGACAGGCCATGGAGACATGGGAGCCTTGCTACGCTGATGGGCGGGATGTAAATTGCCAACAGGCACTCTGGAGATGAGTACGGTGTGTCCTGAAACAAGTAATAAACACAGCGTTGAGAGCATAGGGCACTTCCACTCATGGGCGTATAAATTGGGAAAACTAAAAATCAACAAGACACAGGCACCCCAAACTTTACGGCTGCTCTGTTGCCAAGAACCTCCGCTTCGGTACACCTTCAACATCCCAGGAAAAAGAAAAATGGATAAAGAAATGCTGATACATGGCACAATGGAATATCACTCAGCCATGAAATCAATGTCATAAGGCTAGTTAGCAGCATGATGAGTGGATTTAGGTACGATGATTCTAAGTGAAATAAGTCACACAGAAAAAGGCACTTATCCTAAGATATCGCTTATAGAGGGAATGTCAAAATCGCTACACTTGAACTGAATTACAAAACAGAACAGAGGCACACCTTTAGAAGACACACTATGGCTGCTTAACCGGAAAGGTGAGGTGGGGTGATGCATAAAACAAGGGTTTGAAATTAGCTCAGACACCGCTCCATAAGCCAAATATGTAATAGACAAGGCCTACTCCCTGCTCAGTGAACTGGACTCAACACCCCCTAGTCACCACACAAGAATATATCTGACTAGTATGAATCTGAAAACCTATGTATTGATATCTCTCTGCAAGTGAATCAAGAGGGTGTAAAGTGGCATAAACACAGCAGGGAATAGCAGCCAAACCCCATTCTAAACATACATTACTTTAAAAAAGCCACAAAGCAGAGACAGAGAAAGAGAGAGAAATTCTTACAAAATCCGTTCAGCGTCTCTGATGCAACCTGGATTGACCATATCTAGACCCACAGCTGGATGAGACATAAGGCTGGACACTCTTGGGGCTGAGAGGATTGGTGAGGTTGGGTGAGCAAACGCAGATACTTTAAGGTAACACTGCGGGGAACACACCCCATGGGTCTCAAATCTCCAGGTACAAGGGCATCTTCCTACATCAAAACATGCATGGGAAACCCAGAAGATGGTATGCCATGAGATCGGGAAAGGTTTCTAAAATGCACCTCATTTCTCCTCTCCTTGTGCTCGGGTTCACCATTCCAGCTGCTTGACTAACCATCTCCCTACTTGGAGAATCAGCACCTTTAACCTCCTGATTGTACAGGTTGCAATTTGTCCTGAGGATGAACGGGAAGACGGGGAACCAACGAGAGACGAGCCCTAGGTGTTGGGACAGGCATAGGTCACTCCATTTTCCCATCAGGAAGAAGAATGAACCACAGGCTCAGCCTGCCCTCCAGAACCAAAATAGGGCCTGAAGCAATCCTGCGCTTTTGCGGCCAGCTCCCAAAAAAGCGAGGAGCCAAATGGAGCTCAGGGGCACTGCAATTCAAAAACGTGCAGAGTTATAAATGAGAACTCTCGTCCACAAATATATTGAGGGAAGGCAACGAAGAGGATTTGAAAGCAAGGCAGATTTGCAGGAAACAGATTTCAGGAGGTAAATTCGACTCGCCATTAAAGCACATGAAAAGCGGCAAAACGTTGACAATGATGCCCTTGGCCAAAAGGGGCGTATGCGTTTTTTCCTGAATATATTCAGGAAAAAACGCATACGCCCCTTTTGGCCAACCAAGCAAGCCGGAAGGGCAAATCAGCGCTACAAAGAAGTCTCGCTTGCCCTCGGTCAAAAGGGCCATGCTGAACAAAGTGTAAAAACCAGAAAAGCAGGACAGGCCATGGAGACATGGGAGCCTTGCTACGCTGATGGGCGGGATGTAAATTGCCAACAGGCACTCTGGAGATGAGTACGGTGTGTCCTGAAACAAGTAATAAACACAGCGTTGAGAGCATAGGGCACTTCCACTCATGGGCGTATAAATTGGGAAAACTAAAAATCAACAAGACACAGGCACCCCAAACTTTACGGCTGCTCTGTTGCCAAGAACCTCCGCTTCGGTACACCTTCAATATCCCAGGAAAGAGAAAAATGGATAAAGAAATGCTGATACATGGCACAATGGAATATCACTCAGCCATGAAATCAATGTCATAAGGCTAGTTAGCAGCATGATGAGTGGATTTAGGTACGATGATTCTAAGTGAAATAAGTCACACAGAAAAAGGCACTTATCCTAAGATATCGCTTATAGAGGGAATGTCAAAATCGCTACACTTGAACTGAATTACAAAACCGAACAGAGGCACACCTTTAGAAGACACACTATGGCTGCTTAACCGGAAAGGTGAGGTGGGGTGATGCATAAAACAAGGGTTTGAAATTAGCTCAGACACCGCTCCATAAGCCAAATATGTAATAGACAAGGCCTACTCCCTGCTCAGTGAACTGGACTCAACACCCCCTAGTCACCGCACAAGAATATATCTGACTAGTATGAATCTGAAAACCTATGTATTGATATCTCTCTGCAAGTGAATCAAGAGGGTGTAAAGTGGCATAAACACAGCAGGGAATAGCAGCCAAACCCCATTCTAAACATACATTACTTTAAAAAAGCCACAAAGCAGAGACAGAGAAAGAGAGAGAAATTCTTACAAAATCCGTTCAGGGTCTCTGATGCAACCTGGATTGACCATATCTAGACCCACAGCTGGATGAGACATAAGGCTGGACACTCTTGGGGCTGAGAGGATTGGTGAGGTTGGGTGAGCAAATGCAGATACTTTAAAGTAATAACGCGGGGTACCCACCCCATGGGTCTCAAATCTCCAGGTACAAGGGAATCTTCCTACATCAAAACATGCATGGGAAACCCAGAAGATGGTATGCCATGAGATCGGGAAAGGTTTCTAAAACGCACCTCATTTCTCCTCTCCTTGTGCTCGGGTTCGCCATTCCAGCCGCTTGACTAACCATCTCCCTACTTGGAGAATCAGCACCTTTAACCTCCTGTTTCGTCCAGGTTGCAATTTGTCCTGAGGATGAACAGGAAGACGGGGAACCAACGAAAGACTAGCCCTAGGTGTTGGGACAGGCACAGGTCACTCCATTTTCCCATCAGGAAGAAGAATGAACCACAGGCTCAGCCTGCCCTCCAGAACAAAAATAGGGCCTGAAGCAATCCTGCGCTTTTGCGGCCAGCTCCCAAAAATCGAGGAGACAAATGGAGCTCAGGGGCACTGCAATTCACAAACGTGCAGAGTTATAAATGAGAACTCTCGTCCACAAATATATTGAGGGAAGGCAACGAAGAGGATTTGAAAGCAAGGCAGATTTGCAGGAAACAGATTTCAGGAGGTAGATTCGACTCGCCTTTAAAGCACATGAAAAGCGGCAAAACGTTGACAATGATGCCCTTGGCCAAAAAGGGCGTATGCGTTTTTTCCTGAATATATTCAGGAAAAAACGCATACGCCCTTTTTGGCCAACCAAGCAAGCCGGAAGTGCAAATCAACGCTAAAAAGAAGTCTCGCTTGCCCTCGGTCAAAAGGGCCATGCTGAACAAAGTGTAAAAACCAGAAAAGCAGGACAGGCCATGGAGACATGGGAGCCTTAGTACGCTGATGGGCGGGATGTAAATTGCCAACAGGCACTCTGGAGAAGAGTACGGTGTGTCCTGAAACAAGTAATAAACACAGCGTAGAGAGCATAGGGCACTTCCACTCATGGGCGTATAAATTGGGAAAACTAAAAATCAACAAGACACAGGCACCCTAAAGTTTACGGCTGCTCTGTTTCCAAGAACCTCCGCTTCGGTACACCTTCAATATCCCAGGAAAGAGAAAAATGGATAAAGAAATGGTGGTACTTGGCACAATGGAATATCACTCAGCCATGAAATCAATGTCATAAGGCTAGTTAGCAGCATGATGAGTGGATTTAGGTACGATGATTCTAAGTGAAATAAGTCACACAGAAAAAGACACTTATCCTAAGATATCGCTTAGAGAGGGAATGTCAAAATCGCTACACTTGAACTGAATTACATAAAAGAACAGAGTCACACCTTTAGAAGACACACTATGGCTGCTTAACGGGAAAGGTGAGGTGGGGTGATGCATAAAACAAGGGTTTCAAATTAGCTCAGAGACCGCTCCATAAGCCAAATATGTAATAGACAAGGCCTACTCCCTGCTCAGTGAACTGGACTCAACACACCCTAGTCACCACACAAGAATATATCTGACTAGTAAGAATCTGAAAACCTATGTATCGATATCTCTCTGCAAGTGAATCAAGTGAGTGTAAAACGGCATCAACACAGCAGGGAAAAGCAGCCAAGCCCGATTCTAAACATAAATTACTTTAAAAAACCCACAAAACAAAGACAGTGAAAGAGAGAGAAATTCTTACAAAATCCGTTCAGGGTCTATGATGCAACCTGGATTGACCATATCTAGACCCACAGCTGGATGAGACAGAAGGCTGGACACTCTTGGGGCTGAGAGGATTGGTGAGGTTGGGTGAGCAAACGCAGATACTTTAAAGTAACACTGCGGGGAACACACCCCATGGGTATCAAATCTCCAGGTACAAGGGCATCTTCCTACATCAAAACATGCATGGGAAACCCAGAAGATGGTATGCCATGAGATCGGGAAAGGTTTCTAAAATGCACCTCATTTCTCCTCTCCTTGTGCACGGGTTCACCATTCCAGCTGCTTGACTAACCATCTCCCTACTTGGAGAATCAGCGCCTATAACCTCCTGATTGTACAGGTTGCAATTTGTCCTGAGGATGAACGTGAAGACGGGGAACCAACGAGAGACGAGCCCTAGGTGTTGGGACAGGCATAGGTCACTCCATTTTCCCATCAGGAAGAAGAATGAACCACAGGCTCAGCCTGCCCCCCAGAACCAAAATAGGGCCTGAAGCAATCCTGCGCTTTTGCGGCCAGCTCCCAGAAAAGCGAGGAGAAAAATGGAGCTCAGGGGCACTGCAATTCACAAACGTGCAGAGTTATAAATGAGAACTCTCGTCCACAAATATATTGAAGGAAGGCAACGAAGAGGATTTGAAAGCAAGGCAGATTTGCAGGAAACAGATTTCAGGAGGTAGATTCGACTCGCCTTTAAAGCACATGAAAAGCGGCAAAACGTTGACAATGATGCCCTTGGCCAGAAAGGGCGTATGCGTTTTTTCCTGAATATATTCAGGAAAAAACGCATACGCCCTTTTTGGCCAACCAAGCAAGCCGGAAGGGCAAATCAGCGCTACAAAGAAGTCTCGCTTGCCCTCGGTCAAAAGGGCCATGCTGAACAAAGTGTAAAAACCAGAAAAGCAGGACAGGCCATGGAGACATGGGAGCCTTGCTATGCTAATGGGCGGGATGTAAATTGCCAACAGGCACTCTGGAGATGAGTACGGTGTGTCCTGAAACAAGTAATAAACACAGCGTTGAGAGCATAGGGCACTTCCACTCATGGGCGTATAAATTGGGAAAACTAAAAATCAACAAGACACAGGCACCCCAAACTTTACGGCTGCTCTGTTTCCAAGAACCTCCGCTTCGGTACACCTTCAATATCCCAGGAAAGAGAAAAATGGATAAAGAACTGGTGGTACTTGGCACAATGCAATATCACTCAGCCATGAAATCAATGTCATAAGGCTAGTTAGCAGCATGATGAGTGGATTTAGGTACGATGATTCTAAGTGAAATAAGTCACACAGAAAAAGACACTTATCCTAAGATATCGCTTATAGAGGGAATGTCAAAATCGCTACACTTGAACTGAATTACAAAACAGAACAGACTCACACCTTTACAAGACACACTATGGCTGATTAACGGGAAAGGTGAGGTGGGGTGATGCATAAAACAAGGGTTTGAAATTAGCTCAGACACCGCTCCATAAGCCAAATATGTAATAGACAAGGCCTACTCCCTGCTCAGTGAACTGGACTCAACACACCCTAGTCACCACACAAGAATATATCTGACTAGTAAGAATCTGAAAACCTATGTATCGATATCTCTCTGCAAGTGAATCAAGAGGGTGTAAAGCGGCATAAACACAGCAGGGAAAAGCAGCCAAACCCCATTCTAAACATACATTACTTTAAAAAACCCACAAAGCAAAGACAGTGAAAGAGAGAGAAATTCTTACAAAATCCGTTCTGGGTCTATGATGCAACCTGGATTGACCATATCTAGACCCACAGCTGGATGAGACATAAGGCTGGACACTCTTGGGGCTGAGAGGATTGGTGAGGTTGGGTGAGCAAACGCAGATACTTTAAAGTAACACTGCGGGGAACACACCCTATGGGTCTCAAATCTCCAGGTACAAGGGCATCTTCCTACATCAAAACATGCATGGGAAACCCAGAAGATGGTATGCCATGAGATCGGGAAAGGTTTCTAAAATGCACATCATTTCTCCTCTCCTTGTTCTCGGGTTCACCATTCCAGCTGCTTGACTAACCATCTCCCTACTTGAAGAATCAGCACCTTTAACCTCCTGATTGTACAGGTTGCAATTTGTCCTGAGGATGAACGTGAAGACGGGGAAACAACGAGAGACGAGCCCTAGGTGTTGGGACAGGCATAGGTCACTCCATTTTCCCATCAGGAAGAAGAATGAACCACAGGCTCAGCCTGCCCCCCAGAACCAAAATAGGGCCTGAAGCAATCCTGCGCTTTTGCGGCCAGCTCCCAAAAAAGCGAGGAGACAAATGGAGCTCAGGGGCACTGCAATTCACAAACGTGCAGAGTTATAAATGAGAACTCTCGTCCACAAATATATTGAGGGAAGGCAACGCAGAGGATTTGAAAGCAAGGCAGATTTGCAGGAAACAGATTTCAGGAGGTAGATTCGACTCGCCTTTAAAGCACATGAAAAGCGGCAAAACGTTGACAATGATGCCCTTGGCCAAAAAGGGCGTATGCGTTTTTTCCTGAATATATTCAGGAAAAAACGCATACGCCCTTTTTGGCCAACCAAGCAAGCCGGAAGGGCAAATCAGCGCTACAAAGAAGTCTCGCTTGCCCTCGGTCAAAAGGGCCATGTTGAACAAAGTTTAAAAACCAGAAAAACAGGACAGGCCATGGAGACATGGGAGCCTTGCTACGCTGATGGGCGGGATGTAAATTGCCAACAGGCACTCTGGAGAAGAGTACGGTGTGTCCTGAAACAAGTAATAAACACAGCGTGGAGAGCATAGGGCACTTCCACTCATGGGCGTATAAATTGGGAAAACTAAAAATCAACAAGACACAGGCACCCCAAACTTTACGGCTGCTCTGTTTACAAGAACCTCCGCTTCGGTACACCTTCAATATCCCAGGAAAGAGATAAATGGATAAAGAAATGGTGGTACTTGGCACAATGCAATATCACTCAGCCATGAAATCAATGTCATAAGGCTAGTTAGCAGCATGATGAGTGGATTTAGGTACGATGAGTCTAAGTGAAATAAGTCACACAGAAAAAGGCACTTATCCTAAGATATCGCTTATAGAGGGAATGTCAAAATCGCTACACTTGAACTGAATTACAAAACAGAACAGAGTCACACCTTTAGAAGACACACTATGGCTGCTTAACCGGAAAGGTGAGGTGGGGTGATGCATAAAACAAGGGTTTGAAATTAGCTCAGACACCGCTCCATAAGCCAAATATGTAATAGACAAGGCCTACTCCCTGCTCAGTGAACTGGACTCAACACCCCCTAGTCACCGCAAAAGAATATATCTGACTAGTATGAATCTGAAAACCTATGTATTGATATCTCTCTGCAAGTGAATCAAGAGGGTGTAAAGCGGCATAAACACAGCAGGGAAAAGCAGCCAAACCCCATTCTAAACATACATTACTTTAAAAAACCCACAAAGCAAAGACAGTGAAAGAGAGAGAAATTCTTACAAAATCCGTTCAGGGTCTCTGATGCAACCTGGATTGACCATATCTAGACCCACAGCTGGATGAGACATAAGGCTGGACACTCTTGGGGCTGAGAGGATTGGTGAGGTTGGGTGAGCAAATGCAGATACTTTAAAGTAATACCGCGGGGTACCCACCCCATGGGTCTCAAATCTCCAGGTACAAGGGAATCTTCCTACATCAAAACATGCATGGGAAACCCAGAAGATGGTATGCCGTGAGATCGGGAAAGGTTTCTAAAACGCACCTCATTTCTCCTCTCCTTCTGCTCGGGTTCACCATTCCAGCCGCTTGACTAACCATCTCCCTACTTGGAGAATCAGCACCTTTAACCTACTGTTTCGTCCAGGTTGCAATTTGTCCTGAGGATGAACCGGAAGACGGGGAACCAACGAAAGACTAGCTCTAGGTGTTGGGATAGGCACAGGTCACTCCATTTTCCCATCAGGAAGAAGAATGAAACACAGGCTCAGCCTGCCCCCCAGAACCAAAATAGGGCCTGAAGCAATCCTGCGCTTTTGCGGCCAGCTCCCAAAAAAGCGAGGAGACAAATGGAGCTCAGGGGCACTGCAATTCACAAACGTGCAGAGTTATAAATGAGAACTCTCGTCCACAAATATATTGAGGGAAGGCAACGAAGAGGATTTGAAAGCAAGGCAGATTTGCAGGAAACAGATTTCAGGAGGTAGATTCGACTCGCCTTTAAAGCACATGAAAAGCGGCAAAACGTTGACAATGATGCCCTTGGCCAAAAAGGGCGTATGCGTTTTTTCCTGAATATATTCAGGAAAAAACGCATACGCCCTTTTTGGCCAACCAAGCAAGCCGGAAGGGCAAATCAGCGCTACAAAGAAGTCTCGCTTGCCCTCGGTCAAAAGGGCCATACTGAACAAAGTGTAAAAACCAGAAAATCAGGACAGGCCATGGAGACATGGGAGCCTTGCTACGCTGATGGGCGGGATGTAAATTGCCAACAGGCACTCTGGAGAAGAGTACGGTGTGTCCTGAAACAAGTAATAAACACAGCGTTGAGAGCATAGGGCACTTCCACTCATGGGCGTATAAATTGGGAAAACTAAAAATCAACAAGACACAGGCACCCCAAACTTTACGGCTGCTCTGTTGCCAAGAACCTCCGCTTCGGTACACCTTCAATATCCCAGGAAAGAGAAAAATGGATAAAGAAATGGTGGTACTTGGCACAATGGAATATCACTCAGCCATGAAATCAATGTCATAAGGCTAGTTAGCAGCATGATGACTGGATTTAGGTACGATGATTCTAAGTGAAATAAGTCACACAGAAAAAGACACTTATCCTAAGATATCGCTTATAGAGGGAATGTCAAAATCGCTACACTTGAACTGAATTACAAAACAGAACAGAGTCACACCTTTAGAAGACACACTATGGCTGCTTAACGGGAAAGGTGAGGTGGGGTGATGCATAAAACAAGGGTTTCAAATTAGCTCAGAGACCGCTCCATAAGCCAAATATGTAATAGACAAGGCCTACTCCCTGCTCAGTGAACTGGACTCAACACACCCTAGTCACCACACAAGAATATATCTGACTAGTAAGAATCTGAAAACATATATATCGATATCTCTCTGCAAGTGAATCAAGAGGGTGTAAAGCGGCATCAACACAGCAGGGAAAAGCAGCCAAGCCCGATTCTAAACATAAATTTCTTTAAAAAACCCACAAAACAAAGACAGTGAAAGAGAGAGAAATTCTTACAAAATCCGTTCAGGGTCTATGATGCAACCTGGATTGACCATATCTAGACCCACAGCTGGATGAGACATAAGGCTGGACACTCTTGTGGCTGAGAGGATTGGTGATGTTGGGTGAGCAAACGCAGATACTTTAAAGTAACACTGCGGGGAACACACCCCATGGGTCTCAAATCTCCAGGTACAAGGGCATCTTCCTACATCAAAACATGCATGGGAAACCCAGAAGATGGTATGCCATGAGATCGGGAAAGGTTTCTAAAATGCACCTCATTTCTCCTCTCCTTGTGCTCGGGTTCACCATTCCAGCTGCTTGACTAACCATCTCCCTACTTGGAGAATCAGCACCTTTAACCTCCTGATTGTACACGTTGCAATTTGTCCTGAGGATGAACGTGAAGACGGGGAACCAACGAGAGACGAGCCCTAGGTGTTGGGACAGGCATAGGTCACTCCATTTTCCCATCAGGAAGAAGAATGAAACACAGGCTCAGCCTGCCCCCCAGAACCAAAATAGGGCCTGAAGCAATCCTGCGCTTTTGCGGCCAGCTCCCAAAAAAGCAAGGAGACAAATGGAGCTCAGGGGCACTGCAATTCACAAACGTGCAGAGTTATAAATGAGAACTCTCGTCCACAAATATATTGAAGGAAGGCAACGAAGAGGATTTGAAAGCAAGGCAGATTTGCAGGAAACAGATTTCAGGAGGTAGATTCGACTCGCCTTTAAAGCACATGAAAAGCGGCAAAACGTTGACAATGATGCCCTTGGCCAAAAAGGGCGTATGCGTTTTTTCCTGAATATATTCAGGAAAAAACGCATACGCCCTTTTTGGCCAACCAAGCAAGCCGGAAGGGCAAATCAGCGCTACAAAGAAGTCTCGCTTGCCCTCGGTCAAAAGGGCCATGCTGAACAAAGTGTAAAAACCAGAAAAGCAGGACAGGCCATGGAGACATGGGAGCCTTGCTACGCTGATGGGCGGGATGTAAATTGCCAACAGGCACTCTGGAGATGAGTACGGTGTGTCCTGAAACAAGTAGTAAACACAGCGTTGAGAGCATAGGGCACTTCCACTCATGGGCGTATAAATTGGGAAAATTAAAAATCAACAAGACACAGGCACCCCAAACTTTACGGCTGCTCTGTTGCCAAGAACCTCCGCTTCGGTACACCTTCAATATCCCAGGAAAGAGAAAAATGGATAAAGAAATGGTGGTACTTGGCACAATGGAATATCACTCAGCCATGAAATCAATGTCATAAGGTTAATTAGCAGCATGATGTGTCGATTTAGCGACGATGATTCTAAGTGAATTAAGTCACACAGAAAAAGGCACTTATCCTAAGATATCGCTTATAGAGAGAATGTCAAAATCGCTACACTTGAACTGAATTACAAAACAGAACAGAGGCACACCTTTAGAAGACACACTATGGCTGCTTAACCGGAAAGGTGAGGTGGGGTGATGCATAAAACAAGGGTTTGAAATTAGCTCAGAGACCGCTCCATAAGCCAAATATGTAATAGACAAAGCCTACTCCCTGCTCAGTGAACTGGACTCAACACACCCTAGTCACCACACAAGAATATATCTGACTAGTAAGAATCTGAAAACCTATGTATTGATATCTCACTGCAAGTGAATCAAGAGGGTGTAAAGCGGCATAAACACAGCAGGGAAAAGCAGCCAAACCCCATTCTAAACATACATTACTTTAAAAAACCCACAAAGCAAAGACAGTGAAAGAGAGAGAAATTCTTACAAAATCCGTTCAGGGTCTCTGATGCAACCTGGATTGACCATATCTAGACCCACAGCTGGATGAGACATAAGGCTGGACACTCTTGGGGCTGAGAGGATTGGTGAGGTTGGGTGAGCAAATGCAGATACTTTAAAGTAATACCGCGGGGTACCCACCCCATGGGTCTCAAATCTCCAGGTACAAGGGAATCTTCCTACATCAAAACATGCATGGGAAACCCAGAAGATGGTATGCCATGATATCGGGAATGGTTTCTAAAACGCACCTCATTTCTCCTCTCCTTGTGCTCGGGTTCGCCATTCCAGCCGCTTGACTAACCATCTCCCTACTTGGAGAATCAGCACCTTTAACCTCCTGATTGTACAGGTTGCAATTTGTCCTGAGGATGAACGGGAAGACGGGGAACCAACGAGAGACTAGCCCTAGGTGTTGGGACAGGCATAGGTCACTCCATTTTCCCATCAGGAAGAAGAATGAACCACAGGCTCAGCCTGCCCCCCAGAATCAAAATAGGGCCTGAAGCAATCCTGCGCTTTTGCGGCCAGCTCCCAAAAAAGCGAGGAGACAAATGGAGCTCAGGGGCATGGCAATTCACAAACGTGCAGAGTTATAAATGAGAACTCTCGTCCACAAATATATTGAGGGAAGGCAACGAAGAGGATTTGAAAGCAAGGCAGATTTGCAGGAAACAGATTTCAGGAGGTAGATTCGACTCGCCTTTAAAGCACATGAAAAGCGGCAAAACGTTGACAATGATGCCCTTGGCCAAAAAGGGCGTATGCGTTTTTTCCTGAATATATTCAGGAAAAAACGCATACGCCCTTTTTGGCCAACCAAGCAAGCCGGAAGTGCAAATCAACGCTACAAAGAAGTCTCGCTTGCCCTCAGTCAAAAGGGCCATGCTGAACAAAGTGTAAAAACCAGAAAAGCAGGACAGGCCATGGAGACATGGCAGCCCTACTACGCTGATGGGCGGGATGTAAATTGCCAACAGGCACTCTGGAGAAGAGTACAGTGTGTCCTGAAACAAGTAATAAACACAGCGTAGAGAGCATAGGGCACTTCCACTCATGGGTGTATAAATGGGGAAAACTAAAAATCAACAAGACACAGGCACCCTAAAGTTTACGGCTGCTCTGTTTCCAAGAACCTCCGCTTCGGTACACCTTCAATATCCCAGGAAAGAGAAAAATGGATAAAGAAATGGTGGTACTTGGCACAATGGAATATCACTCAGCCATGAAATCAATGTCATAAGGCTAGTTAGCAGCATGATGAGTGGATTTAGGTACGATGATTCTAAGTGAAATAAGTCACACAGAAAAAGACACTTATCCTAAGATATCGCTTATAGAGGGAATGTCAAAATCGCTACACTTGAACTGAATTACAAAACAGAACAGAATCACACCTTTAGAAGACACACTATGGCTGCTTAACGGGAAAGGTGAGGTGGGGTGATGCATAAAACAAGGGTTTCAAATTAGCTCAGAGACCGCTCCATAAGCCAAATATGTAATAGACAAGGCCTACTCCCTGCTCAGTGAACTGGACTCAACACACCCTAGTCACCACACAAGAATATATCTGACTAGTAAGAATCTGAAAACCTATGTATCGATATCTCTCTGCAAGTGAATCAAGAGGTTGTAAAGCGGCATCAACACAGCAGGGAAAAGCAGCCAAGCCTGATTCTAAACATACATTACTTTAAAAAACCCACAAAACAAAGACAGTGAAAGAGAGAGAAATTCTTACAAAATCCGTTCAGGGTCTATGATGCAACCTGGATTGACCATGTCTACACCCACAGCTGAATGAGACATAAGGCGGGACACTCTTGGGGCTGAGAGGATTGGTGAGGTTGGGTGAGCAAACGCAGATACTTTAAAGTAACACTGCGGGGAACACACACCATGGGTCTCAAATCTCCAGGTACAAGGGCATCTTCCTACATCAAAACATGCATGGGAAACCCAGAAGATGGTATGCCATGAGATCGGGAAAGGTTTCTAAAATGCACCTCATTTCTCCTCTCCTTGTGCTCGGGTTCACCATTCCAGCTGCTTGACTAACCATCTCCCTACTTGGAGAATCAGCACCTTTAACCTCCTGATTGTACAGGTTGCAATTTGTCCTGAGGATGAACGTGAAGACGGGGAACCAACGAGAGTCGAGCCCTAGGTGTTGGGACAGGCATAGGTCACTCCATTTTCCCATCAGGAAGAAGAATGAACCACAGGCTCAGCCTGCCCCCCAGAACCAAAATAGGGCCTGAAGCAATCCTGCGCTTTTGCGGCCAGCTCCCAAAAAAGCGAGGAGACAAATGGAGCTCAGGGGCACTGCAATTCACAAACGTGCAGAGTTATAAATGAGAACTCTCGTCCACAAATATATTGAAGGAAGGCAACGAAGAGGATTTGAAAGCAAGGCAGATTTGCAGGAAACAGATTTCAGGAGGTAGATTCGACTCGCCTTTAAAGCACATGAAAAGCGGCAAAACGTTGACAATGATGCCCTTGGCCAAAAAGGGCGTATGCGTTTTTTCCTGAATATATTCAGGAAAAAACGCATACGCCCTTTTTGGCCAACCAAGCAAGCCGGAAGGGCAAATCAGCGCTACAAAGAAGTCTCGCTTGCCCTCGGTCAAAAGGGCCATGCTGAACAAAGTGTAAAAACCAGAAAAGCAGGACAGGCCATGGAGACATGGGAGCCTTGCTACGCTGATGGGCGGGATGTAAATTGCCAACAGGCACTCTGGAGATGAGTACGGTGTGTCCTGAAACAAGTAATAAACACAGCGTTGAGAGCATAGGGCACTTCCACTCATGGGCGTATAAATTGGGAAAATTAAAAGTCAACAAGACACAGGCACCCCAAACTTTACGGCTGCTCTGTTGCCAAGAACCTCCGCTTCGGTACACCTTCAATATCCCAGGAAAGAGAAAAATGGATAAAGAAATGGTGGTACTTGGCACAATGGAATATCACTCAGCCATGAAATCAATATCATAAGGCTAGTTAGCAGCATGATGAGTGGATTTAGGTACGATGATTCTAAGTGAAATAAGTCACACAGAAAAAGACACTTATCCTAAGATATCGCTTATAGAGGGAATGTCAAAATCGCTACACTTGAACTGAATTACAAAACAGAACAGAGTCACACCTTTAGAAGACACACTATGGCTGCTTAACGGGAAAGGTGAGGTGGGGTGATGCATAAAACAAGGGTTTGAAATAAGCTCAGAGACCGCTCCATAAGCCAAATATGTAATAGACAAGGCCTACTCCCTGCTCAATGAACTGGACTCAACACACCCTAGTCACCACACAAGAATATATCTGACTAGTAAGAATCTGAAAACCTATGTATCGATATCTCTCTGCAAGTGAATCAAGAGGGTGTAAAGCGGCATAAACACAGCAGGGAAAAGCAGCCAAACCCCATTCTAAACATACATTACTTTAAAAAACCCACAAAGCAAAGACAGTGAAAGAGAGAGAAATTCTTACAAAATCTGTTCTGGGTCTATGATGCAACCTGGATTGACCATATCTAGACCCACAGCTGGATGAGACATAAGGCTGGACACTCTTGGGGCTGAGAGGATTGGTGAGGTTGGGTGAGCAAACGCAGATAATTTAAAGTAACACTGCGGGGAACACACCCCATGGGTCTCAAATCTCCAGGTACAAGGGCATCTTCCTACATCAAAACATGCATGGGAAACCCAGAAGATGGTATGCCATGAGATCGGGAAAGGTTTCTAAAATGCACCTCATTTCTCCTCTCCTTGTGCTCGGGTTCACCATTCCAGCTGCTTGACTAACCATCTCCCTACTTGAAGAATCAGCACCTTTAACCTCCTGATTGTACAGGTTGCAATTTGTCCTGAGGATGAACGTGAAGACGGGGAACCAACGAGAGACGAGCCCTAGGTGTTGGGACAGGCATAGGTCACTCCATTTTCCCATCAGGAAGAAGAATGAACCACAGGCTCAGCCTGCCCCCCAGAACCAAAATAGGGCCTGAAGCAATCCTGCGCTTTTGCGGCCAGCTCCCAAAAAAGCGCGGAGACAAATGGAGCTCAGAGGCACTGCAATTCACAAACGTGCAGAGTTATAAATGAGAACTCTCGTCCACAAATATATTGAGGGAAGGCAACGAAGAGGATTTGAAAGCAAGGCAGATTTGCAGGAAACAGATTTCAGGAGGTAGATTCGACTCGCCTTTAAAGCACATGAAAAGCGGCAAAACGTTGACAATGATGCCCTTGGCCAAAAAGGGCGTATGCGTTTTTTCCTGAATATATTCAGGAAAAAACGCATACGCCCTTTTTGGCCAACCAAGCAAGCCGGAAGGGCAAATCAGCGCTACAAAGAAGTCTCGCTTGCCCTCGGTCAAAAGGGCCATGTTGAACAAAGTGTAAAAACCAGAAAAACAGGACAGGACATGGAGACATGGGAGCCTTGCTACGCTGATGGGCGGGATGTAAATTGCCAACAGGCACTCTGGAGAAGAGTACGGTGTGTCCTGAAACAAGTAATAAACACAGCGTAGAGAGCATAGGGCACTTCCACTCATGGGCGTATAAATTGGGAAAACTAAAAATCAACAAGACACAGGCACCCCAAACTTTACGGCTGCTCTGTTTACAAGAACCTCCGCTTCGGTACACCTTCAATATCCCAGGAAAGAGATAAATGGATAAAGAAATGGTGGTACTTGGCACAATGCAATATCACTCAGCCATGAAATCAATGTCATAAGGCTAGTTAGCAGCATGATGAGTGGATTTAGGTACGATGAGTCTAAGTGAAATAAGTCACACAGAAAAAGGCACTTATCCTAAGATATCGCTTATAGAGGGAATGTCAAAATCGCTACACTTGAACTGAATTACAAAACAGAACAGAGTCACACCTTTAGAAGACACACTATGGCTGCTTAATCGGAAAGGTGAGGTGGGGTGATGCATAAAACAAGGGTTTGAAATTAGCTCAGACATCGCTCCATAAGCCAAATATGTAATAGACAAGGCCTACTCCCTGCTCAGTGAACTGGACTCAACACCCCCTAGTCACCGCACAAGAATATATCTGACTAGTATGAATCTGAAAACCTATGTATTGATATCTCTCTGCAAGTGAATCAAGAGGGTGTAAAGCGGCATAAACACAGCAGGGAAAAGCAGCCAAACCCCATTCTAAACATACATTACTTTAAAAAACCCACAAAGCAAAGACAGTGAAAGAGAGAGAAATTCTTACAAAATCCGTTCAGGGTCTCTGATGCAACCTGGATTGACCATATCATCCCACAGCTGGATGAGACATAAGGCTGGACACTCTTGGGGCTGAGAGGATTGGTGAGGTTGGGTGAGCAAATGCAGATACTTTAAAGTAATACCGCGGGGTACCCACCCCATGGGTCTCAAATCTCCAGGTACAAGGGAATCTTCCTACATCAAAACATGCATGGGAAACCCAGAAGATGGTATGCCGTGAGATCGGGAAAGGTTTCTAAAACGCACCTCATTTCTCCTCTCCTTGTGCTCGGGTTCGCCATTCCAGCCGCTTGACTAACCATCTCCCTACTTGGAGAATCAGCACCTTTAACCTACTGTTTCGTCCAGGTTGCAATTTGTCCTGAGGATGAACGGGAAGACGGGGAACCAACGAAAGACTAGCCCTAGGTGTTGGGCTAGGCACAGGTCACTCCATTTTCCCATCAGGAAGAAGAATGAACCACAGGCTCAGCCTGCCCCCCAGAACCAAAATAGGGCCTGAAGCAATCCTGCGCTTTTGCGGCCAGCTCCCAAAAAAGCGAGGACCCAAATGGAGCTCAGGGGCACTGCAATTCACAAACGTGCAGAGTTATAAATGAGAACTCTCGTCCACAAATATATTGAGGGAAGGCAACGAAGAGGATTTGAAAGCAAGGCAGATTTGCAGGAAACAGATTTCAGGAGGTAGATTCGACTCGCCTTTAAAGCACATGAAAAGCGGCAAAACGTTGACAATGATGCCCTTTTTGGCCAACCAAGCAAGCCGGAAGGGCAAATCAGCGCTACAAAGAAGTCTCGCTTGCCCTCGGTCAAAAGGGCCATACTGCACAAAGTGTAAAAACCAGAAAATCAGGACAGGCCATGGAGACATGGGAGCCTTGCTACGCTGATGGGCGGGATGTAAATTGCCAACAGGCACTCTGGAGAAGAGTACGGTGTGTCCTGAAACAAGTAATAAACACAGCGTTGAGAGCATAGGGCACTTCCACTCATGGGCGTATAAATTGGGAAAACTAAAAATCAACAAGACACAGGCACCCCAAACTTTACGGCTGCTCTGTTGCCAAGAACCTCCGCTTCGGTACACCTTCAATATCCCAGGAAAGAGAAAAATGGATAAAGAAATGGTGGTACTTGGCACAATGGAATATCACTCAGCCATGAAATCAATGTCATAAGGCTAGTTAGCAGCATGATGAGTGGATTTAGGTACGATGATTCTAAGTGAAATAAGTCACACAGAAAAAGACACTTATCCTAAGATATCGCTTATAGAGGGAATGTCAAAATCGCTACACTTGAACTGAATTACAAAACAGAACAGAGTCACACCTTTAGAAGACACACTATGGCTGCTTAACGGGAAAGGTGAGGTGGGGTGATGCATAAAACAAGGGTTTCAAATTAGCTCAGAGACCGCTCCATAAGCCAAATATGTAATAGACAAGGCCTACTCCCTGCTCAGTGAACTGGACTCAACACACCCTAGTCACCACACAAGAATATATCTGACTAGTAAGAATCTGAAAACATATATATCGATATCTCTCTGCAAGTGAATCAAGAGGGTGTAAAGCGGCATCAACACAGCAGGGAAAAGCAGCCAAGCCCGATTCTAAACATAAATTTCTTTAAAAAACCCACAAAACAAAGACAGTGAAAGAGAGAGAAATTCTTACAAAATCCGTTCAGGGTCACTGATGCAACCTGGATTGACCATATCTAGACCCACAGCTGGATGAGACATAAGGCTGGACACTCTTGGGGCTGAGAGGATTGGTGAGGTTGGGTGAGCAAACGCAGATACTTTAAAGTAACACTGCGGGGAACACACCCCATGGGTCTCAAATCTCCAGGTACAAGGGCATCTTCCTACATCAAAACATGCATGGGAAACCCAGAAGATGGTATGCCATGAGATCGGGAAAGGTTTCTAAAATGCACCTCATTTCTCCTCTCCTTGTGCTCGGGTTCACCATTCCAGCTGCTTGACTAAGCATCTCCCTACTTGGAGAATCAGCACCTTTAACCTCCTGATTGTACAGGTTGCAATTTGTCCTGAGGATGAACGTGAAGACGGGGAACCAACGAGAGACGAGCCCTAGGTTTTGGGACAGGCATAGGTCACTCCATTTTCCCATCAGGAAGAAGAATGAACCACAGGCTCAGCCTGCCCCCCAGAACCAAAATAGGGCCTGAAGCAATCCTGCGCTTTTGCGGCCAGCTCCCAAAAAAGCGAGGAGACAAATGGAGCTCAGGGGCACTGCAATTCACAAACGTGCAGAGTTATAAATGAGAACTCTCGTCCACAAATATATTGAAGGAAGGCAACGAAGAGGATTTGAAAGCAAGGCAGATTTGCAGGAAACAGATTTCAGGAGGTAGATTCGACTCGCCTTTAAAGCACATGAAAAGCGGCAAAACGTTGACAATGATGCCCTTGGCCAAAAAGGGCGTATGCGTTTTTTCCTGAATGTATTCAGGAAAAAACGCATACGCCCTTTTTGGCCAACCAAGCAAGACGGAAGGGCAAATCAGCACTACAAAGAAGTCTCGCTTGCCCTCGGTCAAAAGGGCCATGCTGAACAAAGTGTAAAAACCAGAAAAGCAGGACAGGCCATGGAGACATGGGAGCCTTGCTACGCTGATGGGCGGGATGTAAATTGCCAACAGGCACTCTGGAGATGAGTACGGTGTGTCCTGAAACAAGTAATAAACACAGCGTTGAGAGCATAGGGCACTTCCACTCATGGGCGTATAAATAGGGAAAATTAAAAATCAACAAGACACAGGCACCCCAAACTTTACGGCTGCTCTGTTTCCAAGAACCTCCGCTTCGGTACACCTTCAATATCCCAGGAAAGAGAAAAATGGATAAAGAAATGGTGGTACTTGGCACAATGGAATATCACTCAGCCATGAAATCAATGTCATAAGGCTAGTTAGCAGCATGATGTGTCGATTTAGCGACGATGATTCTAAGTGAATTAAGTCACACAGAAAAAGGCACTTATCCTAAGATATCGCTTATAGAGGGAATGTCAAAATCGCTACACTTGAACTGAATTACAAAACAGAACAGAGTCACACCTTTAGAAGACACACTATGGCTGCTTAACCGGAAAGGTGAGGTGGGGTGATGCATAAAACAAGGGTTTGAAATTAGCTCAGACACCGCTCCATAAGCCAAATATGTAATAGACAAGGCCTACTCCCTGCTCAGTGAACTGGACTGAACACCCCCTAGTCACCGCACAAGAATATATCTGACTAGTAAGAATCTGAAAACCTATGTATTGATATCTCACTGCAAGTGAATCAAGAGGGTGTAAAGCGGCATAAACACAGCAGGGAAAAGCAGCCAAACCCCATTCTAAACATACATTACTTTAAAAAACCCACAAAGCAAAGACAGTGAAAGAGAGAGAAATTCTTACAAAATCCGTTCAGGGTCTCTGATGCAACCTGGATTGACCATATCTAGACCCACAGCTGGATGAGACATAAGGCTGGACACTCTTGGGGCTGAGAGGATTGGTGAGATTGGGTGAGCAAATGCAGATACTTTAAAGTAATACCGCGGGGTACCCACCCCATGGGTCTCAAATCTCCAGGTACAAGGGAATCTTCCTACATCAAAACATGCATGGGAAACCCAGAAGATGGTATGCCATGATATCGGGAATGGTTTCTAAAACGCACCTCATTTCTCCTCTCCTTGTGCTCGGGTTCGCCATTCCAGCCGCTTGACTAACCATCTCCCTACTTGGAGAATCAGCACCTTTAACCTCCTGTTTCGTACAGGTTGCAATTTGTCCTGAGGATGAACGGGAAGACGGGGAACCAACGAGAGACTAGCCCTAGGTGTTGGGACAGGCACAGGTCACTCCATTTTCCCATCAGGAAGAAGAATGAACCACAGGCTCAGCCTGCCCCCCAGAACCAAAATAGGGCCTGAAGCAATCCTGCGCTTTTGCGGCCAGCTCCCAAAAAAGCGAGGAGACAAATGGAGCTCAGCGGCACTGCAATTCACAAACGTGCAGAGTTATAAATGAGAACTCTCGTCCACAAATATATTGAGGGAAGGCAACGAAGAGGATTTGAAAGCAAGGCAGATTTGCAGGAAACAGATTTCAGGAGGTAGATTCGACTCGCCTTTAAAGCACATGAAAAGCGGCAAAACGTTGACAATGATGCCCTTGGCCAAAAAGGGCGTATGCGTTTTTTCCTGAATATATTCAGGAAAAAACGCATACGCCCTTTTTGGCCAACCAAGCAAGCCGGAAGGGCAAATCAGCGCTACAAAGAAGTCTCGCTTGCCCTCGGTCAAAAGGGCCATGCTGAACAAAGTGTAAAAACCAGAAAAGCAGGACAGGCCATGGAGACATGGGAGCCTTGCTACGCTAATGGGCGGGATGTAAATTGCCAACAGGCACTCTGGAGATGAGTACGGTGTGTCCTGAAACAAGTAATAAACACAGCGTTGAGAGCATAGGGCACTTCCACTCATGGGCGTATAAATTGGGAAAACTAAAATCAACAAGACACAGGCACCCCAAACTTTACGGCTGCTCTGTTTACAAGAACCTCCGCTTCGGTACACCTTCAATATCCCAGGAAATAGAAAAATGGATAAAGAAATGGTGGTACTTGGCACAATGCAATATCACTCAGCCATGAAATCAATGTCATAAGGCTAGTTAGCAGCATGATGAGTGGATTTAGGTACGATGATTCTAAGTGAAATAAGTCACACAGAAAAAGGCACTTATCCTAAGATATCGCTTATAGAGGGAATGTCAAAATCGCTACACTTGAACTGAATTACAAAACAGAACAGAGGCACACCTTTAGAAGACACACTATGGCTGCTTAACCGGAAAGGTGAGGTGGGGTGATGCATAAAACAAGGGTTTCAAATTAGCTCAGAGACCTCTCCATAAGCCAAATATGTAATAGACAAGGCCTATTCCCTGCTCAGTGAACTGGACTCAACACACCGTAGTCACCACACAAGAATATATCTGACTAGTAAGAATCTGAAAACCTATGTATCGATATCTCTCTGCAAGTGAATCAAGAGGGTGTAAAGCGGCATCAACACAGCAGGGAAAAGCAGCCAAGCCCGATTCTAAACATAAATTACTTTAAAAAACCCACAAAACAAAGACAGTGAAAGAGAGAGAAATTCTTACAAAATCCGTTCAGGGTCTATGATGCAACCTGGATTGACCATATCTAGACCCACAGCTGGATGAGACTTAAGGCTGGACACTCTTGGGGCTGAGAGGATTGGTGAGGTTGGGTGAGCAAATGCAGATACTTTAAAGTAACACTGCAGGGAACACACCCCATGGGTCTCAAATCTCCAGGTACAAGGGCATCTTCCTACATCAAAACATGCATGGGAAACCCAGAAGATGGTATGCCATGAGATCGGGAAAGGTTTCTAAACTGCACCTCATTTCTCCTCTCCTTGTGCTAGGGTTCACCATTCCAGCTGCTTGACTAACCATCTCCCTACTTGGAGAATCAGCACCTTTAACCTCCTGATTGTACAGGTTGCAATTTGTCCAGAGGATGAACGGGAAGACGCGGAACGAACGAGAGACGAGCCCTAGGTGTTGGGACAGGCATAGGTCACTCCATTTTCTCATCAGGAAGAAGAATGAACCACAGGCTCAGCCTGCACCCCAGAACCAAAATAGGGCCTGAAGCAATCCTGCGCTTTTGCGGCCAGCTCCCAAAAAAGCGAGGAGACAAATGGAGCTCAGGGGCACTGCAATTCACAAACGTGCAGAGTTATAAATGAGAACTCTCGTCCACAAATATATTGAGGGAAGGCAACGAAGAGGATTTGAAAGCAAGGCAGATTTGCAGGAAACAGATTTCAGGAGGTAGATTCGACTCGCCTTTAAAGCACATGAAAAGCGGCAAAACGTTGACAGTGATGCCCTTGGCCAAAAAGGGCGTATGCGTTTTTTCCTGAATATATTCAGGAAAAAACGCATACGCCCTTTTTGGCCAACCAAGCAAGCCGGAAGGGCAAATCAGCGCTACAAAGAAGTCTCGCTTGCCCTCGGTCAAAAGGGCCATGCTGAACAAAGTGTAAAAACCAGAAAAGCAGGACAGGCCATGGAGACATGGGAGCCTTGCTACGCTAATGGGCGGGATGTAAATTGCCAACAGGCACTCTGGAGATGAGTACGGTGTGTCCTGAAACAAGTAATAAACACAGCGTTGAGAGCATAGGGCACTTCCACTCATGGGCGTATAAATTGGGAAAACTAAAATCAACAAGACACAGGCACCCCAAACTTTACGGCTGCTCTGTTTACAAGAACCTCCGCTTCGGTACACCTTCAATATCCCAGGAAATAGAAAAATGGATAAAGAAATGGTGGTACTTGGCACAATGCAATATCACTCAGCCATGAAATCAATGTCATAAGGCTAGTTAGCAGCATGATGAGTGGATTTAGGTACGATGATTCTAAGTGAAATAAGTCACACAGAAAAAGGCACTTATCCTAAGATATCGCTTATAGAGGGAATGTCAAAATCGCTACACTTGAACTGAATTACAAAACAGAACAGAGGCACACCTTTAGAAGACACACTATGGCTGCTTAACCGGAAAGGTGAGGTGGGGTGATGCATAAAACAAGGGTTTCAAATTAGCTCAGAGACCTCTCCATAAGCCAAATATGTAATAGACAAGGCCTATTCCCTGCTCAGTGAACTGGACTCAACACACCGTAGTCACCACACAAGAATATATCTGACTAGTAAGAATCTGAAAACCTATGTATCGATATCTCTCTGCAAGTGAATCAAGAGGGTGTAAAGCGGCATCAACACAGCAGGGAAAAGCAGCCAAGCCCGATTCTAAACATAAATTACTTTAAAAAACCCACAAAACAAAGACAGTGAAAGAGAGAGAAATTCTTACAAAATCCGTTCAGGGTCTATGATGCAACCTGGATTGACCATATCTAGACCCACAGCTGGATGAGACATAAGGCTGGACACTCTTGGGGCTGAGAGGATTGGTGAGGTTGGGTGAGCAAATGCAGATACTTTAAAGTAACACTGCGGGGAACACACCCCATGGGTCTCAAATCTCCAGGTACAAGGGCATCTTCCTACATCAAAACATGCATGGGAAACCCAGAAGATGGTATGCCATGAGATCGGGAAAGGTTTCTAAACTGCACCTCATTTCTCCTCTCCTTGTGCTAGGGTTCACCATTCGAGCTGCTTGACTAACCATCTCCCTACTTGGAGAATCAGCACCTTTAACCTCCTGATTGTACAGGTTGCAATTTGTCCAGAGGATGAACGGGAAGACGCGGAACCAACGAGAGACGAGCCCTAGGTGTTGGGACAGGCATAGGTCACTCCATTTTCTCATCAGGAAGAAGAATGAACCACAGGCTCAGCCTGCCCCCCAGAACCAAAATAGGGCCTGAAGCAATCCTGCGCTTTTGCGGCCAGCTCCCAAAAAAGCGAGGAGACAAATGGAGCTCAGGGGCACTGCAATTCACAAACGTGCAGAGTTATAAATGAGAACTCTCGTCCACAAATATATTGAGGGAAGGCAACGAAGAGGATTTGAAAGCAAGGCAGATTTGCAGGAAACAGATTTCAGGAGGTAGATTCGACTCGCCTTTAAAGCACATGAAAAGCGGCAAAACGTTGACAATGATGCCCTTGGCCAAAAAGGGCGTATGCGTTTTTTCCTGAATATATTCAGGAAAAAACGCATACGCCCTTTTTGGCCAACCAAGCAAGCCGGAAGGGCAAATCAGCGCTACAAAGAAGTCTCGCTTGCCCTCGGTCAAAAGGGCCATGCTGAACAAACAGTAAAAACCAGAAAAGCAGGACAGGCCATGGAGACATGGGAGCCTTGCTACGCTGATGGGCGGGATGTAAATTGCCAACAGGCACTCTGGAGAAGAGTACGGTGTGTCCTGAAACAAGTAATAAACACAGCGTAGAGAGCATAGGGCACTTCCACTCATGGGCGTATAAATTGGGAAAACTAAAAGTCAACAAGACACAGGCACCCTAAAGTTTACGGCTGCTCTGTTTCCAAGAACCTCCACTTCGGTACACCTTCAATATCCCAGGAAAGAGAAAAATGGATAAAGAAATGGTGGTACTTGGCACAGTGGAATATCACTCAGCCATGAAATCAATGTCATAAGGCTAGTTAGCAGCATGATGAGTGGATTTAGATACGATGATTCTAAGTGAAATAAGTCACACAGAAAAAGACACTTATCCTAAGATATCGCTTATAGAGGGAATGTCAAAATCGCTACACTTGAACTGAATTACAAAACAGAACAGAGTCACACCTTTAGAAGACACACTATGGCTGCTTAACGGGAAAGGTGAGGTGGGGTGATGCATAAAACAAGGGTTTGAAATTAGCTCAGACACCGCTCCATAAGCAAAATATGTAATAGACAAGGCCTACTCCCTGCTCAGTGAACTGGACTCAACAAACCCTAGTCAACACACAAGAATATATCTGACTAGTAAGAATCTGAAAACCTATGTATCGATATCTCTCTGCAAGTGAATCAAGAGGGTGTAAAGCGGCATCAACACAGCAGGGAAAAGCAGCCAAGCCCGATTCTAAACATAAATTACTTTAAAAAACCCACAAAACAAAGACAGTGAAAGAGAGAGAAATTCTTACAAAATCCGTTCAGGGTCTATGATGCAACCTGGATTGACCATATCAAGACCCACAGCTGGATGAGACATAAGGCTGGACACTCTTGGGGCTGAGAGGGTTGGTGAGGTTGGGTGAGCAAATTCAGATACTTTAAAGTAACACTGCGGGGAACACACCCCATGGGTCTCAAATCTCCAGGTAGAAGGGAATCTTCCTACATCAAAACATGCATGGGAAACCCAGAAGATGGTATGCCATGAGATCGGGAAAGGTTTCTAAAACGCACCTCATTTCTCCTCTCCTTGTGCTCGGGTTCGCCATTCCAGCCGCTTGACTAACCATCTCCCTACTTGGAGAATCAGCACCTTTAACCTCCTGATTGTACAGGTTGCAATTTGTCCTGAGGATGAACGGGAAGACGCGGAACCAACGAGAGACGAGCCCTAGGTGTTGGGACAGGCATAGGTCACTCCATTTTCCCATCAGGAAGAAGAATGAACCACAGGCTCAGCCTGCCCCCCAGAACCAAAATAGGGCCTGAAGCAATCCTGCGCTTTTGCGGCCAGCTCCCAAAAAAGCGAGGAGACAAATGGAGCTCAGGGGCACTGCAATTCACAAACGTGCAGAGTTATAAATGAGAACTCTCGTCCACAAATATATTGAGGGAAGGCAACGAAGAGGATTTGAAAGCAAGGCAGATTTGCAGGAAACAGATTTCAGGAGGTAGATTCGACTCGCCTTTAAAGCACATGAAAAGCGGCAAAACGTTGACAATGATGCCCTTGGCCAAAAAGGGCGTATGCGTTTTTTCCTGAATATATTCAGGAAAAAACGCATACGCCCTTTTTGGCCAACCAAGCAAGCCGGAAGGGCAAATCAGCGCTACAAAGAAGTCTCGCTTGCCCTCGGTCAAAAGGGCCATGCTGAACAAACAGTAAAAACCAGAAAAGCAGGACAGGCCATGGAGACATGGGAGCCTTGCTACGCTGATGGGCGGGATGTAAATTGCCAACAGGCACTCTGGAGAAGAGTACGGTGTGTCCTGAAACAAGTAATAAACACAGCGTAGAGAGCATAGGGCACTTCCACTCATGGGCGTATAAATTGGGAAAACTAAAAGTCAACAAGACACAGGCACCCTAAAGTTTACGGCTGCTCTGTTTCCAAGAACCTCCACTTCGGTACACCTTCAATATCCCAGGAAAGAGAAAAATGGATAAAGAAATGGTGGTACTTGGCACAGTGGAATATCACTCAGCCATGAAATCAATGTCATAAGGCTAGTTAGCAGCATGATGAGTGGATTTAGATACGATGATTCTAAGTGAAATAAGTCACACAGAAAAAGACACTTATCCTAAGATATCGCTTATAGAGGGAATGTCAAAATCGCTACACTTGAACTGAATTACAAAACAGAACAGAGTCACACCTTTAGAAGACACACTATGGCTGCTTAACGGGAAAGGTGAGGTGGGGTGATGCATAAAACAAGGGTTTGAAATTAGCTCAGACACCGCTCCATAAGCAAAATATGTAATAGACAAGGCCTACTCCCTGCTCAGTGAACTGGACTCAACACACCCTAGTCAACACACAAGAATATATCTGACTAGTAAGAATCTGAAAACCTATGTATCGATATCTCTCTGCAAGTGAATCAAGAGGGTGTAAAGCGGCATCAACACAGCAGGGAAAAGCAGCCAAGCCCGATTCTAAACATAAATTACTTTAAAAAACCCACAAAACAAAGACAGTGAAAGAGAGAGAAATTCTTACAAAATCCGTTCAGGGTCTATGATGCAACCTGGATTGACCATATCAAGACCCACAGCTGGATGAGACATAAGGCTGGACACTCTTGGGGCTGAGAGGGTTGGTGAGGTTGGGTGAGCAAATTCAGATACTTTAAAGTAACACTGCGGGGAACACACCCCATGGGTCTCAAATCTCCAGGTACAAGGGAATCTTCCTACATCAAAACATGCATGGGAAACCCAGAAGATGCTATGCCATGAGATCGGGAAAGGTTTCTAAAACGCACCTCATTTCTCCTCTCCTTGTGCTCGGGTTCGCCATTCCAACCGCTTGACTAACCATCTCCCTACTTGGAGAATCAGCACCTTTAACCTCCTGATTGTACAGGTTGCAATTTGTCCTGAGGATGAACGGGAAGACGCGGAACCAACGAGAGACGAGCCCTAGGTGTTGGGACAGGCATAGGTCACTCCATTTTCCCATCAGGAAGAAGAATGAACCACAGGCTCAGCCTGCCCCCCAGAACCAAAATAGGGCCTGAAGCAATCCTGCGCTTTTGCGGCCAGCTCCCAAAAAAGCGAGGAGACAAATGGAGCTCAGGGGCACTGCAATTCACAAACGTGCAGAGTTATAAATGAGAACTCTCGTCCACAAATATATTGAGGGAAGGCAACGAAGAGGATTTGAAAGCAAGGCAGATTTGCAGGAAACAGATTTCAGGAGGTAGATTCGACTCGCCTTTAAAGCACATGAAAAGCGGCAAAACGTTGAAAATGATGCCCTTGGCCAAAAAGGGCGTATGCGTTTTTTCCTGAATATATTCAGGAAAAAACGCATACGCCCTTTTTGGCCAACCAAGCAAGCCGGAAGGGCAAATCAGCGCTACAAAGAAGTCTCGCTTGCCCTCGGTCAAAAGGGCCATGCTGAACAAACAGTAAAAACCAGAAAAGCAGGACAGGCCATGGAGACATGGGAGCCTTGCTACGCTGATGGGCGGGATGTAAATTGCCAACAGGCACTCTGGAGAAGAGTACGGTGTGTCCTGAAACAAGTAATAAACACAGCGTAGAGAGCATAGGGCACTTCCACTCAAGGGCGTATAAATTGGGAAAACTAAAAATCAACAAGACACAGGCACCCTAAAGTTTACGGCTGCTCTGTTTCCAAGAACCTCCACTTCGGTACACCTTCAATATCCCAGGAAAGAGAAAAATGGATAAAGAAATGGTGGTACTTGGCACAATGGAATATAACTCAGCCATGAAATCAATGTCATAAGGCTAGTTAGCAGCATGATGAGTGGATTTAGGTACGATGAGTCTAAGTGAAATAAGTCACACAGAAAAAGGCACTTATCCTAAGATATCGCTTATAGAGGGAATGTCAAAATCGCTACACTTGAACTGAATTACAAAACAGAACAGAGTCACACCTTTAGAAGACACACTATGGCTGCTTAACCGGAAAGGTGAGGTGGGGTGATGCATAAAACAAGGGTTTGAAATTAGCTCAGACACCGCTCCATAAGCCAAATATGTAATAGACAAGGCCTACTCCCTGCTCAGTGAACTGGACTCAACACCCCCTAGTCACCGCACAAGAATATATCTGACTAGTATGAATCTGAAAACCTATGTATTGATATCTCTCTGCAAGTGAATCAAGAGGGTGTAAAGCGGCATCAACACAGCAGGGAAAAGCAGCCAAACCCCATTCTAAACATACATTACTTTAAAAAACCCACAAAGCAAAGACAGTGAAAGAGAGAGAAATTCTTACAAAATCCGTTCAGGGTCTCTGATGCAACCTGGATTGACCATATCTAGACCCACAGCTGGATGAGACATAAGGCTGGACACTCTTGGGGCTGAGAGGATTGGTGAGGTTGGGTGAGCAAATGCAGATACTTTAAAGTAATACCGCGGGGTACCCACCCAATGGGTCTCAAATCTCCAGGTACAAGGGAATCTTCCTACATCAAAACATGCATGGGAAACCCAGAAGATGGTATGCCGTGAGATCGGGAAAGGTTTCTAAAACGCACCTCATTTCTCCTCTCCTTGTGCTCGGGTTCGCCATTCCAGCCGCTTGACTAACCATCTCCCTACTTGGAGAATCAGCACCTTTAACCTACTGTTTCGTCCAGGTTGCAATTTGTCCTGAGGATGAACGGGAAGACGGGGAACCAACGAAAGACTAGCCCTAGGTGTTGGGATAGGCACAGGTCACTCCATTTTCCCATCAGGAAGAAGAATGAACCACAGGCTCAGCCTGCCCCCCAGAACCAAAATAGGGCCTGAAGCAATCCTGCGCTTTTGCGGCCAGCTCCCAAAAAAGCGAGGAGCCAAATGGAGCTCAGGGGCACTGCAATTCACAAACGTGCAGAGTTATAAATGAGAACTCTCGTCCACAAATATATTGAGGGAAGGCAACGAAGAGGATTTGAAAGCAAGGCAGATTTGCAGGAAACAGATTTCAGGAGGTAGATTCGACTCGCCTTTAAAGCACATGAAAAGCGGCAAAACGTTGACAATGATGCCCTTTTTGGCCAACCAAGCAAGCCGGAAGGGCAAATCAGCGCTACAAAGAAGTCTCGCTTGCCCTCGGTCAAAAGGGCCATACTGAACAAAGTGTAAAAACTAGAAAATCAGGACAGGCCATGGAGACATGGGAGCCTTGCTACGCTGATGGGCGGGATGTAAATTGCCAACAGGCACTCTGGAGAAGAGTACGGTGTGTCCTGAAACAAGTAATAAACACAGCGTAGAGAGCATAGGGCACTTCCACTCATGGGCGTATAAATTGGGAAAACTAAAATCAACAAGACACAGGCACCCCAAACTTTACGGCTGCTCTGTTTACAAGAACCTCCGCTTCGGTACACCTTCAATATCCCAGGAAATAGAAAAATGGATAAAGAAATGGTGGTACTTGGCACAATGCAATATCACTCAGCCATGAAATCAATGTCATAAGGCTAGTTAGCAGCATGATGAGTGGATTTAGGTACGATGATTCTAAGTGAAATAAGTCACACAGAAAAAGGCACTTATCCTAAGATATCGCTTATAGAGGGAATGTCAAAATCGCTACACTTGAACTGAATTACAAAACAGAACAGAGGCACACCTTTAGAAGACACACTATGGCTGCTTAACCGGAAAGGTGAGGTGGGGTGATGCATAAAACAAGGGTTTCAAATTAGCTCAGAGACCTCTCCATAAGCCAAATATGTAATAGACAAGGCCTATTCCCTGCTCAGTGAACTGGACTCAACACACCCTAGTCACCACACAAGAATATATCTGACTAGTAAGAATCTGAAAACCTATGTATCGATATCTCTCTGCAAGTGAATCAAGAGGGTGTAAAGCGGCATCAACACAGCAGGGAAAAGCAGCCAAACCCCATTCTAAACATACATTACTTTAAAAAACCCACAAAGCAAAGACAGTGAAAGAGAGAGAAATTCTTACAAAATCCGTTCAGGGTCTCTGATGCAACCTGGATTGACCATATCTAGACCCACAGCTGGATGAGACATAAGGCTGGACACTCTTGGGGCTGAGAGGATTGGTGAGGTTGGGTGAGCAAATGCAGATACTTTAAAGTAATACCGCGGGGTACCCACCCCATGGGTCTCAAATCTCCAGGTACAAGGGCATCTTCCTACATCAAAACATGCATGGGAAACCCAGAAGATGGTATGCCATGATATCGGGAATGGTTTCTAAAACGCACCTCATTTCTCCTCTCCTTGTGCTCGGGTTCGCCATTCCCGCCGCTTGACTAATCATCTCCCTACTTGGAGAATCAGCACCTTTAACCTCCTGTTTCGTACAGGTTGCAATTTGTCCTGAGGATGAACGGGAAGACGGGGAACCAACGAGAGACTAGCCCTAGGTGTTGGGACAGGCACAGGTCACTCCATTTTCCCATCAGGAAGAAGAATGAACCACAGGCTCAGCCTGCCCCCCAGAACCAAAATAGGGCCTGAAGCAATCCTGCGCTTTTGCGGCCAGCTCCCAAAAAAGCGAGGAGACAAATGGAGCTCAGGGGCACTGCAATTCACAAACGTGCAGAGTTATAAATGAGAACTCTCGTCCACAAATATATTGAGGGAAGGCAACGAAGAGGATTTGAAAGCAAGGCAGATTTGCAGGAAACAGATTTCAGGAGGTAGATTCGACTCGCCTTTAAAGCACATGAAAAGCGGCAAAACGTTGACAATGATGCCCTTGGCCAAAAAGGGCGTATGCGTTTTTTCCTGAATATATTCAGGAAAAAACGCATACGCCCTTTTTGGCCAACCAAGCAAGCCGGAAGGGCAAATCAGCGCTAAAAAGAAGTCTCGCTTGCCCTCGGTCAAAAGGGCCATGCTGAACAAAGTGTAAAAACCAGAAAAGCAGGACAGGCCATGGAGACATGGGAGCCTTGCTACGCTAATGGGCGGGATGTAAATTGCCAACAGGCAATCTGGAGATGAGTACGGTGTGTCCTGAAACAAGTAATAAACACAGCGTTGAGAGCATAGGGCACTTCCACTCATGGGCGTATAAATTGGGAAAACTAAAATCAACAAGACACAGGCACCCCAAACTTTACGGCTGCTCTGTTTACAAGAACCTCCGCTTCGGTACACCTTCAATATCCCAGGAAATAGAAAAATGGATAAAGAGATGGTGGTACTTGGCACAATGCAATATCACTCAGCCATGAAATCAATGTCATAAGGCTAGTTAGCAGCATGATGAGTGGATTTAGGTACGATGATTCTAAGTGAAATAAGTCACACAGAAAAAGGCACTTATCCTAAGATATCGCTTATAGAGGGAATGTCAAAATCGCTACACTTGAACTGAATTACAAAACAGAACAGAGTCACACCTTTAGAAGACACACTATGGCTGCTTAACCGGAAAGGTGAGGTGGGGTGATGCATAAAACAAGGATTTCAAATTAGCTCAGAGACCTCTCCATAAGCCAAATATGTAATAGACAAGGCCTATTCCCTGCTCAGTGAACTGGACTCAACACACCGTAGTCACCACACAAGAATATATCTGACTAGTAAGAATCTGAAAACCTATGTATCGATATCTCTCTGCAAGTGAATCAAGAGGGTGTAAAGCGGCATCAACACAGCAGGGAAAAGCAGCCAAGCCCGATTCTAAACATAAATTACTTTAAAAAACCCACAAAACAAAGACAGTGAAAGAGAGAGAAATTCTTACAAAATCCGTTCAGGGTCTATGATGCAACCTGGATTGACCATATCTAGACCCACAGCTGGATGAGACATAAGGCTGGACACTCTTGGGGCTGAGAGGATTGGTGAGGTTGGGTGAGCAAATGCAGATACTTTAAAGTAACACTGCGGGGAACACACCCCATGGGTCTCAAATCTCCAGGTACAAGGGCATCTTCCTACATCAAAACATGCATGGGAAACCCAGAAGATGGTATGCCATGAGATCGGGAAAGGTTTCTAAACTGCACCTCATTTCTCCTCTCCTTGTGCTAGGGTTCACCATTCCAGCTGCTTGACTAACCATCTCCCTACTTGGAGAATCAGCACCTTTAACCTCCTGATTGTACAGGTTGCAATTTGTCCAGAGGATGAACGGGAAGACGCGGAACGAACGAGAGACGAGCCCTAGGTGTTGGGACAGGCATAGGTCACTCCATTTTCTCATCAGGAAGAAGAATGAACCACAGGCTCAGCCTGCACCCCAGAACCAAAATAGGGCCTGAAGCAATCCTGCGCTTTTGCGGCCAGCTCCCAAAAAAGCGAGGAGACAAATGGAGCTCAGGGGCACTGCAATTCACAAACGTGCAGAGTTATAAATGAGAACTCTCGTCCACAAATATATTGAGGGAAGGCAACGAAGAGGATTTGAAAGCAAGGCAGATTTGCAGGAAACAGATTTCAGGAGGTAGATTCGACTCGCCTTTAAAGCACATGAAAAGCGGCAAAACGTTGACAGTGATGCCCTTGGCCAAAAAGGGCGTATGCGTTTTTTCCTGAATATATTCAGGAAAAAACGCATACGCCCTTTTTGGCCAACCAAGCAAGCCGGAAGGGCAAATCAGCGCTACAAAGAAGTCTCGCTTGCCCTCGGTCAAAAGGGCCATGCTGAACAAAGTGTAAAAACCAGAAAAGCAGGACAGGCCATGGAGACATGGGAGCCTTGCTACGCTAATGGGCGGGATGTAAATTGCCAACAGGCACTCTGGAGATGAGTACGGTGTGTCCTGAAACAAGTAATAAACACAGCGTTGAGAGCATAGGGCACTTCCACTCATGGGCGTATAAATTGGGAAAACTAAAATCAACAAGACACAGGCACCCCAAACTTTACGGCTGCTCTGTTTACAAGAACCTCCGCTTCGGTACACCTTCAATATCCCAGGAAATAGAAAAATGGATAAAGAAATGGTGGTACTTGGCACAATGCAATATCACTCAGCCATGAAATCAATGTCATAAGGCTAGTTAGCAGCATGATGAGTGGATTTAGGTACGATGATTCTAAGTGAAATAAGTCACACAGAAAAAGGCACTTATCCTAAGATATCGCTTATAGAGGGAATGTCAAAATCGCTACACTTGAACTGAATTACAAAACAGAACAGAGGCACACCTTTAGAAGACACACTATGGCTGCTTAACCGGAAAGGTGAGGTGGGGTGATGCATAAAACAAGGGTTTCAAATTAGCTCAGAGACCTCTCCATAAGCCAAATATGTAATAGACAAGGCCTATTCCCTGCTCAGTGAACTGGACTCAACACACCGTAGTCACCACACAAGAATATATCTGACTAGTAAGAATCTGAAAACCTATGTATCGATATCTCTCTGCAAGTGAATCAAGAGGGTGTAAAGCGGCATCAACACAGCAGGGAAAAGCAGCCAAGCCCGATTCTAAACATAAATTACTTTAAAAAACCCACAAAACAAAGACAGTGAAAGAGAGAGAAATTCTTACAAAATCCGTTCAGGGTCTATGATGCAACCTGGATTGACCATATCTAGACCCACAGCTGGATGAGACATAAGGCTGGACACTCTTGGGGCTGAGAGGATTGGTGAGGTTGGGTGAGCAAATGCAGATACTTTAAAGTAACACTGCGGGGAACACACCCCATGGGTCTCAAATCTCCAGGTACAAGGGCATCTTCCTACATCAAAACATGCATGGGAAACCCAGAAGATGGTATGCCATGAGATCGGGAAAGGTTTCTAAACTGCACCTCATTTCTCCTCTCCTTGTGCTAGGGTTCACCATTCCAGCTGCTTGACTAACCATCTCCCTACTTGGAGAATCAGCACCTTTAACCTCCTGATTGTACAGGTTGCAATTTGTCCAGAGGATGAACGGGAAGACGCGGAACCAACGAGAGACGAGCCCTAGGTGTTGGGACAGGCATAGGTCACTCCATTTTCTCATCAGGAAGAAGAATGAACCACAGGCTCAGCCTGCCCCCCAGAACCAAAATAGGGCCTGAAGCAATCCTGCGCTTTTGCGGCCAGCTCCCAAAAAAGCGAGGAGACAAATGGAGCTCAGGGGCACTGCAATTCACAAACGTGCAGAGTTATAAATGAGAACTCTCGTCCACAAATATATTGAGGGAAGGCAACGAAGAGGATTTGAAAGCAAGGCAGATTTGCAGGAAACAGATTTCAGGAGGTAGATTCGACTCGCCTTTAAAGCACATGAAAAGCGGCAAAACGTTGACAATGATGCCCTTGGCCAAAAAGGGCGTATGCGTTTTTTCCTGAATATATTCAGGAAAAAACGCATACGCCCTTTTTGGCCAACCAAGCAAGCCGGAAGGGCAAATCAGCGCTACAAAGAAGTCTCGCTTGCCCTCGGTCAAAAGGGCCATGCTGAACAAACAGTAAAAACCAGAAAAGCAGGACAGGCCATGGAGACATGGGAGCCTTGCTACGCTGATGGGCGGGATGTAAATTGCCAACAGGCACTCTGGAGAAGAGTACGGTGTGTCCTGAAACAAGTAATAAACACAGCGTAGAGAGCATAGGGCACTTCCACTCATGGGCGTATAAATTGGGAAAACTAAAAGTCAACAAGACACAGGCACCCTAAAGTTTACGGCTGCTCTGTTTCCAAGAACCTCCACTTCGGTACACCTTCAATATCCCAGGAAAGAGAAAAATGGATAAAGAAATGGTGGTACTTGGCACAGTGGAATATCACTCAGCCATGAAATCAATGTCATAAGGCTAGTTAGCAGCATGATGAGTGGATTTAGATACGATGATTCTAAGTGAAATAAGTCACACAGAAAAAGACACTTATCCTAAGATATCGCTTATAGAGGGAATGTCAAAATCGCTACACTTGAACTGAATTACAAAACAGAACAGAGTCACACCTTTAGAAGACACACTATGGCTGCTTAACGGGAAAGGTGAGGTGGGGTGATGCATAAAACAAGGGTTTCAAATTAGCTCAGAGACCGCTCCATAAGCAAAATATGTAATAGACAAGGCCTACTCCCTGCTCAGTGAACTGGACTCAACACACCCTAGTCAACACACAAGAATATATCTGACTAGTAAGAATCTGAAAACCTATGTATCGATATCTCTCTGCAAGTGAATCAAGAGGGTGTAAAGCGGCATCAACACAGCAGGGAAAAGCAGCCAAGCCCGATTCTAAACATAAATTACTTTAAAAAACCCACAAAACAAAGACAGTGAAAGAGAGAGAAATTCTTACAAAATCCGTTCAGGGTCTATGATGCAACCTGGATTGACCATATCAAGACCCACAGCTGGATGAGACATAAGGCTGGACACTCTTGGGGCTGAGAGGGTTGGTGAGGTTGGGTGAGCAAATGCAGATACTTTAAAGTAACACTGCGTGGAACACACCCCATGGGTCTCAAATCTCCAGGTACAAGGGAATCTTCCTACATCAAAACATGCATGGGAAACCCAGAAGATGGTATGCCATGAGATCGGGAAAGGTTTCTAAAACGCACCTCATTTCTCCTCTCCTTGTGCTCGGGTTCGCCATTCCAGCCGCTTGACTAACCATCTCCCTACTTGGAGAATCAGCACCTTTAACCTCCTGATTGTACAGGTTGCAATTTGTCCTGAGGATGAACGGGAAGACGCGGAACCAACGAGAGACGAGCCCTAGGTGTTGGGACAGGCATAGGTCACTCCATTTTCCCATCAGGAAGAAGAATGAACCACAGGCTCAGCCTGCCCCCCAGAACCAAAATAGGGCCTGAAGCAATCCTGCGCTTTTGCGGCCAGCTCCCAAAAAAGCGAGGAGACAAATGGAGCTCAGGGGCACTGCAATTCACAAACGTGCAGAGTTATAAATGAGAACTCTCGTCCACAAATATATTGAGGGAAGGCAACGAAGAGGATTTGAAAGCAAGGCAGATTTGCAGGAAACAGATTTCAGGAGGTAGATTCGACTCGCCTTTAAAGCACATGAAAAGCGGCAAAACGTTGACAATGATGCCCTTGGCCAAAAAGGGCGTATGCGTTTTTTCCTGAATATATTCAGGAAAAACGCATACGCCCTTTTTGGCCAACCAAGCAAGCCGGAAGGGCAAATCAGCGCTACAAAGAAGTCTCGCTTGCCCTCGGTCAAAAGGGCCATGCTGAACAAAGTGTAAAAACCAGAAAAGCAGGACAGGCCATGGAGACATGGGAGCCTTGCTACGCTAATGGGCGGGATGTAAATTGCCAACAGGCACTCTGGAGATGAGTACGGTGTGTCCTGAAACAAGTAATAAACACAGCGTTGAGAGCATAGGGCACTTCCACTCATGGGCGTATAAATTGGGAAAACTAAAATCAACAAGACACAGGCACCCCAAACTTTACGGCTGATCTGTTTACAAGAACCTCCGCTTCGGTACACCTTCAATATCCCAGGAAATAGAAAAATGGATAAAGAAATGGTGGTACTTGGCACAATGCAATATCACTCAGCCATGAAATCAATGTCATAAGGCTAGTTAGCAGCATGATGAGTGGATTTAGGTACGATGATTCTAAGTGAAATAAGTCACACAGAAAAAGGCACTTATCCTAAGATATCGCTTATAGAGGGAATGTCAAAATCGCTACACTTGAACTGAATTACAAAACAGAACAGAGGCACACCTTTAGAAGACACACTATGGCTGCTTAACCGGAAAGGTGAGGTGGGGTGATGCATAAAACAAGGGTTTCAAATTAGCTCAGAGACCTCTCCATAAGCCAAATATGTAATAGACAAGGCCTATTCCCTGCTCAGTGAACTGGACTCAACACACCCTAGTCACCACACAAGAATATATCTGACTAGTAAGAATCTGAAAACCTATGTATCGATATCTCTCTGCAAGTGAATCAAGAGGGTGTAAAGCGGCATCAACACAGCAGGGAAAAGCAGCCAAGCCCGATTCTAAACATAAATTACTTTAAAAAACCCACAAAACAAAGACAGTGAAAGAGAGAGAAATTCTTACAAAATCCGTTCAGGGTCTATGATGCAACCTGGATTGACCATATCTAGACCCACAGCTGGATGAGACATAAGGCTGGACACTCTTGGGGCTGAGAGGATTGGTGAGGTTGGGTGAGCAAATGCAGATACTTTAAAGTAACACTGCGGGGAACACACCCCATGGGTCTCAAATCTCCAGGTACAAGGGCATCTTCCTACATCAAAACATGCATGGGAATCCCAGAAGATGGTATGCCATGAGATCGGGAAAGGTTTCTAAACTGCACCTCATTTCTCCTCTCCTTGTGCTAGGGTTCACCATTCCAGCTGCTTGACTAACCATCTCCCTACTTGGAGAATCAGCACCTTTAACCTCCTGATTGTACAGGTTGCAATTTGTCCAGAGGATGAACGGGAAGACGCGGAACCAACGAGAGACGAGCCCTAGGTGTTGGGACAGGCATAGGTCACTCCATTTTCCCATCAGGAAGAAGAATGAACCACAGGCTCAGCCTGCCCCCCAGAACCAAAATAGGGCCTGAAGCAATCCTGCGCTTTTGCGGCCAGCTCCCAAAAAAGCGAGGAGACAAATGGAGCTCAGGGGCACTGCAATTCACAAACGTGCAGAGTTATAAATGAGAACTCTCGTCCACAAATATATTGAGGGAAGGCAACGAAGAGGATTTGAAAGCAAGGCAGATTTGCAGGAAACAGATTTCAGGAGGTAGATTCGACTCGCCTTTAAAGCACATGAAAAGCGGCAAAACGTTGACAATGATGCCCTTGGCCAAAAAGGGCGTATGCGTTTTTTCCTGAATATATTCAGGAAAAAACGCATACGCCCTTTTTGGCCAACCAAGCAAGCCGGAAGGGCAAATCAGCGCTACAAAGAAGTCTCGCTTGCCCTCGGTCAAAAGGGCCATGCTGAACAAACAGTAAAAACCAGAAAAGCAGGACAGGCCATGGAGACATGCGAGCCTTGCTACGCTGATGGGCGGGATGTAAATTGCCAACAGGCACTCTGGAGAAGAGTACGGTGTGTCCTGAAACAAGTAATAAACACAGCGTAGAGAGCATAGGGCACTTCCACTCAAGGGCGTATAAATTGGGAAAACTAAAAATCAACAAGACACAGGCACCCTAAAGTTTACGGCTGCTCTGTTTCCAAGAACCTCCACTTCGGTACACCTTCAATATCCCAGGAAAGAGAAAAATGGATAAAGAAATGGTGGTACATAGCACAATGGAATATCACTCAGCCATGAAATCAATGTCATAAGACTAGTTAGCAGCATGATGAGTGGACTTAGGTACGATGATTCTAAGTGAAATAAGTCACACAGAAAAAGACACTTATCCTAAGATATCGCTTATAGAGGGAATGTCAAAATCGCTACACTTGAACTGAATTACAAAACAGAACAGAGTCACACCTTTAGAAGACACACTATGGCTGCTTAACGGGAAAGGTGAGGTGGGGTGATGCATAAAACAAGGGTTTGAAATTAGCTCAGACACCGCTCCATAAGCCAAATATGTAATAGACAAGGCCTACTCCCTGCTCAGTGAACTGGACTCAACACCCCCTAGTCACCGCACAAGAATATATCTGACTAGTATGAATCTGAAAACCTATGTATCGATATCTCTCTGCAAGTGAATCAAGAGGGTGTAAAGCGGCATAAACACAGCAGGGAAAAGCAGCCAAACCCCATTCTAAACATACATTACTTTAAAAAACCCACAAAGCAAAGACAGTGAAAGAGAGAGAAATTCTTACAAAATCCGTTCAGGGTCTCTGATGCAACCTGGATTGACCATATCTAGACCCACAGCTGGATGAGACATAAGGCTGGACACTCTTGGGGCTGAGAGGATTGGTGAGGTTGGGTGAGCAAATGCAGATACTTTAAAGTAATACCGCGGGGTACCCACCCCATGGGTCTCAAATCTCCAGGTACAAGGGAATCTTCATACATCAAAACATGCATGGGAAACCCAGAAGATGGTATGCCAGGATATCGGGAAAGGTTTCTAAAACGCACCTCATTTCTCCTCTCCTTGTGCTCGGGTTTGCCATTCCAGCTGCTTGACTAACCATCTCCCTACTTGGAGAATCAGCACCTTTAACCTCCTGATTGTACAGGTTGCAATTTGTCCTGAGGATGAACGGGAAGACGCGGAACCAACGAGAGACGAGCCCTAGGTGTTGGGACAGGCATAGGTCACTCCATTTTCCCATCAGGAAGAAGAATGAACCACAGGCTCAGCCTGCCCCCCAGAACCAAAATAGGGCCTGAAGCAATCCTGCGCTTTTGCGGCCAGCTCCCAAAAAAGCGAGGAGACAAATGGAGCTCAGGGGCACTGCAATTCACAAACGTGCAGAGTTATAAATGAGAACTCTCGTCCACAAATATATTGAGGGAAGGCAACGAAGAGGATTTGAAAGCAAGGCAGATTTGCAGGAAACAGATTTCAGGAGGTAGATTCGACTCGCCTTTAAAGCACATGAAAAGCGGCAAAACGTTGACAATGATGCCCTTGGCCAAAAAGGGCGTATGCGTTTTTTCCTGAATATATTCAGGAAAAAACGCATACGCCCTTTTTGGCCAACCAAGCAAGCCGGAAGGGCAAATCAGCGCTACAAAGAAGTCTCGCTTGCCCTCGGTCAAAAGGGCCATGCTGAACAAAGTGTAAAAACCAGAAAAGCAGGACAGGCCATGGAGACATGGGAGCCTTGCTACGCTGATGGGCGGGATGTAAATTGCCAACAGGCACTCTGGAGAAGAGTACGGTGTGTCCTGAAACAAGTAATAAACACAGCGTAGAGAGCATAGGGCACTTCCACTCATGGGCGTATAAATTGGGAAAACTAAAAGTCAACAAGACACAGGCACCCTAAAGTTTACGGCTGCTCTGTTTCCAAGAACCTCCACTTCGGTACACCTTCAATATCCCAGGAAAGAGAAAAATGGATAAAGAAATGGTGGTACTTGGCACAGTGGAATATCACTCAGCCATGAAATCAATGTCATAAGGCTAGTTAGCAGCATGATGAGTGGATTTAGATACGATGATTCTAAGTGAAATAAGTCACACAGAAAAAGACACTTATCCTAAGATATCGCTTATAGAGGGAATGTCAAAATCGCTACACTTGAACTGAATTACAAAACAGAACAGAGTCACACCTTTAGAAGACACACTATGGCTGCTTAACGGGAAAGGTGAGGTGGGGTGATGCATAAAACAAGGGTTTCAAATTAGCTCAGAGACCGCTCCATAAGCAAAATATGTAATAGACAAGGCCTACTCCCTGCTCAGTGAACTGGACTCAACACACCCTAGTCAACACACAAGAATATATCTGACTAGTAAGAATCTGAAAACCTATGTATCGATATCTCTCTGCAAGTGAATCAAGAGGGTGTAAAGCGGCATCAACACAGCAGGGAAAAGCAGCCAAGCCCGATTCTAAACATAAATTACTTTAAAAAACCCACAAAACAAAGACAGTGAAAGAGAGAGAAATTCTTACAAAATCCGTTCAGGGTCTATGATGCAACCTGGATTGACCATATCAAGACCCACAGCTGGATGAGACATAAGGCTGGACACTCTTGGGGCTGAGAGGGTTGGTGAGGTTGGGTGAGCAAATGCAGATACTTTAAAGTAACACTGCGTGGAACACACCCCATGGGTCTCAAATCTCCAGGTACAAGGGAATCTTCCTACATCAAAACATGCATGGGAAACCCAGAAGATGGTATGCCATGAGATCGGGAAAGGTTTCTAAAACGCACCTCATTTCTCCTCTCCTTGTGCTCGGGTTCGCCATTCCAGCCGCTTGACTAACCATCTCCCTACTTGGAGAATCAGCACCTTTAACCTCCTGATTGTACAGGTTGCAATTTGTCCTGAGGATGAACGGGAAGACGCGGAACCAACGAGAGACGAGCCCTAGGTGTTGGGACAGGCATAGGTCACTCCATTTTCCCATCAGGAAGAAGAATGAACCACAGGCTCAGCCTGCCCCCCAGAACCAAAATAGGGCCTGAAGCAATCCTGCGCTTTTGCGGCCAGCTCCCAAAAAAGCGAGGAGACAAATGGAGCTCAGGGGCACTGCAATTCACAAACGTGCAGAGTTATAAATGAGAACTCTCGTCCACAAATATATTGAGGGAAGGCAACGAAGAGGATTTGAAAGCAAGGCAGATTTGCAGGAAACAGATTTCAGGAGGTAGATTCGACTCGCCTTTAAAGCACATGAAAAGCGGCAAAACGTTGACAATGATGCCCTTGGCCAAAAAGGGCGTATGCGTTTTTTCCTGAATATATTCAGGAAAAACGCATACGCCCTTTTTGGCCAACCAAGCAAGCCGGAAGGGCAAATCAGCGCTACAAAGAAGTCTCGCTTGCCCTCGGTCAAAAGGGCCATGCTGAACAAAGTGTAAAAACCAGAAAAGCAGGACAGGCCATGGAGACATGGGAGCCTTGCTACGCTAATGGGCGGGATGTAAATTGCCAACAGGCACTCTGGAGATGAGTACGGTGTGTCCTGAAACAAGTAATAAACACAGCGTTGAGAGCATAGGGCACTTCCACTCATGGGCGTATAAATTGGGAAAACTAAAATCAACAAGACACAGGCACCCCAAACTTTACGGCTGATCTGTTTACAAGAACCTCCGCTTCGGTACACCTTCAATATCCCAGGAAATAGAAAAATGGATAAAGAAATGGTGGTACTTGGCACAATGCAATATCACTCAGCCATGAAATCAATGTCATAAGGCTAGTTAGCAGCATGATGAGTGGATTTAGGTACGATGATTCTAAGTGAAATAAGTCACACAGAAAAAGGCACTTATCCTAAGATATCGCTTATAGAGGGAATGTCAAAATCGCTACACTTGAACTGAATTACAAAACAGAACAGAGGCACACCTTTAGAAGACACACTATGGCTGCTTAACCGGAAAGGTGAGGTGGGGTGATGCATAAAACAAGGGTTTCAAATTAGCTCAGAGACCTCTCCATAAGCCAAATATGTAATAGACAAGGCCTATTCCCTGCTCAGTGAACTGGACTCAACACACCCTAGTCACCACACAAGAATATATCTGACTAGTAAGAATCTGAAAACCTATGTATCGATATCTCTCTGCAAGTGAATCAAGAGGGTGTAAAGCGGCATCAACACAGCAGGGAAAAGCAGCCAAGCCCGATTCTAAACATAAATTACTTTAAAAAACCCACAAAACAAAGACAGTGAAAGAGAGAGAAATTCTTACAAAATCCGTTCAGGGTCTATGATGCAACCTGGATTGACCATATCTAGACCCACAGCTGGATGAGACATAAGGCTGGACACTCTTGGGGCTGAGAGGATTGGTGAGGTTGGGTGAGCAAATGCAGATACTTTAAAGTAACACTGCGGGGAACACACCCCATGGGTCTCAAATCTCCAGGTACAAGGGCATCTTCCTACATCAAAACATGCATGGGAAACCCAGAAGATGGTATGCCATGAGATCGGGAAAGGTTTCTAAACTGCACCTCATTTCTCCTCTCCTTGTGCTAGGGTTCACCATTCCAGCTGCTTGACTAACCATCTCCCTACTTGGAGAATCAGCACCTTTAACCTCCTGATTGTACAGGTTGCAATTTGTCCAGAGGATGAACGGGAAGACGCGGAACCAACGAGAGACGAGCCCTAGGTGTTGGGACAGGCATAGGTCACTCCATTTTCTCATCAGGAAGAAGAATGAACCACAGGCTCAGCCTGCCCCCCAGAACCAAAATAGGGCCTGAAGCAATCCTGCGCTTTTGCGGCCAGCTCCCAAAAAAGCGAGGAGACAAATGGAGCTCAGGGGCACTGCAATTCACAAACGTGCAGAGTTATAAATGAGAACTCTCGTCCACAAATATATTGAGGGAAGGCAACGAAGAGGATTTGAAAACAAGGCAGATTTGCAGGAAACAGATTTCAGGAGGTAGATTCGACTCGCCTTTAAAGCACATGAAAAGCGGCAAAACGTTGACAATGATGCCCTTGGCCAAAAAGGGCGTATGCGTTTTTTCCTGAATATATTCAGGAAAAAACGCATACGCCCTTTTTGTCCAACCAAGCAAGCCGGAAGGGCAAATCAGCGCTACAAAGAAGTCTCGCTTGCCTTCGGTCAAAAGGGCCATGCTGAACAAAGTGTAAAAACCAGAAAAGCAGGACAGGCCATGGAGACATGGGAGCCTTGCTACGCTGATGGGCGGGATGTAAATTGCCAACAGGCACTCTGGAGAAGAGTACGGTGTGTCCTGAAACAAGTAATAAACACAGCGTAGAGAGCATAGGGCACTTCCACTCATGGGCGTATAAATTGGGAAAACTAAAAGTCAACAAGACACAGGCACCCTAAAGTTTACGGCTGCTCTGTTTCCAAGAACCTCCACTTCGGTACACCTTCAATATCCCAGGAAAGAGAAAAATGGATAAAGAAATGGTGGTACTTGGCACAGTGGAATATCACTCAGCCATGAAATCAATGTCATAAGGCTAGTTAGCAGCATGATGAGTGGATTTAGATACGATGATTCTAAGTGAAATAAGTCACACAGAAAAAGACACTTATCCTAAGATATCGCTTATAGAGGGAATGTCAAAATCGCTACACTTGAACTGAATTACAAAACAGAACAGAGTCACACCTTTAGAAGACACACTATGGCTGCTTAACGGGAAAGGTGAGGTGGGGTGATGCATAAAACAAGGGTTTCAAATTAGCTCAGAGACCGCTCCATAAGCAAAATATGTAATAGACAAGGCCTACTCCCTGCTCAGTGAACTGGACTCAACACACCCTAGTCAACACACAAGAATATATCTGACTAGTAAGAATCTGAAAACCTATGTATCGATATCTCTCTGCAAGTGAATCAAGAGGGTGTAAAGCGGCATCAACACAGCAGGGAAAAGCAGCCAAGCCCGATTCTAAACATAAATTACTTTAAAAAACCCACAAAACAAAGACAGTGAAAGAGAGAGAAATTCTTACAAAATCCGTTCAGGGTCTATGATGCAACCTGGATTGACCATATCAAGACCCACAGCTGGATGAGACATAAGGCTGGACACTCTTGGGGCTGAGAGGGTTGGTGAGGTTGGGTGAGCAAATGCAGATACTTTAAAGTAACACTGCGTGGAACACACCCCATGGGTCTCAAATCTCCAGGTACAAGGGAATCTTCCTACATCAAAACATGCATGGGAAACCCAGAAGATGGTATGCCATGAGATCGGGAAAGGTTTCTAAAACGCACCTAATTTCTCCTCTCCTTGTGCTCGGGTTCGCCATTCCAGCCGCTTGACTAACCATCTCCCTACTTGGAGAATCAGCACCTTTAACCTCCTGATTGTACAGGTTGCAATTTGTCCTGAGGATGAACGGGAAGACGCGGAACCAACGAGAGACGAGCCCTAGGTGTTGGGACAGGCATAGGTCACTCCATTTTCCCATCAGGAAGAAGAATGAACCACAGGCTCAGCCTGCCCCCCAGAACCAAAATAGGGCCTGAAGCAATCCTGCGCTTTTGCGGCCAGCTCCCAAAAATGCGAGGAGACAAATGGAGCTCAGGGGCACTGCAATTCACAAACGTGCAGAGTTATAAATGAGAACTCTCGTCCACAAATATATTGAGGGAAGGCAACGAAGAGGATTTGAAAGCAAGGCAGATTTGCAGGAAACAGATTTCAGGAGGTAGATTCGACTCGCCTTTAAAGCACATGAAAAGCGGCAAAACGTTGACAATGATGCCCTTGGCCAAAAAGGGCGTATGCGTTTTTTCCTGAATATATTCAGGAAAAAACGCATACGCCCTTTTTGGCCAACCAAGCAAGCCGGAAGGGCAAATCAGCGTTACAAAGAAGTCTCGCTTGCCCTCGGTCAAAAGGGCCATGCTGAACAAAGTGTAAATACCAGAAAAGCAGGACAGGCCATGGAGACATGGGAGCCTTGCTACGCTGATGGGCGGGATATAAATTGCCAACAGGCACTCTGGAGAAGAGTCCGGTGTGTCCTGAAACAAGTAATAAACACAGCGTAGAGAGCATAGGGCACTTCCACTCATGGGCGTATAAATTTGGAAAACTAAAAATCAACAAGACACAGGCACCCTAAAGTTTACGGCTGCTCTGTTTCCAAGAACCTCCGCTTCGGTACACCTTCAATATCCCAGGAAAGAGAAAAATGGATAAAGAAATGGTGGTACTTGGCACAATGGAATATCACTCAGCCATGAAATCAATGTCATAAGGCTAGTTAGCAGCATGATGAGTGGATTTAGGTACGATGATTCTAAGTGAAATAAGTCACACAGAAAAAGACATTATCCTAAGATATCGCTTATAGAGGGAATGTCAAAATCGCTACACTTGAACTGAATTACAAAACAGAACAGAGTCACACCTTTAGAAGACACACTATGGCTGCTTAACGGGAAAGGTGAGGTGGGGTGATGCATAAAACAAGGGTTTCAAATTAGCTCAGAGACCGCTCCATAAGCAAAATATGTAATAGACAAGGCCTACTCCCTGCTCAGTGAACTGGACTCAACACACCCTAGTCAACACACAAGAATATATCTGACTAGTAAGAATCTGAAAACCTATGTATCGATATCTCTCTGCAAGTGAATCAAGAGGGTGTAAAGCGGCATCAACACAGCAGGGAAAAGCAGCCAAGCCCGATTCTAAACATAAATTACTTTAAAAAACCCACAAAACAAAGACAGTGAAAGAGAGAGAAATTCTTACAAAATCCGTTCAGGGTCTATGATGCAACCTGGATTGACCATATCAAGACCCACAGCTGGATGAGACATAAGGCTGGACACTCTTGGGGCTGAGAGGGTTGGTGAGGTTGGGTGAGCAAATGCAGATACTTTAAAGTAACACTGCGTGGAACACACCCCATGGGTCTCATATCTCCAGGTACAAGGGAATCTTCCTACATCAAAACATGCATGGGAAACCCAGAAGATGGTATGCCATGAGATCGGGAAAGGTTTCTAAAACGCACCTCATTTCTCCTCTCCTTGTGCTCGGGTTCGCCATTCCAGCCGCTTGACTAACCATCTCCCTACTTGGAGAATCAGCACCTTTAACCTCCTGATTGTACAGGTTGCAATTTGTCCTGAGGATGAACGGGAAGACGCGGAACCAACGAGAGACGAGCCCTAGGTGTTGGGACAGGCATAGGTCACTCCATTTTCCCATCAGGAAGAAGAATGAACCACAGGCTCAGCCTGCCCCCCAGAACCAAAATAGGGCCTGAAGCAATCCTGCGCTTTTGCGGCCAGCTCCCAAAAAAGCGAGGAGACAAATGGAGCTCAGGGGCACTGCAATTCACAAACGTGCAGAGTTATAAATGAGAACTCTCGTCCACAAATATATTGAGGGAAGGCAACGAAGAGGATTTGAAAGCAAGGCAGATTTGCAGGAAACAGATTTCAGGAGGTAGATTCGACTCGCCTTTAAAGCACATGAAAAGCGGCAAAACGTTGACAATGATGCCCTTGGCCAAAAAGGGCGTATGCGTTTTTTCCTGAATATATTCAGGAAAAACGCATACGCCCTTTTTGGCCAACCAAGCAAGCCGGAAGGGCAAATCAGCGCTACAAAGAAGTCTCGCTTGCCCTCGGTCAAAAGGGCCATGCTGAACAAAGTGTAAAAACCAGAAAAGCAGGACAGGCCATGGAGACATGGGAGCCTTGCTACGCTAATGGGCGGGATGTAAATTGCCAACAGGCACTCTGGAGATGAGTACGGTGTGTCCTGAAACAAGTAATAAACACAGCGTTGAGAGCATAGGGCACTTCCACTCATGGGCGTATAAATTGGGAAAACTAAAATCAACAAGACACAGGCACCCCAAACTTTACGGCTGATCTGTTTACAAGAACCTCCGCTTCGGTACACCTTCAATATCCCAGGAAATAGAAAAATGGATAAAGAAATGGTGGTACTTGGCACAATGCAATATCACTCAGCCATGAAATCAATGTCATAAGGCTAGTTAGCAGCATGATGAGTGGATTTAGGTACGATGATTCTAAGTGAAATAAGTCACACAGAAAAAGGCACTTATCCTAAGATATCGCTTATAGAGGGAATGTCAAAATCGCTACACTTGAACTGAATTACAAAACAGAACAGAGGCACACCTTTAGAAGACACACTATGGCTGCTTAACCGGAAAGGTGAGGTGGGGTGATGCATAAAACAAGGGTTTCAAATTAGCTCAGAGACCTCTCCATAAGCCAAATATGTAATAGACAAGGCCTATTCCCTGCTCAGTGAACTGGACTCAACACACCCTAGTCACCACACAAGAATATATCTGACTAGTAAGAATCTGAAAACCTATGTATCGATATCTCTCTGCAAGTGAATCAAGAGGGTGTAAAGCGGCATCAACACAGCAGGGAAAAGCAGCCAAGCCCGATTCTAAACATAAATTACTTTAAAAAACCCACAAAACAAAGACAGTGAAAGAGAGAGAAATTCTTACAAAATCCGTTCAGGGTCTATGATGCAACCTGGATTGACCATATCTAGACCCACAGCTGGATGAGACATAAGGCTGGACACTCTTGGGGCTGAGAGGATTGGTGAGGTTGGGTGAGCAAATGCAGATACTTTAAAGTAACACTGCGGGGAACACACCCCATGGGTCTCAAATCTCCAGGTACAAGGGCATCTTCCTACATCAAAACATGCATGGGAAACCCAGAAGATGGTATGCCATGAGATCGGGAAAGGTTTCTAAACTGCACCTCATTTCTCCTCTCCTTGTGCTAGGGTTCACCATTCCAGCTGCTTGACTAACCATCTCCCTACTTGGAGAATCAGCACCTTTAACCTCCTGATTGTACAGGTTGCAATTTGTCCAGAGGATGAACGGGAAGACGCGGAACCAACGAGAGACGAGCCCTAGGTGTTGGGACAGGCATAGGTCACTCCATTTTCTCATCAGGAAGAAGAATGAACCACAGGCTCAGCCTGCCCCCCAGAACCAAAATAGGGCCTGAAGCAATCCTGCGCTTTTGCGGCCAGCTCCCAAAAAAGCGAGGAGACAAATGGAGCTCAGGGGCACTGCAATTCACAAACGTGCAGAGTTATAAATGAGAACTCTCGTCCACAAATATATTGAGGGAAGGCAACGAAGAGGATTTGAAAGCAAGGCAGATTTGCAGGAAACAGATTTCAGGAGGTAGATTCGACTCGCCTTTAAAGCACATGAAAAGCGGCAAAACGTTGACAATGATGCCCTTGGCCAAAAAGGGCGTATGCGTTTTTTCCTGAATATATTCAGGAAAAAACGCATACGCCCTTTTTGGCCAACCAAGCAAGCCGGAAGGGCAAATCAGCGCTACAAAGAAGTCTCGCTTGCCTTCGGTCAAAAGGGCCATGCTGAACAAAGTGTAAAAACCAGAAAAGCAGGACAGGCCATGGAGACATGGGAGCCTTGCTACGCTGATGGGCGGGATGTAAATTGCCAACAGGCACTCTGGAGAAGAGTACGGTGTGTCCTGAAACAAGTAATAAACACAGCGTAGAGAGCATAGGGCACTTCCACTCATGGGCGTATAAATTGGGAAAACTAAAAGTCAACAAGACACAGGCACCCTAAAGTTTACGGCTGCTCTGTTTCCAAGAACCTCCACTTCGGTACACCTTCAATATCCAAGGAAAGAGAAAAATGGATAAAGAAATGGTGGTACTTGGCACAGTGGAATATCACTCAGCCATGAAATCAATGTCATAAGGCTAGTTAGCAGCATGATGAGTGGATTTAGATACGATGATTCTAAGTGAAATAAGTCACACAGAAAAAGACACTTATCCTAAGATATCGCTTATAGAGGGAATGTCAAAATCGCTACACTTGAACTGAATTACAAAACAGAACAGAGTCACACCTTTAGAAGACACACTATGGCTGCTTAACGGGAAAGGTGAGGTGGGGTGATGCATAAAACAAGGGTTTGAAATTAGCTCAGACACCGCTCCATAAGCAAAATATGTAATAGACAAGGCCTACTCCCTGCTCAGTGAACTGGACTCAACACACCCTAGTCAACACACAAGAATATATCTGACTAGTAAGAATCTGAAAACCTATGTATCGATATCTCTCTGCAAGTGAATCAAGAGGGTGTAAAGCGGCATCAACACAGCAGGGAAAAGCAGCCAAGCCCGATTCTAAACATAAATTACTTTAAAAAACCCACAAAACAAAGACAGTGAAAGAGAGAGAAATTCTTACAAAATCCGTTCAGGGTCTATGATGCAACCTGGATTGACCATATCAAGACCCACAGCTGGATGAGACATAAGGCTGGACACTCTTGGGGCTGAGAGGGTTGGTGAGGTTGGGTGAGCAAATGCAGATACTTTAAAGTAACACTGCGTGGAACACACCCCATGGGTCTCAAATCTCCAGGTACAAGGGAATCTTCCTACATCAAAACATGCATGGGAAACCCAGAAGATGGTATGCCATGAGATCGGGAAAGGTTTCTAAAACGCACCTCATTTCTCCTCTCCTTGTGCTCGGGTTCGCCATTCCAGCCGCTTGACTAACCATCTCCCTACTTGGAGAATCAGCACCTTTAACCTCCTGATTGTACAGGTTGCAATTTGTCCTGAGGATGAACGGGAAGACGCGGAACCAACGAGAGACGAGCCCTAGGTGTTGGGACAGGCATAGGTCACTCCATTTTCTCATCAGGAAGAAGAATGAACCACAGGCTCAGCCTGCCCCCCAGAACCAAAATAGGGCCTGAAGCAATCCTGCGCTTTTGCGGCCAGCTCCCAAAAAAGCGAGGAGACAAATGGAGCTCAGGGGCACTGCAATTCACAAACGTGCAGAGTTATAAATGAGAACTCTCGTCCACAAATATATTGAGGGAAGGCAACGAAGAGGATTTGAAAGCAAGGCAGATTTGCAGGAAACAGATTTCAGGAGGTAGATTCGACTCGCCTTTAAAGCACATGAAAAGCGGCAAAACGTTGACAATGATGCCCTTGGCCAAAAAGGGCGTATGCGTTTTTTCCTGAATATATTCAGGAAAAAACGCATACGCCCTTTTTGGCCAACCAAGCAAGCCGGAAGGGCAAATCAGCGTTACAAAGAAGTCTCGCTTGCCCTTGGTCAAAAGGGCCATGCTGAACAAAGTGTAAATACCAGAAAAGCAGGACAGGCCATGGAGACATGGGAGCCTTGCTACGCTGATGGGCGGGATATAAATTGCCAACAGGCACTCTGGAGAAGAGTCCGGTGTGTCCTGAAACAAGTAATAAACACAGCGTAGAGAGCATAGGGCACTTCCACTCATGGGCGTATAAATTTGGAAAACTAAAAATCAACAAGACACAGGCACCCTAAAGTTTACGGCTGCTCTGTTTCCAAGAACCTCCGCTTCGGTACACCTTCAATATCCCAGGAAAGAGAAAAATGGATAAAGAAATGGTGGTACTTGGCACAATGGAATATCACTCAGCCATGAAATCAATGTCATAAGGCTAGTTAGCAGCATGATGAGTGGATTTAGGTACGATGATTCTAAGTGAAATAAGTCACACAGAAAAAGACATTATCCTAAGATATCGCTTATAGAGGGAATGTCAAAATCGCTACACTTGAACTGAATTACAAAACAGAACAGAGTCACACCTTTAGAAGACACACTATGGCTGCTTAACGGGAAAGGTGAGGTGGGGTGATGCATAAAACAAGGGTTTGAAATTAGCTCAGACACCGCTCCATAAGCAAAATATGTAATAGACAAGGCCTACTCCCTGCTCAGTGAACTGGACTCAACACACCCTAGTCAACACACAAGAATATATCTGACTAGTAAGAATCTGAAAACCTATGTATCGATATCTCTCTGCAAGTGAATCAAGAGGGTGTAAAGCGGCATCAACACAGCAGGGAAAAGCAGCCAAGCCCGATTCTAAACATAAATTACTTTAAAAAACCCACAAAACAAAGACAGTGAAAGAGAGAGAAATTCTTACAAAATCCGTTCAGGGTCTATGATGCAACCTGGATTGACCATATCAAGACCCACAGCTGGATGAGACATAAGGCTGGACACTCTTGGGGCTGAGAGGGTTGGTGAGGTTGGGTGAGCAAATGCAGATACTTTAAAGTAACACTGCGTGGAACACACCCCATGGGTCTCATATCTCCAGGTACAAGGGAATCTTCCTACATCAAAACATGCATGGGAAACCCAGAAGATGGTATGCCATGAGATCGGGAAAGGTTTCTAAAACGCACCTCATTTCTCCTCTCCTTGTGCTCGGGTTCGCCATTCCAGCCGCTTGACTAACCATCTCCCTACTTGGAGAATCAGCACCTTTAACCTCCTGATTGTACAGGTTGCAATTTGTCCTGAGGATGAACGGGAAGACGCGGAACCAACGAGAGACGAGCCCTAGGTGTTGGGACAGGCATAGGTCACTCCATTTTCCCATCAGGAAGAAGAATGAACCACAGGCTCAGCCTGCCCCCCAGAACCAAAATAGGGCCTGAAGCAATCCTGCGCTTTTGCGGCCAGCTCCCAAAAAAGCGAGGAGACAAATGGAGCTCAGGGGCACTGCAATTCACAAACGTGCAGAGTTATAAATGAGAACTCTCGTCCACAAATATATTGAGGGAAGGCAACGAAGAGGATTTGAAAGCAAGGCAGATTTGCAGGAAACAGATTTCAGGAGGTAGATTCGACTCGCCTTTAAAGCACATGAAAAGCGGCAAAACGTTGACAATGATGCCCTTGGCCAAAAAGGGCGTATGCGTTTTTTCCTGAATATATTCAGGAAAAACGCATACGCCCTTTTTGGCCAACCAAGCAAGCCGGAAGGGCAAATCAGCGCTACAAAGAAGTCTCGCTTGCCCTCGGTCAAAAGGGCCATGCTGAACAAAGTGTAAAAACCAGAAAAGCAGGACAGGCCATGGAGACATGGGAGCCTTGCTACGCTAATGGGCGGGATGTAAATTGCCAACAGGCACTCTGGAGATGAGTACGGTGTGTCCTGAAACAAGTAATAAACACAGCGTTGAGAGCATAGGGCACTTCCACTCATGGGCGTATAAATTGGGAAAACTAAAATCAACAAGACACAGGCACCCCAAACTTTACGGCTGATCTGTTTACAAGAACCTCCGCTTCGGTACACCTTCAATATCCCAGGAAATAGAAAAATGGATAAAGAAATGGTGGTACTTGGCACAATGCAATATCACTCAGCCATGAAATCAATGTCATAAGGCTAGTTAGCAGCATGATGAGTGGATTTAGGTACGATGATTCTAAGTGAAATAAGTCACACAGAAAAAGGCACTTATCCTAAGATATCGCTTATAGAGGGAATGTCAAAATCGCTACACTTGAACTGAATTACAAAACAGAACAGAGGCACACCTTTAGAAGACACACTATGGCTGCTTAACCGGAAAGGTGAGGTGGGGTGATGCATAAAACAAGGGTTTCAAATTAGCTCAGAGACCTCTCCATAAGCCAAATATGTAATAGACAAGGCCTATTCCCTGCTCAGTGAACTGGACTCAACACACCCTAGTCACCACACAAGAATATATCTGACTAGTAAGAATCTGAAAACCTATGTATCGATATCTCTCTGCAAGTGAATCAAGAGGGTGTAAAGCGGCATCAACACAGCAGGGAAAAGCAGCCAAGCCCGATTCTAAACATAAATTACTTTAAAAAACCCACAAAACAAAGACAGTGAAAGAGAGAGAAATTCTTACAAAATCCGTTCAGGGTCTATGATGCAACCTGGATTGACCATATCTAGACCCACAGCTGGATGAGACATAAGGCTGGACACTCTTGGGGCTGAGAGGATTGGTGAGGTTGGGTGAGCAAATGCAGATACTTTAAAGTAACACTGCGGGGAACACACCCCATGGGTCTCAAATCTCCAGGTACAAGGGCATCTTCCTACATCAAAACATGCATGGGAAACCCAGAAGATGGTATGCCATGAGATCGGGAAAGGTTTCTAAACTGCACCTCATTTCTCCTCTCCTTGTGCTCGGGTTCACCATTCCAGCTGCTTGACTAAACATCTCCCTACTTGGAGAATCAGCACCTTTAACCTCCTGATTGTACAGGTTGCAATTTGTCCAGAGGATGAACGGGAAGACGCGGAACCAACGAGAGACGAGCCCTAGGTGTTGGGACAGGCATAGGTCACTCCATTTTCTCATCAGGAAGATGAATGAACCACAGGCTCAGCCTGCCCCCCAGAACCAAAATAGGGCCTGAAGCAATCCTGCGCTTTTGCGGCCAGCTCCCAAAAAAGCGAGGAGACAAATGGAGCTCAGGGGCACTGCAATTCACAAACGTGCAGAGTTATAAATGAGAACTCTCGTCCACAAATATATTGAGGGAAGGCAACGAAGAGGATTTGAAAGCAAGGCAGATTTGCAGGAAACAGATTTCAGGAGGTAGATTCGACTCGCCTTTAAAGCACATGAAAAGCGGCAAAACGTTGACAATGATGCCCTTGGCCAAAAAGGGCGTATGCGTTTTTTCCTGAATATATTCAGGAAAAAACGCATACGCCCTTTTTGGCCAACCAAGCAAGCCGGAAGGGCAAATCAGCGCTACAAAGAAGTCTCGCTTGCCCTCGGTCAAAAGGGCCATGCTGAACAAAGTGTAAAAACCAGAAAAGCAGGACAGGCCATGGAGACATGGGAGCCTTGCTACGCTGATGGGCGGGATGTAAATTGCCAACAGGCACTCTGGAGAAGAGTACGGTGTGTCCTGAAACAAGTAATAAACACAGCGTAGAGAGCATAGGGCACTTCCACTCATGGTCGTATAAATTGGGAAAACTAAAAGTCAACAAGACACAGGCACACCAAACTTTACGGCTGCTCTGTTTCCAAGAACCTCCACTTCGGTACACCTTCAATATCCCAGGAAAGAGAAAAATGGATAAAGAAATGGTGGTACTTGGCACAATGCAATATCACTCAGCCATGAAATCAATGTCATAAGGCTAGTTAGCAGCATGATGAGTGGATTTAGATACGATGATTCTAAGTGAAATAAGTCACACAGAAAAAGACACTTATCCTAAGATATCGCTTATAGAGGGAATGTCAAAATCGCTACACTTGAACTGAATTACAAAACAGAACAGAGTCACACCTTTAGAAGACACACTATGGCTGCTTAACGGGAAAGGTGAGGTGGGGTGATTCATAAAACAAGGGTTTGAAATTAGCTCAGACACCGCTCTATAAGCCAAATATGTAATAGACAAGGCCTACTCCCTGCTCAGTGAACTGGACTCAACACACCCTAGTCACCACACAAGAATATATCTGACTAGTAAGAATCTGAAAACCTATGTATCGATATCTCTCTGCAAGTGAATCAAGAGGGTGTAAAGCGGCATCAACACAGCAGGGAAAAGCAGCCAAGCCCGATTCTAAACATAAATTACTTTAAAAAACCCACAAAACAAAGACAGTGAAAGAGAGAGAAATTCTTACAAAATCCGTTCAGGGTCACTGATGCAACCTGGATTGACCATATCTAGACCCACAGCTGGATGAGACATAAGGCTGGACACTCTTGGGGCTGAGAGGATTGGTGAGGTTGGGTGAGCAAATGCAGATACTTTAAAGTAATACCGCGGGGTACCCACCCCATGGGTCTCAAATCTCCAGGTACAAGGGAATCTTCCTACATCAAAACATGCATGGGAAACCCAGAAGATGGTATGCCGTGAGATCGGGAAAGGTTTCTAAAACGCACCTCATTTCTCCTCTCCTTGTGCTCGGGTTCGCCATTCCAGCCGCTTGACTAACCATCTCCCTACTTGGAGAATCAGCACCTTTAACCTCCTGTTTCGTCCAGGTTGCAATTTGTCCTGAGGATGAACGGGAAGACGGGGAACCAACGAAAGACTAGCCCTAGGTGTTGGGACAGGCACAGGTCACTCCATTTTCCCATCAGGAAGAAGAATGAACCACAGGCTCAGCCTGCCCCCCAGAACCAACATAGGGCCTGAAGCAATCCTGCGCTTTTGCGGCCAGCTCCCAAAAAAGCGAGGAGACAAATGGAGCTCAGGGGCACTGCAATTCACAAACGTGCAGAGTTATAAATGAGAACTCTCGTCCACAAATATATTGAGGGAAGGCAACGAAGAGGATTTGAAAGCAAGGCAGATTTGCAGGAAACAGATTTCAGGAGGTAGATTCGACTCGCCTTTAAAGCACATGAAAAGCGGCAAAACGTTGACAATGATGCCCTTGGCCAAAAAGGGCGTATGCGTTTTTTCCTGAATATATTCAGGAAAAAACGCATACGCCCTTTTTGGCCAACCAAGCAAGCCGGAAGGGCAAATCAGCGCTACAAAGAAGTCTCGCTTGCCCTCGGTCAAAAGGGCCATGCTGAACAAACAGTAAAAACCAGAAAAGCAGGACAGGCCATGGAGACATGGGAGCCTTGCTACGCTGATGGGCGGGATGTAAATTGCCAACAGGCACTCTGGAGAAGAGTACGGTGTGTCCTGAAACAAGTAATAAACACAGCGTAGAGAGCATAGGGCACTTCCACTCAAGGGCGTATAAATTGGGAAAACTAAAAATCAACAAGACACAGGCACCCTAAAGTTTACGGCTGCTCTGTTTCCAAGAACCTCCACTTCGGTACACCTTCAATATCCCAGGAAAGAGAAAAATGGATAAAGAAATGGTGGTACTTGGCACAATGGAATATCACTCAGCCATGAAATCAATGTCATAAGGCTAGTTAGCAGCATGATGAGTGGATTTAGGTACGATGATTCTAAGTGAAATAAGTCACACAGAAAAAGACACTTATCCTAAGATATCGCTTATAGAGGGAATGTCAAAATCGCTACACTTGAACTGAATTACAAAACAGAACAGAGTCACACCTTTAGAAGACACACTATGGCTGCTTAACGGGAAAGGTGAGGTGGGGTGATGCATAAAACAAGGGTTTGAAATTAGCTCAGACACCGCTCCATAAGCCAAATATGTAATAGACAAGGCCTACTCCCTGCTCAGTGAACTGGACTCAACACCCCCTAGTCACCGCACAAGAATATATCTGACTAGTATGAATCTGAAAACCTATGTATCGATATCTCTCTGCAAGTGAATCAAGAGGGTGTAAAGCGGCATAAACACAGCAGGGAAAAGCAGCCAAACCCCATTCTAAACATACATTACTTTAAAAAACCCACAAAGCAAAGACAGTGAAAGAGAGAGAAATTCTTACAAAATCCGTTCAGGGTCTCTGATGCAACCTGGATTGACCATATCTAGACCCACAGCTGGATGAGACATAAGGCTGGACACTCTTGGGGCTGAGAGGATTGGTGAGGTTGGGTGAGCAAATGCAGATACTTTAAAGTAATACCGCGGGGTACCCACCCCATGGGTCTCAAATCTCCAGGTACAAGGGAATCTTCCTACATCAAAACATGCATGGGAAACCCAGAAGATGGTATGCCGTGAGATCGGGAAAGGTTTCTAAAACGCACCTCATTTCTCCTCTCCTTGTGCTCGGGTTCGCCATTCCAGCCGCTTGACTAACCATCTCCCTACTTGGAGAATCAGCACCTTTAACCTACTGTTTCGTCCAGGTTGCAATTTGTCCTGAGGATGAACGGGAAGACGGGGAACCAACGAAAGACTAGCCCTAGGTGTTGGGACAGGCACAGGTCACTCCATTTTCCCATCAGGAAGAAGAATGAACCACAGGCTCAGCCTGCCCCCCAGAACCAAAATAGGGCCTGAAGCAATCCTGCGCTTTTGCGGCCAGCTCCCAAAAAAGCGAGGAGACAAATGGAGCTCAGGGGCACTGCAATTCACAAACGTGCAGAGTTATAAATGAGAACTCTCGTCCACAAATATATTGAGGGAAGGCAACGAAGAGGATTTGAAAGCAAGGCAGATTTGCAGGAAACAGATTTCAGGAGGTAGATTCGACTCGCCTTTAAAGCACATGAAAAGCGGCAAAACGTTGACAATGATGCCCTTGGCCAAAAAGGGCGTATGCGTTTTTTCCTGAATATATTCAGGAAAAAACGCATACGCCCTTTTTGGCCAACCAAGCAAGCCGGAAGGGCAAATCAGCGCTGCAAAGAAGTCTCGCTTGCCCTCGGTCAAAAGGGCCATGCTGAACAAAGTGTAAAAACCAGAAAAGCAGGACAGGCCATGGAGACATGGAAGCCTTGCTACGCTGATGGGCGGGATGTAAATTGCCAACAGGCACTCTGGAGAAGAGTACGGTGTGTCCTGAAACAAGTAATAAACACAGCGTTGAGAGCATAGGGCACTTCCACTCATGGGCGCATAAATTGGGAAAACTAAAAATCAACAAGACACAGGCACCCTAAAGTTTACGGCTGCTCTGTTTCCAAGAACCTCCACTTCGGTACACCTTCAATATCCCAGGAAAGAGAAAAATGGATAAAGAAATGGTGGTACTTGGCACAGTGGAATATCACTCAGCCATGAAATCAATGTCATAAGGCTAGTTAGCAGCATGATGAGTGGATTTAGGTACGATGATTCAAAGTGAAATAAGTCACACAGAAAAAGACACTTATCCTAAGATATCGCTTATAGAGGGAATGTCAAAATCGCTACACTTGAACTGAATTACAAAACAGAACAGAGTCACACCTTTAGAAGACACACTATGGCTGCTTAACGGGAAAGGTGAGGTGGGGTGATGCATAAAACAAGGGTTTCAAATTAGCTCAGAGACCACTCCATAAGCCAAATATGTAATAAACAAGGCCTACTCCCTGCTCAGTGAACTGGACTCAACACACCCTAGTCACCACACAAGAATATATCTGACTATTAAGAATCTGAAAACCTATGTATCGATATCTCTCTGCAAGTGAATCAAGAGGGTGTAAAGCGGCATCAACAGAGCAGGGAAAAGCAGCCAAGCCCGATACTAAACATAAATTACTTTAAAAAACCCACAAAACAAAGACAGTGAAAGAGAGAGAAATTCTTACAAAATCCGTTCAGGGTCTCTGATGCAACCTGGATTGACCATATCTAGACCCACAGCTGGATGAGACATAAGGCTGGACACTCTTGGGGCTGAGAGGATTGGTGAGGTTGGGTGAGCAAATGCAGATACTTTAAAGTAACACTGCGGGGAACACACCCCATGGGTCTCAAATCTCCAGGTACAAGGGCATCTTCCTACATCAAAACATGCATGGGAAACCCAGAAGATGGTATGCCATGAGATCGGGAAAGGTTTCTAAAATGCACCTCATTTCTCCTCTCCTTGTGCTCGGGTTCACCATTCCAGCCGCTTGACTAACCATCTCCCTACTTGGAGAATCAGCACCTTTAACCTCCTGATTGTACAGGTTGCAATTTGTCCTGAGGATGAACGGGAAGACGCGGAACCAACGAGAGACGAGCCCTAGGTGTTGGGACAGGCATAGGTCACTCCATTTTCTCATCAGGAAGAAGAATGAACCACAGGCTCAGCCTGCCCCCCAGAACCAAAATAGGGCCTGAAGCAATCCTGCGCTTTTGCGGCCAGCTCCCAAAAAAGCGAGGAGACAAATGGAGCTCAGGGGCACTGCAATTCACAAACGTGCAGAGTTATAAATGAGAACTCTCGTCCACAAATATATTGAGGGAAGGCAACGAAGAGGATTTGAAAGCAAGGCAGATTTGCAGGAAACAGATTTCAGGAGGTAGATTCGACTCGCCTTTAAAGCACATGAAAAGCGGCAAAACGTTGACAATGATGCCCTTGGCCAAAAAGGGCGTATGCGTTTTTTCCTGAATATATTCAGGAAAAAACGCATACGCCCTTTTTGGCCAACCAAGCAAGCCGGAAGGGCAAATCAGCGCTACAAAGAAGTCTCGCTTGCCCTCGGTCAAAAGGGCCATGCTGAACAAAGTGTAAAAACCAGAAAAGCAGGACAGGCCATGGAGACATGGGAGCCTTGCTACGCTGATGGGCGGGATGTAAATTGCCAACAGGCACTCTGGAGAAGAGTACGGTGTGTCCTGAAACAAGTAATAAACACAGCGTAGAGAGCATAGGGCACTTCCACTCATGGGCGTATAAATTGGGAAAACTAAAAGTCAACAAGACACAGGCACCCCAAACTTTACGGCTGCTCTGTTTCCAAGAACCTCCGCTTCGGTACACCTTCAATATCCCAGGAAAGAGAAAAATGGATAAAGAAATGGTGGTACTTGGCACAATGCAATATCACTCAGCCATGAAATCAATGTCATAAGGCTAGTTAGCAGCATGATGAGTGGATTTAGATACGATGATTCTAAGTGAAATAAGTCACACAGAAAAAGACACTTATCCTAAGATATCGCTTATAGAGGGAATGTCAAAATCGCTACACTTGAACTGAATTACAAAACAGAACAGAGTCACACCTTTAGAAGACACACTATGGCTGCTTAACGGGAAAGGTGAGGTGGGGTGATTCATAAAACAAGGGTTTGAAATTAGCTCAGACACCGCTCCATAAGCCAAATATGTAATAGACAAGGCCTACTCCCTGCTCAGTGAACTGGACTCAACACAACCTAGTCACCACACAAGAATATATCTGACTAGTATGAATCTGAAAACCTATGTATTGATATCTCTCTGCAAGTGAATCAAGAGGGTGTAAAGCGGCATCAACACAGCAGGGAAAAGCAGCCAAGCCCGATTCTAAACATAAATTCCTTTAAAAAACCCACAAAACAAAGACAGTGAAAGAGAGAGAAATTCTTACAAAATCCGTTCAGGGTCACTGATGCAACCTGGATTGACCATATCTAGACCCACAGCTGGATGAGACATAAGGCTGGACACTCTTGGGGCTGAGAGGATTGGTGAGGTTGGGTGAGCAAATGCAGATACTTTAAAGTAATACCGCGGGGTACCCACCCCATGGGTCTCAAATCTCCAGGTACAAGGGAATCTTCCTACATCAAAACATGCATGGGAAACCCAGAAGATGGTATGCCGTGAGATCGGGAAAGGTTTCTAAAACGCACCTCATTTCTCCTCTCCTTGTGCTCGGGTTCGCCATTCCAGCCGCTTGACTAACCATCTCCCTACTTGGAGAATCAGCACCTTTAACCTACTGTTTCGTCCAGGTTGCAATTTGTCCTGAGGATGAACGGGAAGACGGGGAACCAACGAAAGACTAGCCCTAGGTGTTGGGACAGGCACAGGTCACTCCATTTTCCCATCAGGAAGAAGAATGAACCACAGGCTCAGCCTGCCCCCCAGAACCAAAATAGGGCCTGAAGCAATCCTGCGCTTTTGCGGCCAGCTCCCAAAAAAGCGAGGAGACAAATGGAGCTCAGGGGCACTGCAATTCACAAACGTGCAGAGTTATAAATGAGAACTCTCGTCCACAAATATATTGAGGGAAGGCAACGAAGAGGATTTGAAAGCAAGGCAGATTTGCAGGAAACAGATTTCAGGAGGTAGATTCGACTCGCCTTATAGCACATGAAAAGCGGCAAAACGTTGACAATGATGCCCTTGGCCAAAAAGGGCGTATGCGTTTTTTCCTGAATATATTCAGGAAAAAACGCATACGCCCTTTTTGGCCAACCAAGCAAGCCGGAAGGGCAAATCAGCGCTACAAAGAAGTCTCGCTTGCCCTCGGTCAAAAGGGCCATGCTGAACAAACAGTAAAAACCAGAAAAGCAGGACAGGCCATGGAGACATGGGAGCCTTGCTACGCTGATGGGCGGGATGTAAATTGCCAACAGGCACTCTGGAGAAGAGTACGGTGTGTCCTGAAACAAGTAATAAACACAGCGTAGAGAGCATAGGGCACTTGCACTCAAGGGCGTATAAATTGGGAAAACTAAAAATCAACAAGACACAGGCACCCTAAAGTTTGCGGCTGCTCTGTTTCCAAGAACCTCCACTTCGGTACACCTTCAATATCCCAGGAAAGAGAAAAATGGATAAAGAAATGGTGGTACTTGGCACAATGGAATATCACTCAGCCATGAAATCAATGTCATAAGGCTAGTTAGCAGCATGATGAGTGGATTTAGGTACGATGATTCTAAGTGAAATAAGTCACACAGAAAAAGACACTTATCCTAAGATATCGCTTATAGAGGGAATGTCAAAATCGCTACACTTGAACTGAATTACAAAACAGAACAGAGTCACACCTTTAGAAGACACACTATGGCTGCTTAACGGGAAAGGTGAGGTGGGGTGATGCATAAAACAAGGGTTTGAAATTAGCTCAGACACCGCTCCATAAGCCAAATATGTAATAGACAAGGCCTACTCCCTGCTCAGTGAACTGGACTCAACACCCCCTAGTCACCGCACAAGAATATATCTGACTAGTATGAATCTGAAAACCTATGTATCGATATCTCTCTGCAAGTGAATCAAGAGGGTGTAAAGCGGCATAAACACAGCAGGGAAAAGCAGCCAAACCCCATTCTAAACATACATTACTTTAAAAAACCCACAAAGCAAAGACAGTGAAAGAGAGAGAAATTCTTACAAAATCCGTTCAGGGTCTCTGATGCAACCTGGATTGACCATATCTAGACCCACAGCTGGATGAGACATAAGGCTGGACACTCTTGGGGCTGAGAGGATTGGTGAGGTTGGGTGAGCAAATGCAGATACTTTAAAGTAATACCGCGGGGTACCCACCCCATGGGTCTCAAATCTCCAGGTACAAGGGAATCTTCCTACATCAAAACATGCATGGGAAACCCAGAAGATGGTATGCCGTGAGATCGGGAAAGGTTTCTAAAACGCACCTCATTTCTCCTCTCCTTGTGCTCGGGTTCGCCATTCCAGCCGCTTGACTAACCATCTCCCTACTTGGAGAATCAGCACCTTTAACCTACTGTTTCGTGCAGGTTGCAATTTGTCCTGAGGATGAACGGGAAGACGGGGAACCAACGAAAGACTAGCCCTAGGTGTTGGGACAGGCACAGGTCACTCCATTTTCCCATCAGGAAGAAGAATGAACCACAGGCTCAGCCTGCCCCCCAGAACCAAAATAGGGCCTGAAGCAATCCTGCGCTTTTGCGGCCAGCTCCCAAAAAAGCGAGGAGACAAATGGAGCTCAGGGGCACTGCAATTCACAAACGTGCAGAGTTATAAATGAGAACTCTCGTCCACAAATATATTGAGGGAAGGCAACGAAGAGGATTTGAAAGCAAGGCAGATTTGCAGGAAACAGATTTCAGGAGGTAGATTCGACTCGCCTTTAAAGCACATGAAAAGCGGCAAAACGTTGACAATGATGCCCTTGGCCAAAAAGGGCGTATGCGTTTTTTCCTGAATATATTCAGGAAAAAACGCATACGCCCTTTTTGGCCAACCAAGCAAGCCGGAAGGGCAAATCAGCGCTGCAAAGAAGTCTCGCTTGCCCTCGGTCAAAAGGGCCATGCTGAACAAAGTGTAAAAACCAGAAAAGCAGGACAGGCCATGGAGACATGGAAGCCTTGCTACGCTGATGGGCGGGATGTAAATTGCCAACAGGCACTCTGGAGAAGAGTACGGTGTGTCCTGAAACAAGTAATAAACACAGCGTTGAGAGCATAGGGCACTTCCACTCATGGGCGCATAAATTGGGAAAACTAAAAATCAACAAGACACAGGCACCCTAAAGTTTACGGCTGCTCTGTTTCCAAGAACCTCCACTTCGGTACACCTTCAATATCCCAGGAAAGAGAAAAATGGATAAAGAAATGGTGGTACTTGGCACAGTGGAATATCACTCAGCCATGAAATCAATGTCATAAGGCTAGTTAGCAGCATGATGAGTGGATTTAGGTACGATGATTCAAAGTGAAATAAGTCACACAGAAAAAGACACTTATCCTAAGATATCGCTTATAGAGGGAATGTCAAAATCGCTACACTTGAACTGAATTACAAAACAGAACAGAGTCACACCTTTAGAAGACACACTATGGCTGCTTAACGGGAAAGGTGAGGTGGGGTGATGCATAAAACAAGGGTTTCAAATTAGCTCAGAGACCACTCCATAAGCCAAATATGTAATAAACAAGGCCTACTCCCTGCTCAGTGAACTGGACTCAACACACCCTAGTCACCACACAAGAATATATCTGACTATTAAGAATCTGAAAACCTATGTATCGATATCTCTCTGCAAGTGAATCAAGAGGGTGTAAAGCGGCATCAACAGAGCAGGGAAAAGCAGCCAAGCCCGATACTAAACATAAATTACTTTAAAAAACCCACAAAACAAAGACAGTGAAAGAGAGAGAAATTCTTACAAAATCCGTTCAGGGTCTCTGATGCAACCTGGATTGACCATATCTAGACCCACAGCTGGATGAGACATAAGGCTGGACACTCTTGGGGCTGAGAGGATTGGTGAGGTTGGGTGAGCAAATGCAGATACTTTAAAGTAACACTGCGGGGAACACACCCCATGGGTCTCAAATCTCCAGGTACAAGGGCATCTTCCTACATCAAAACATGCATGGGAAACCCAGAAGATGGTATGCCATGAGATCGGGAAAGGTTTCTAAAATGCACCTCATTTCTCCTCTCCTTGTGCTCGGGTTCACCATTCCAGCCGCTTGACTAACCATCTCCCTACTTGGAGAATCAGCACCTTTAACCTCCTGATTGTACAGGTTGCAATTTGTCCTGAGGATGAACGGGAAGACGCGGAACCAACGAGAGACGAGCCCTAGGTGTTGGGACAGGCATAGGTCACTCCATTTTCTCATCAGGAAGAAGAATGAACCACAGGCTCAGCCTGCCCCCCAGAACCAAAATAGGGCCTGAAGCAATCCTGCGCTTTTGCGGCCAGCTCCCAAAAAAGCGAGGAGACAAATGGAGCTCAGGGGCACTGCAATTCACAAACGTGCAGAGTTATAAATGAGAACTCTCGTCCACAAATATATTGAGGGAAGGCAACGAAGAGGATTTGAAAGCAAGGCAGATTTGCAGGAAACAGATTTCAGGAGGTAGATTCGACTCGCCTTTAAAGCACATGAAAAGCGGCAAAACGTTGACAATGATGCCCTTGGCCAAAAAGGGCGTATGCGTTTTTTCCTGAATATATTCAGGAAAAAACGCATACGCCCTTTTTGGCCAACCAAGCAAGCCGGAAGGGCAAATCAGCGCTACAAAGAAGTCTCGCTTGCCCTCGGTCAAAAGGGCCATGCTGAACAAAGTGTAAAAACCAGAAAAGCAGGACAGGCCATGGAGACATGGGAGCCTTGCTACGCTGATGGGCGGGATGTAAATTGCCAACAGGCACTCTGGAGAAGAGTACGGTGTGTCCTGAAACAAGTAATAAACACAGCGTAGAGAGCATAGGGCACTTCCACTCATGGGCGTATAAATTGGGAAAACTAAAAGTCAACAAGACACAGGCACCCCAAACTTTACGGCTGCTCTGTTTCCAAGAACCTCCGCTTCGGTACACCTTCAATATCCCAGGAAAGAGAAAAATGGATAAAGAAATGGTGGTACTTGGCACAATGCAATATCACTCAGCCATGAAATCAATGTCATAAGGCTAGTTAGCAGCATGATGAGTGGATTTAGATACGATGATTCTAAGTGAAATAAGTCACACAGAAAAAGACACTTATCCTAAGATATCGCTTATAGAGGGAATGTCAAAATCGCTACACTTGAACTGAATTACAAAACAGAACAGAGTCACACCTTTAGAAGACACACTATGGCTGCTTAACGGGAAAGGTGAGGTGGGGTGATTCATAAAACAAGGGTTTGAAATTAGCTCAGACACCGCTCCATAAGCCAAATATGTAATAGACAAGGCCTACTCCCTGCTCAGTGAACTGGACTCAACACAACCTAGTCACCACACAAGAATATATCTGACTAGTATGAATCTGAAAACCTATGTATTGATATCTCTCTGCAAGTGAATCAAGAGGGTGTAAAGCGGCATCAACACAGCAGGGAAAAGCAGCCAAGCCCGATTCTAAACATAAATTCCTTTAAAAAACCCACAAAACAAAGACAGTGAAAGAGAGAGAAATTCTTACAAAATCCGTTCAGGGTCACTGATGCAACCTGGATTGACCATATCTAGACCCACAGCTGGATGAGACATAAGGCTGGACACTCTTGGGGCTGAGAGGATTGGTGAGGTTGGGTGAGCAAATGCAGATACTTTAAAGTAATACCGCGGGGTACCCACCCCATGGGTCTCAAATCTCCAGGTACAAGGGAATCTTCCTACATCAAAACATGCATGGGAAACCCAGAAGATGGTATGCCGTGAGATCGGGAAAGGTTTCTAAAACGCACCTCATTTCTCCTCTCCTTGTGCTCGGGTTCGCCATTCCAGCCGCTTGACTAACCATCTCCCTACTTGGAGAATCAGCACCTTTAACCTACTGTTTCGTCCAGGTTGCAATTTGTCCTGAGGATGAACGGGAAGACGGGGAACCAACGAAAGACTAGCCCTAGGTGTTGGGACAGGCACAGGTCACTCCATTTTCCCATCAGGAAGAAGAATGAACCACAGGCTCAGCCTGCCCCCCAGAACCAAAATAGGGCCTGAAGCAATCCTGCGCTTTTGCGGCCAGCTCCCAAAAAAGCGAGGAGACAAATGGAGCTCAGGGGCACTGCAATTCACAAACGTGCAGAGTTATAAATGAGAACTCTCGTCCACAAATATATTGAGGGAAGGCAACGAAGAGGATTTGAAAGCAAGGCAGATTTGCAGGAAACAGATTTCAGGAGGTAGATTCGACTCGCCTTATAGCACATGAAAAGCGGCAAAACGTTGACAATGATGCCCTTGGCCAAAAAGGGCGTATGCGTTTTTTCCTGAATATATTCAGGAAAAAACGCATACGCCCTTTTTGGCCAACCAAGCAAGCCGGAAGGGCAAATCAGCGCTACAAAGAAGTCTCGCTTGCCCTCGGTCAAAAGGGCCATGCTGAACAAACAGTAAAAACCAGAAAAGCAGGACAGGCCATGGAGACATGGGAGCCTTGCTACGCTGATGGGCGGGATGTAAATTGCCAACAGGCACTCTGGAGAAGAGTACGGTGTGTCCTGAAACAAGTAATAAACACAGCGTAGAGAGCATAGGGCACTTGCACTCAAGGGCGTATAAATTGGGAAAACTAAAAATCAACAAGACACAGGCACCCTAAAGTTTGCGGCTGCTCTGTTTCCAAGAACCTCCACTTCGGTACACCTTCAATATCCCAGGAAAGAGAAAAATGGATAGGAAATGGTGGTACTTGGCACAATGGAATATCACTCAGCCATGAAATCAATGTCATAAGGCTAGTTAGCAGCATGATGAGTGGATTTAGGTACGATGATTCTAAGGGAAATAAGTCACACAGAAAAAGACACTTATCCTAAGATATCGCTTATAGAGGGAATGTCAAAATCGCTACACTTGAACTGAATTACAAAACAGAACAGAGTCACACCTTTAGAAGACACACTATGGCTGCTTAACGGGAAAGGTGAGGTGGGGTGATGCATAAAACAAGGGTTTGAAATTAGCTCAGACACCGCTCCATAAGCCAAATATGTAATAGACAAGGCCTACTCCCTGCTCAGTGAACTGGACTCAACACCCCCTAGTCACCGCACAAGAATATATCTGACTAGTATGAATCTGAAAACCTATGTATCGATATCTCTCTGCAAGTGAATCAAGAGGGTGTAAAGCGGCATAAACACAGCAGGGAAAAGCAGCCAAACCCCATTCTAAACATACATTACTTTAAAAAACCCACAAAGCAAAGACAGTGAAAGAGAGAGAAATTCTTACAAAATCCGTTCAGGGTCTCTGATGCAACCTGGATTGACCATATCTAGACCCACAGCTGGATGAGACATAAGGCTGGACACTCTTGGGGCTGAGAGGATTGGTGAGGTTGGGTGAGCAAATGCAGATACTTTAAAGTAATACCGCGGGGTACCCACCCCATGGGTCTCAAATCTCCAGGTACAAGGGAATCTTCCTACATCAAAACATGCATGGGAAACCCAGAAGATGGTATGCCGTGAGATCGGGAAAGGTTTCTAAAACGCACCTCATTTCTCCTCTCCTTGTGCTCGGGTTCGCCATTCCAGCCGCTTGACTAACCATCTCCCTACTTGGAGAATCAGCACCTTTAACCTACTGTTTCATCCAGGTTGCAATTTGTCCTGAGGATGAACGGGAAGACGGGGAACCAACGAAAGACTAGCCCTAGGTGTTGGGACAGGCACAGGTCACTCCATTTTCCCATCAGGAAGAAGAATGAACCACAGGCTCAGCCTGCCCCCCAGAACCAAAATAGGGCCTGAAGCAATCCTGCGCTTTTGCGGCCAGCTCCCAAAAAAGCGAGGAGACAAATGGAGCTCAGGGGCACTGCAATTCACAAACGTGCAGAGTTATAAATGAGAACTCTCGTCCACAAATATATTGAGGGAAGGCAACGAAGAGGATTTGAAAGCAAGGCAGATTTGCAGGAAACAGATTTCAGGAGGTAGATTCGACTCGCCTTTAAAGCACATGAAAAGCGGCAAAACGTTGACAATGATGCCCTTGGCCAAAAAGGGCGTATGCGTTTTTTCCTAAATATATTCAGGAAAAAACGCATACGCCCTTTTCGGCCAACCAAGCAAGCCGGAAGGGCAAATCAGCGCTACAAAGAAGTCTCGCTTGCCCTCGGTCAAAAGGGCCATGCTGAACAAAGTGTAAAAACCAGAAAAGCAGGACAGGCCATGGAGACATGGAAGCCTTGCTACGCTGATGGGCGGGATTTAAATTGCCAACAGGCACTTTGGAGAAGAGTACGGTGTGTCCTGAAACAAGTAATAAACACAGCGTTGAGAGCATAGGGCACTTCCACTCATGGGCGCATAAATTGGGAAAACTAAAAATCAACAAGACACAGGCACCCTAAAGTTTACGGCTGCTCTGTTTCCACGAACCTCCACTTCGGTACACCTTCAATATCCCAGGAAAGAGAAAAATGGATAAAGAAATGGTGGTACTTGGCACAGTGGAATATCACTCAGCCATGAAATCAATGTCATAAGGCTAGTTAGCAGCATGATGAGTGGATTTAGGTACGATGATTCTAAGTGAAATAAGTCACACAGAAAAAGACACTTATCCTAAGATATCGCTTATAGAGGGAATGTCAAAATCGCTACACTTGAACTGAATTACAAAACAGAACAGAGGCACACCTTTAGAAGACACACTATGGCTGCTTAACGGGAAAGGTGAGGTGGGGTGATGCATAAAACAAGGGTTTCAAATTAGCTCAGACACCGCTCCATAAGCCAAATATGTAATAGACAAGGCCTACTCCCTGCTCAGTGAACTGGACTCAACACCCCCTAGTCACCGCACAAGAATATATCTGACTAGTATGAATCTGAAAACCTATGTATCGATATCTCTCTGCAAGTGAATCAAGAGGGTGTAAAGCGGCATAAACACAGCAGGGAAAAGCAGCCAAACCCCATTCTAAACATACATTACTTTAAAAAACCCACAAAGCAAAGACAGTGAAAGAGAGAGAAATTCTTACAAAATCCGTTCAGGGTCTCTGATGCAACCTGGATTGACCATATCTAGACCCACAGCTGGATGAGACATAAGGCTGGACACTCTTGGGGCTGAGAGGATTGGTGAGGTTGGGTGAGCAAATGCAGATACTTTAAAGTAATACCGCGGGGTACCCACCCCATGGGTCTCAAATCTCCAGGTACAAGGGAATCTTCCTACATCAAAACATGCATGGGAAACCCAGAAGATGGTATGCCGTGAGATCGGGAAAGGTTTCTAAAACGCACCTCATTTCTCCTCTCCTTGTGCTCGGGTTCACCATTCCAGCCGCTTGACTAACCATCTCCCTACTTGGAGAATCAGCACCTTTAACCTCCTGATTGTACAGGTTGCAATTTGTCCTGAGGATGAACGGGAAGACGCGGAACCAACGAGAGACGAGCCCTAGGTGTTGGGACAGGCATAGGTCACTCCATTTTCCCATCAGGAAGAAGAATGAACCACAGGCTCAGCCTGCCCCCCAGAACCAAAATAGGGCCTGAAGCAATCCTGCGCTTTTGCGGCCAGCTCCCAAAAAAGCGAGGAGACAAATGGAGCTCAGGGGCACTGCAATTCACAAACGTGCAGAGTTATAAATGAGAACTCTCGTCCACAAATATATTGAGGGAAGGCAACGAAGAGGATTTGAAAGCAAGGCAGATTTGCAGGAAACAGATTTCAGGAGGTAGATTCGACTCGCCTTTAAAGCACATGAAAAGCGGCAAAACGTTGACAATGATGCCCTTGGCCAAAAAGGGCGTATGCGTTTTTTCCTGAATATATTCAGGAAAAAACGCATACGCCCTTTTTGGCCAACCAAGCAAGCCGGAAGGGCAAATCAGCGCTACAAAGAAGTCTCGCTTGCCCTCGGTCAAAAGGGCCATGCTGAACAAAGTGTAAAAACCAGAAAAGCAGGACAGGCCATGGAGACATGGGAGCCTTGCTACGCTGATGGGCGGGATGTAAATTGCCAACAGGCACTCTGGAGAAGAGTACGGTGTGTCCTGAAACAAGTAATAAACACAGCGTAGAGAGCATAGGGCACTTCCACTCATGGGCGTATAAATTGGGAAAACTAAAAGTCAACAAGACACAGGCACCCCAAACTTTACGGCTGCTCTGTTTCCAAGAACCTCCGCTTCGGTACACCTTCAATATCCCAGGAAAGAGAAAAATGGATAAAGAAATGGTGGTACTTGGCACAATGCAATATCACTCAGCCATGAAATCAATGTCATAAGGCTAGTTAGCAGCATGATGAGTGGATTTAGATACGATGATTCTAAGTGAAATAAGTCACACAGAAAAAGACACTTATCCTAAGATATCGCTTATAGAGGGAATGTCAAAATCGCTACACTTGAACTGAATTACAAAACAGAACAGAGTCACACCTTTAGAAGACACACTATGGCTGCTTAACGGGAAAGGTGAGGTGGGGTGATGCATAAAACAAGGGTTTGAAATTAGCTCAGACACCGCTCCATAAGCCAAATATGTAATAGACAAGGCCTACTCCCTGCTCAGTGAACTGGACTCAACACCCCCTAGTCACCGCACAAGAATATATCTGACTAGTATGAATCTGAAAACCTATGTATCGATATCTCTCTGCAAGTGAATCAAGAGGGTGTAAAGCGGCATAAACACAGCAGGGAAAAGCAGCCAAACCCCATTCTAAACATACATTACTTTAAAAAACCCACAAAGCAAAGACAGTGAAAGAGAGAGAAATTCTTACAAAATCCGTTCAGGGTCTCTGATGCAACCTGGATTGACCATATCTAGACCCACAGCTGGATGAGACATAAGGCTGGACACTCTTGGGGCTGAGAGGATTGGTGAGGTTGGGTGAGCAAATGCAGATACTTTAAAGTAATACCGCGGGGTACCCACCCCATGGGTCTCAAATCTCCAGGTACAAGGGAATCTTCCTACATCAAAACATGCATGGGAAACCCAGAAGATGGTATGCCGTGAGATCGGGAAAGGTTTCTAAAACGCACCTCATTTCTCCTCTCCTTGTGCTCGGGTTCGCCATTCCAGCCGCTTGACTAACCATCTCCCTACTTGGAGAATCAGCACCTTTAACCTACTGTTTCATCCAGGTTGCAATTTGTCCTGAGGATGAACGGGAAGACGGGGAACCAACGAAAGACTAGCCCTAGGTGTTGGGACAGGCACAGGTCACTCCATTTTCCCATCAGGAAGAAGAATGAACCACAGGCTCAGCCTGCCCCCCAGAACCAAAATAGGGCCTGAAGCAATCCTGCGCTTTTGCGGCCAGCTCCCAAAAAAGCGAGGAGACAAATGGAGCTCAGGGGCACTGCAATTCACAAACGTGCAGAGTTATAAATGAGAACTCTCGTCCACAAATATATTGAGGGAAGGCAACGAAGAGGATTTGAAAGCAAGGCAGATTTGCAGGAAACAGATTTCAGGAGGTAGATTCGACTCGCCTTTAAAGCACATGAAAAGCGGCAAAACGTTGACAATGATGCCCTTGGCCAAAAAGGGCGTATGCGTTTTTTCCTAAATATATTCAGGAAAAAACGCATACGCCCTTTTCGGCCAACCAAGCAAGCCGGAAGGGCAAATCAGCGCTACAAAGAAGTCTCGCTTGCCCTCGGTCAAAAGGGCCATGCTGAACAAAGTGTAAAAACCAGAAAAGCAGGACAGGCCATGGAGACATGGAAGCCTTGCTACGCTGATGGGCGGGATTTAAATTGCCAACAGGCACTTTGGAGAAGAGTACGGTGTGTCCTGAAACAAGTAATAAACACAGCGTTGAGAGCATAGGGCACTTCCACTCATGGGCGCATAAATTGGGAAAACTAAAAATCAACAAGACACAGGCACCCTAAAGTTTACGGCTGCTCTGTTTCCACGAACCTCCACTTCGGTACACCTTCAATATCCCAGGAAAGAGAAAAATGGATAAAGAAATGGTGGTACTTGGCACAGTGGAATATCACTCAGCCATGAAATCAATGTCATAAGGCTAGTTAGCAGCATGATGAGTGGATTTAGGTACGATGATTCTAAGTGAAATAAGTCACACAGAAAAAGACACTTATCCTAAGATATCGCTTATAGAGGGAATGTCAAAATCGCTACACTTGAACTGAATTACAAAACAGAACAGAGGCACACCTTTAGAAGACACACTATGGCTGCTTAACGGGAAAGGTGAGGTGGGGTGATGCATAAAACAAGGGTTTCAAATTAGCTCAGACACCGCTCCATAAGCCAAATATGTAATAGACAAGGCCTACTCCCTGCTCAGTGAACTGGACTCAACACCCCCTAGTCACCGCACAAGAATATATCTGACTAGTATGAATCTGAAAACCTATGTATCGATATCTCTCTGCAAGTGAATCAAGAGGGTGTAAAGCGGCATAAACACAGCAGGGAAAAGCAGCCAAACCCCATTCTAAACATACATTACTTTAAAAAACCCACAAAGCAAAGACAGTGAAAGAGAGAGAAATTCTTACAAAATCCGTTCAGGGTCTCTGATGCAACCTGGATTGACCATATCTAGACCCACAGCTGGATGAGACATAAGGCTGGACACTCTTGGGGCTGAGAGGATTGGTGAGGTTGGGTGAGCAAATGCAGATACTTTAAAGTAATACCGCGGGGTACCCACCCCATGGGTCTCAAATCTCCAGGTACAAGGGAATCTTCCTACATCAAAACATGCATGGGAAACCCAGAAGATGGTATGCCGTGAGATCGGGAAAGGTTTCTAAAACGCACCTCATTTCTCCTCTCCTTGTGCTCGGGTTCACCATTCCAGCCGCTTGACTAACCATCTCCCTACTTGGAGAATCAGCACCTTTAACCTCCTGATTGTACAGGTTGCAATTTGTCCTGAGGATGAACGGGAAGACGCGGAACCAACGAGAGACGAGCCCTAGGTGTTGGGACAGGCATAGGTCACTCCATTTTCTCATCAGGAAGAAGAATGAACCACAGGCTCAGCCTGCCCCCCAGAACCAAAATAGGGCCTGAAGCAATCCTGCGCTTTTGCGGCCAGCTCCCAAAAAAGCGAGGAGACAAATGGAGCTCAGGGGCACTGCAATTCACAAACGTGCAGAGTTATAAATGAGAACTCTCGTCCACAAATATATTGAGGGAAGGCAACGAAGAGGATTTGAAAGCAAGGCAGATTTGCAGGAAACAGATTTCAGGAGGTAGATTCGACTCGCCTTTAAAGCACATGAAAAGCGGCAAAACGTTGACAATGATGCCCTTGGCCAAAAAGGGCGTATGCGTTTTTTCCTGAATATATTCAGGAAAAAACGCATACGCCCTTTTTGGCCAACCAAGCAAGCCGGAAGGGCAAATCAGCGCTACAAAGAAGTCTCGCTTGCCCTCGGTCAAAAGGGCCATGCTGAACAAAGTGTAAAAACCAGAAAAGCAGGACAGGCCATGGAGACATGGGAGCCTTGCTACGCTGATGGGCGGGATGTAAATTGCCAACAGGCACTCTGGAGAAGAGTACGGTGTGTCCTGAAACAAGTAATAAACACAGCGTAGAGAGCATAGGGCACTTCCACTCATGGGCGTATAAATTGGGAAAACTAAAAGTCAACAAGACACAGGCACCCCAAACTTTACGGCTGCTCTGTTTCCAAGAACCTCCGCTTCGGTACACCTTCAATATCCCAGGAAAGAGAAAAATGGATAAAGAAATGGTGGTACTTGGCACAATGCAATATCACTCAGCCATGAAATCAATGTCATAAGGCTAGTTAGCAGCATGATGAGTGGATTTAGATACGATGATTCTAAGTGAAATAAGTCACACAGAAAAAGACACTTATCCTAAGATATCGCTTATAGAGGGAATGTCAAAATCGCTACACTTGAACTGAATTACAAAACAGAACAGAGTCACACCTTTAGAAGACACACTATGGCTGCTTAACGGGAAAGGTGAGGTGGGGTGATTCATAAAACAAGGGTTTGAAATTAGCTTAGACACCGCTCCATAAGCCAAATATGTAATAGACAAGGCCTACTCCCTGCTCAGTGAACTGGACTCAACACAACCTAGTCACCACACAAGAATATATCTGACTAGTATGAATCTGAAAACCTATGTATTGATATCTCTCTGCAAGTGAATCAAGAGGGTGTAAAGCGGCATCAACACAGCAGGGAAAAGCAGCCAAGCCCGATTCTAAACATAAATTCCTTTAAAAAACCCACAAAACAAAGACAGTGAAAGAGAGAGAAATTCTTACAAAATCCGTTCAGGGTCACTGATGCAACCTGGATTGACCATATCTAGACCCACAGCTGGATGAGACATAAGGCTGGACACTCTTGGGGCTGAGAGGATTGGTGAGGTTGGGTGAGCAAATGCAGATACTTTAAAGTAATACCGCGGGGTACCCACCCCATGGGTCTCAAATCTCCAGGTACAAGGGAATCTTCCTACATCAAAACATGCATGGGAAACCCAGAAGATGGTATGCCGTGAGATCGGGAAAGGTTTCTAAAACGCACCTCATTTCTCCTCTCCTTGTGCTCGGCTTCGCCATTCCAGCCGCTTGACTAACCATCTCCCTACTTGGAGAATCAGCACCTTTAACCTACTGTTTCGTCCAGGTTGCAATTTGTCCTGAGGATGAACGGGAAGACGGGGAACCAACGAAAGACTAGCCCTAGGTGTTGGGACAGGCACAGGTCACTCCATTTTCCCATCAGGAAGAAGAATGAACCACAGGCTCAGCCTGCCCCCCAGAACCAAAATAGGGCCTGAAGCAATCCTGCGCTTTTGCGGCCAGCTCCCAAAAAAGCGAGGAGACAAATGGAGCTCAGGGGCACTGCAATTCACAAACGTGCAGAGTTATAAATGAGAACTCTCGTCCACAAATATATTGAGGGAAGGCAACGAAGAGGATTTGAAAGCAAGGCAGATTTGCAGGAAACAGATTTCAGGAGGTAGATTCGACTCGCCTTATAGCACATGAAAAGCGGCAAAACGTTGACAATGATGCCCTTGGCCAAAAAGGGCGTATGCGTTTTTTCCTGAATATATTCAGGAAAAAACGCATACGCCCTTTTTGGCCAACCAAGCAAGCCGGAAGGGCAAATCAGCGCTACAAAGAAGTCTCGCTTGCCCTCGGTCAAAAGGGCCATGCTGAACAAACAGTAAAAACCAGAAAAGCAGGACAGGCCATGGAGACATGGGAGCCTTGCTACGCTGATGGGCGGGATGTAAATTGCCAACAGGCACTCTGGAGAAGAGTACGGTGTGTCCTGAAACAAGTAATAAACACAGCGTAGAGAGCATAGGGCATTTGCACTCAAGGGCGTATAAATTGGGAAAACTAAAAATCAACAAGACACAGGCACCCTAAAGTTTACGGCTGCTCTGTTTCCAAGAACCTCCACTTCGGTACACCTTCAATATCCCAGGAAAGAGAAAAATGGATAGGAAATGGTGGTACTTGGCACAATGGAATATCACTCAGCCATGAAATCAATGTCATAAGGCTAGTTAGCAGCATGATGAGTGGATTTAGGTACGATGATTCTAAGGGAAATAAGTCACACAGAAAAAGACACTTATCCTAAGATATCGCTTATAGAGGGAATGTCAAAATCGCTACACTTGAACTGAATTACAAAACAGAACAGAGTCACACCTTTAGAAGACACACTATGGCTGCTTAACGGGAAAGGTGAGGTGGGGTGATGCATAAAACAAGGGTTTGAAATTAGCTCAGACACCGCTCCATAAGCCAAATATGTAATAGACAAGGCCTACTCCCTGCTCAGTGAACTGGACTCAACACCCCCTAGTCACCGCACAAGAATATATCTGACTAGTATGAATCTGAAAACCTATGTATCGATATCTCTCTGCAAGTGAATCAAGAGGGTGTAAAGCGGCATAAACACAGCAGGGAAAAGCAGCCAAACCCCATTCTAAACATACATTACTTTAAAAAACCCACAAAGCAAAGACAGTGAAAGAGAGAGAAATTCTTACAAAATCCGTTCAGGGTCTCTGATGCAACCTGGATTGACCATATCTAGACCCACAGCTGGATGAGACATAAGGCTGGACACTCTTGGGGCTGAGAGGATTGGTGAGGTTGGGTGAGCAAATGCAGATACTTTAAAGTAATACCGCGGGGTACCCACCCCATGGGTCTCAAATCTCCAGGTACAAGGGAATCTTCCTACATCAAAACATGCATGGGAAACCCAGAAGATGGTATGCCGTGAGATCGGGAAAGGTTTCTAAAACGCACCTCATTTCTCCTCTCCTTGTGCTCGGGTTCGCCATTCCAGCCGCTTGACTAACCATCTCCCTACTTGGAGAATCAGCACCTTTAACCTACTGTTTCATCCAGGTTGCAATTTGTCCTGAGGATGAACGGGAAGACGGGGAACCAACGAAAGACTAGCCCTAGGTGTTGGGACAGGCACAGGTCACTCCATTTTCCCATCAGGAAGAAGAATGAACCACAGGCTCAGCCTGCCCCCCAGAACCAAAATAGGGCCTGAAGCAATCCTGCGCTTTTGCGGCCAGCTCCCAAAAAAGCGAGGAGACAAATGGAGCTCAGGGGCACTGCAATTCACAAACGTGCAGAGTTATAAATGAGAACTCTCGTCCACAAATATATTGAGGGAAGGCAACGAAGAGGATTTGAAAGCAAGGCAGATTTGCAGGAAACAGATTTCAGGAGGTAGATTCGACTCGCCTTTAAAGCACATGAAAAGCGGCAAAACGTTGACAATGATGCCCTTGGCCAAAAAGGGCGTATGCGTTTTTTCCTGAATATATTCAGGAAAAATCGCATACGCCCTTTTTGGCCAACCAAGCAAGCCGGAAGGGCAAATCAGCGCTGCAAAGAAGTCTCGCTTGCCCTCGGTCAAAAGGGCCATGCTGAACAAAGTGTAAAAACCAGAAAAGCAGGACAGGCCATGGAGACATGGAAGCCTTGCTACGCTGATGGGCGGGATTTAAATTGCCAACAGGCACTTTGGAGAAGAGTACGGTGTGTCCTGAAACAAGTAATAAACACAGCGTTGAGAGCATAGGGCACTTCCACTCATGGGCGCATAAATTGGGAAAACTAAAAATCAACAAGACACAGGCACCCTAAAGTTTACGGCTGCTCTGTTTCCACGAACCTCCACTTCGGTACACCTTCAATATCCCAGGAAAGAGAAAAATGGATAAAGAAATGGTGGTACTTGGCACAGTGGAATATCACTCAGCCATGAAATCAATGTCATAAGGCTAGTTAGCAGCATGATGAGTGGATTTAGGTACGATGATTCTAAGTGAAATAAGTCACACAGAAAAATACACTTATCCTAAGATATCGCTTATAGAGGGAATGTCAAAATCGCTACACTTGAACTGAATTACAAAACAGAACAGAGGCACACCTTTAGAAGACACACTATGGCTGCTTAACGGGAAAGGTGAGGTGGGGTGATGCATAAAACAAGGGTTTCAAATTAGCTCAGACACCGCTCCATAAGCCAAATATGTAATAGACAAGGCCTACTCCCTGCTCAGTGAACTGGACTCAACACCCCCTAGTCACCGCACAAGAATATATCTGACTAGTATGAATCTGAAAACCTATGTATCGATATCTCTCTGCAAGTGAATCAAGAGGGTGTAAAGCGGCATAAACACAGCAGGGAAAAGCAGCCAAACCCCATTCTAAACATACATTACTTTAAAAAACCCACAAAGCAAAGACAGTGAAAGAGAGAGAAATTCTTACAAAATCCGTTCAGGGTCTCTGATGCAACCTGGATTGACCATATCTAGACCCACAGCTGGATGAGACATAAGGCTGGACACTCTTGGGGCTGAGAGGATTGGTGAGGTTGGGTGAGCAAATGCAGATACTTTAAAGTAATACCGCGGGGTACCCACCCCATGGGTCTCAAATCTCCAGGTACAAGGGAATCTTCCTACATCAAAACATGCATGGGAAACCCAGAAGATGGTATGCCGTGAGATCGGGAAAGGTTTCTAAAACGCACCTCATTTCTCCTCTCCTTGTGCTCGGGTTCGCCATTCCAGCCGCTTGACTAACCATCTCCCTACTTGGAGAATCAGCACCTTTAACCTACTGTTTCGTGCAGGTTGCAATTTGTCCTGAGGATGAACGGGAAGACGGGGAACCAACGAAAGACTAGCCCTAGGTGTTGGGACAGGCACAGGTCACTCCATTTTCCCATCAGGAAGAAGAATGAACCACAGGCTCAGCCTGCCCCCCAGAACCAAAATAGGGCCTGAAGCAATCCTGCGCTTTTGCGGCCAGCTCCCAAAAAAGCGAGGAGACAAATGGAGCTCAGGGGCACTGCAATTCACAAACGTGCAGAGTTATAAATGAGAACTCTCGTCCACAAATATATTGAGGGAAGGCAACGAAGAGGATTTGAAAGCAAGGCAGATTTGCAGGAAACAGATTTCAGGAGGTAGATTCGACTCGCCTTTAAAGCACATGAAAAGCGGCAAAACGTTGACAATGATGCCCTTGGCCAAAAAGGGCGTATGCGTTTTTTCCTGAATATATTCAGGAAAAAACGCATACGCCCTTTTTGGCCAACCAAGCAAGCCGGAAGGGCAAATCAGCGCTACAAAGAAGTCTCGCTTGCCCTCGGTCAAAAGGGCCATGCTGAACAAAGTGTAAAAACCAGAAAAGCAGGACAGGCCATGGAGACATGGGAGCCTTGCTACGCTGATGGGCGGGATGTAAATTGCCAACAGGCACTCTGGAGAAGAGTACGGTGTGTCCTGAAACAAGTAATAAACACAGCGTAGAAAGCATAGGGCACTTCCACTCAAGGGCGTATAAATTGGGAAAACTAAAAATCAACAAGACACAGGCACCCTAAAGTTTACGGCTGCTCTGTTTCCAAGAACCTCCACTTCGGTACACCTTCAATATCCCAGGAAAGAGAAAAATGGATAAAGAAATGGTGGTACTTGGCACAATGGAATATCACTCAGCCATGAAATCAATGTCATAAGGCTAGTTAGCAGCATGATGAGTGGATTTAGGTACGATGATTCTAAGTGAAATAAGTCACACAGAAAAAGACACTTATCCTAAGATATCGCTTATAGAGGGAATGTCAAAATCGCTACACTTGAACTGAATTACAAAACAGAACAGAGTCACACCTTTAGAAGACACACTATGGCTGCTTAACGGGAAAGGTGAGGTGGGGTGATGCATAAAACAAGGGTTTGAAATTAGCTCAGACACCGCTCCATAAGCCAAATATGTAATAGACAAGGCCTACTCCCTGCTCAGTGAACTGGACTCAACACCCCCTAGTCACCGCACAAGAATATATCTGACTAGTATGAATCTGAAAACCTATGTATCGATATCTCTCTGCAAGTGAATCAAGAGGGTGTAAAGCGGCATAAACACAGCAGGGAAAAGCAGCCAAACCCCATTCTAAACATACATTACTTTAAAAAACCCACAAAGCAAAGACAGTGAAAGAGAGAGAAATTCTTACAAAATCCGTTCAGGGTCTCTGATGCAACCTGGATTGACCATATCTAGACCCACAGCTGGATGAGACATAAGGCTGGACACTCTTGGGGCTGAGAGGATTGGTGAGGTTGGGTGAGCAAATGCAGATACTTTAAAGTAATACCGCGGGGTACCCACCCCATGGGTCTCAAATCTCCAGGTACAAGGGAATCTTCCTACATCAAAACATGCATGGGAAACCCAGAAGATGGTATGCCGTGAGATCGGGAAAGGTTTCTAAAACGCACCTCATTTCTCCTCTCCTTGTGCTCGGGTTCGCCATTCCAGCCGCTTGACTAACCATCTCCCTACTTGGAGAATCAGCACCTTTAACCTACTGTTTCGTCCAGGTTGCAATTTGTCCTGAGGATGAACGGGAAGACGGGGAACCAACGAAAGACTAGCCCTAGGTGTTGGGACAGGCACAGGTCACTCCATTTTCCCATCAGGAAGAAGAATGAACCACAGGCTCAGCCTGCCCCCCAGAACCAAAATAGGGCCTGAAGCAATCCTGCGCTTTTGCGGCCAGCTCCCAAAAAAGCGAGGAGACAAATGGAGCTCAGGGGCACTGCAATTCACAAACGTGCAGAGTTATAAATGAGAACTCTCGTCCACAAATATATTGAGGGAAGGCAACGAAGAGGATTTGAAAGCAAGGCAGATTTGCAGGAAACAGATTTCAGGAGGTAGATTCGACTCGCCTTTAAAGCACATGAAAAGCGGCAAAACGTTGACAATGATGCCCTTGGCCAAAAAGGGTGTATGCGTTTTTTCCTGAATATATTCAGGAAAAAACGCATACGCCCTTTTTGGCCAACCAAGCAAGCCGGAAGGGCAAATCAGCGCTACAAAGAAGTCTCGCTTGCCCTCGGTCAAAAGGGCCATGCTGAACAAACAGTAAAAACCACAAAAGCAGGACAGGCCATGGAGACATGGGAGCCTTGCTACGCTGATGGGCGGGATGTAAATTGCCAACAGGCACTCTGGAGAAGAGTACGGTGTGTCCTGAAACAAGTAATAAACACAGCGTAGAGAGCATAGGGCACTTCCACTCAAGGGCGTATAAATTGGGAAAACTAAAAATCAACAAGACACAGGCACCCTAAAGTTTACGGCTGCTCTGTTTCCAAGAACCTCCACTTCGGTACACCTTCAATATCCCAGGAAAGAGAGAAATGGATAAAGAAATGGTGGTACTTGGCACAATGGAATATCACTCAGCCATGAAATCAATGTCATAAGGCTAGTTAGCAGCATGATGAGTGGATTTAGGTACGATGATTGTAAGTGAAATAAGTCACACAGAAAAAGACACTTATCCTAAGATATCGCTTATAGAGGGAATGTCAAAATCGCTACACTTGAACTGAATTACAAAACAGAACAGAGTCACACCTTTAGAAGACACACTATGGCTGCTTAACGGGAAAGGTGAGGTGGGGTGATGCATAAAACAAGGGTTTGAAATTAGCTCAGACACCGCTCCATAAGCCAAATATGTAATAGACAAGGCCTACTCCCTGCTCAGTGAACTGGACTCAACACCCCGTAGTCACCGCACAAGAATATATCTGACTAGTATGAATCTGAAAACCTATGTATCGATATCTCTCTGCAAGTGAATCAAGAGGGTGTAAAGCGGCATAAACACAGCAGGGAAAAGCAGCCAAACCCCATTCTAAACATACATTACTTTAAAAAACCCACAAAGCAAAGACAGTGAAAGAGAGAGAAATTCTTACAAAATCCGTTCAGGGTCTATGATGCAACCTGGATTGACCATATCTAGACCCACAGCTGGATGAGACATAAGGCTGGACACTCTTGGGGCTGAGAGGATTGGTGAGGTTGGGTGAGCAAATGCAGATACTTTAAAGTAATACCGCGGGGTACCCACCCCATGGGTCTCAAATCTCCAGGTACAAGGGAATCTTCCTACATCAAAACATGCATGGGAAACCCAGAAGATGGTATGCCGTGAGATCGGGAAAGGTTTCTAAAACGCACCTCATTTCTCCTCTCCTTGTGCTCGGCTTCGCCATTCCAGCCGCTTGACTAACCATCTCCCTACTTGGAGAATCAGCACCTTTAACCTACTGTTTCGTCCAGGTTGCAATTTGTCCTGAGGATGAACGGGAAGACGGGGAACCAACGAAAGACTAGCCCTAGGTGTTGGGACAGGCACAGGTCACTCCATTTTCCCATCAGGAAGAAGAATGAACCACAGGCTCAGCCTGCCCCCCAGAACCAAAATAGGGCCTGAAGCAATCCTGCGCTTTTGCGGCCAGCTCCCAAAAAAGCGAGGAGACAAATGGAGCTCAGGGGCACTGCAATTCACAAACGTGCAGAGTTATAAATGAGAACTCTCGTCCACAAATATATTGAGGGAAGGCAACGAAGAGGATTTGAAAGCAAGGCAGATTTGCAGGAAACAGATTTCAGGAGGTAGATTCGACTCGCCTTTAAAGCACATGAAAAGCGGCAAAACGTTGACAATGATGCCCTTGGCCAAAAAGGGCGTATGCGTTTTTTCCTGAATATATTCAGGAAAAAACGCATACGCCCTTTTTGGCCAACCAAGCAAGCCGGAAGGGCAAATCAGCGCTACAAAGAAGTCTCGCTTGCCCTCGGTCAAAAGGGCCATGCTGAACAAACAGTAAAAACCAGAAAAGCAGGACAGGCCATGGAGACATGGGAGCCTTGCTACGCTGATGGGCGGGATGTAAATTGCCAACAGGCACTCTGGAGAAGAGTACGGTGTGTCCTGAAACAAGTAATAAACACAGTGTAGAGAGCATAGGGCACTTGCACTCAAGGGCGTATAAATTGGGAAAACTAAAAATCAACAAGACACAGGCACCCTAAAGTTTACGGCTGCTCTGTTTCCAAGAACCTCCACTTCGGTACACCTTCAATATCCCAGGAAAGAGAGAAATGGATAAAGAAATGGTGGTACTTGGCACAATGGAATATCACTCAGCCATGAAATCAATGTCATAAGGCTAGTTAGCAGCATGATGAGTGGATTTAGGTACGATGATTCTAAGTGAAATAAGTCACACAGAAAAAGACACTTATCCTAAGATATCGCTTATAGAGGGAATGTCAAAATCGCTACACTTGAACTGAATTACAAAACAGAACAGAGTCACACCTTTAGAAGACACACTATGGCTGCTTAACGGGAAAGGTGAGGTGGGGTGATGCATAAAACAAGGGTTTGAAATTAGCTCAGACACCGCTCCATAAGCCAAATATGTAATAGACAAGGCCTACTCCCTGCTCAGTGAACTGGACTCAACACCCCCTAGTCACCGCACAAGAATATATATGACTAGTATGAATCTGAAAACCTATGTATCGATATCTCTCTGCAAGTGAATCAAGAGGGTGTAAAGCGGCATAAACACAGCAGGGAAAAGCAGCCAAACCCCATTCTAAACATACATTACTTTAAAAAACCCACAAAGCAAAGACAGTGAAAGAGAGAGAAATTCTTACAAAATCCGTTCAGGGTCTCTGATGCAACCTGGATTGACCATATCTAGACCCACAGCTGGATGAGACATAAGGCTGGACACTCTTGGGGCTGAGAGGATTGGTGAGGTTGGGTGAGCAAATGCAGATACTTTAAAGTAATACCGCGGGGTACCCACCCCATGGGTCTCAAATCTCCAGGTACAAGGGAATCTTCCTACATCAAAACATGCATGGGAAACCCAGAAGATGGTATGCCGTGAGATCGGGAAAGGTTTCTAAAACGCACCTCATTTCTCCTCTCCTTGTGCTCGGCTTCGCCATTCCAGCCGCTTGACTAACCATCTCCCTACTTGGAGAATCAGCACCTTTAACCTACTGTTTCGTCCAGGTTGCAATTTGTCCTGAGGATGAACGGGAAGACGGGGAACCAACGAAAGACTAGCCCTAGGTGTTGGGACAGGCACAGGTCACTCCATTTTCCCATCAGGAAGAAGAATGAACCACAGGCTCAGCCTGCCCCCCAGAACCAAAATAGGGCCTGAAGCAATCCTGCGCTTTTGCGGCCAGCTCCCAAAAAAGCGAGGAGACAAATGGAGCTCAGGGGCACTGCAATTCACAAACGTGCAGAGTTATAAATGAGAACTCTCGTCCACAAATATATTGAGGGAAGGCAACGAAGAGGATTTGAAAGCAAGGCAGATTTGCAGGAAACAGATTTCAGGAGGTAGATTCGACTCGCCTTTAAAGCACATGAAAAGCGGCAAAACGTTGACAATGATGCCCTTGGCCAAAAAGGGCGTATGCGTTTCTTCCTGAATATATTCAGGAAAAAACGCATACGCCCTTTTTGGCCAACCAAGCAAGCCGGAAGGGCAAATCAGCGCTACAAAGAAGTCTCGCTTGCCCTCGGTCAAAAGGGCCATGCTGAACAAAGTGTAAAAACCAGAAAAGCAGGACAGGCCATGGAGACATGGAAGCCTTGCTACGCTGATGGGCGGGATGTAAATTGCCAACAGGCACTCTGGAGAAGAGTACGGTGTGTCCTGAAACAAGTAATAAACACAGCGTTGAGAGCATAGGGCACTTCCACTCATGGGCGTATAAATTGGGAAAACTAAAAATCAACAAGACACAGGCACCCTAAAGTTTACGGCTGCTCTGTTTCCAAGAACCTCCACTTCGGTACACCTTCAATATCCCAGGAAAGAGAAAAATGGATAAAGAAATGGTGGTACTTGGCACAGTGGAATATCACTCAGCCATGAAATCAATGTCATAAGGCTAGTTAGCAGCATGATGAGTGGATTTAGATACGATGATTCTAAGTGAAATAAGTCACACAGAAAAAGACACTTATCCTAAGATATCGCTTATAGAGGGAATGTCAAAATCGCTACACTTGAACTGAATTACAAAACAGAACAGAGTCACACCTTTAGAAGACACACTATGGCTGCTTAACGGGAAAGGTGAGGTGGGGTGATGCATAAAACAAGGGTTTGAAATTAGCTCAGACACCGCTCCATAAGCCAAATATGTAATAGACAAGGCCTACTCCCTGCTCAGTGAACTGGACTCAACACACCCTAGTCAACACACAAGAATATATCTGACTAGTAAGAATCTGAAAACCTATGTATCGATATCTCTCTGCAAGTGAATCAAGAGGGTGTAAAGCGGCATAAACACAGCAGGGAAAGCAGCCAAGCCCGATTCTAAACATAAATTACTTTAAAAAACCCACAAAACAAAGACAGTGAAAGAGAGAGAAATTCTTACAAAATCCGTTCAGGGTCTCTGATGCAACCTGGATTGACCATATCTAGACCCACAGCTGGATGAGACATAAGGCTGGACACTCTTGGGGCTGAGAGGGTTGGTGAGGTTGGGTGAGCAAATGCAGATACTTTAAAGTAACACTGCGGGGAACACACCCCATGGGTCTCAAATCTCCAGGTACAAGGGAATCTTCCTACATCAAAACATGCATGGGAAACCCAGAAGATGGTGTGCCATGAGATCGGGAAAGGTTTCTAAAACGCACCTCATTTCTCCTCTCCTTGTGCCTGGGTTCGCCATTCCAGCCGCTTGACTAACCATCTCCCTACTTGGAGAATCAGCACCTTTAACCTCCTGATTGTACAGGTTGCAATTTGTCCTGAGGATGAACGGGAAGACGCAGAACCAACGAGAGACGAGCCCTAGGTGTTGGGACAGGCATAGGTCACTCCATTTTCCCATCAGGAAGAAGAATGAACCACAGGCTCAGCCTGCCCCCCAGAACCAAAATAGGGCCTGAAGCAATCCTGCGCTTTTGCGGCCAGCTCCCAAAAAAGCGAGGAGACAAATGGAGCTCAGGGGCACTGCAATTCACAAACGTGCAGAGTTATAAATGAGAACTCTCGTCCACAAATATATTGAGGGAAGGCAACGAAGAGGATTTGAAAGCAAGGCAGATTTGCAGGAAACAGATTTCAGGAGGTAGATTCGACTCGCCTTTAAAGCACATGAAAAGCGGCAAAACGTTGACAATGATGCCCTTGGCCAAAAAGGGCGTATGCGTTTTTTCCTGAATATATTCAGGAAAAAACGCATACGCCCTTTTTGGCCAACCAAGCAAGCCGGAAGGGCAAATCAGCGCTACAAAGAAGTCTCGCTTGCCCTCGGTCAAAAGGGCCATGCTGAACAAACAGTGAAAACCAGAAAAGCAGGACAGGCCATGGAGACCTGGGAGCCTTGCTACGCTGATGGGCGGGATGTAAATTGCCAACAGGCACTCTGGAGAAGAGTACGGTGTGTCCTGAAACAAGTAATAAACACAGCGTAGAGAGCATAGGGCACTTCCACTCAAGGGCGTATAAATTGGGAAAACTAAAAATCAACAAGACACAGGCACCCTAAAGTTTACGGCTGCTCTGTTTCCAAGAACCTCCACTTCGGTACACCTTCAATATCCCAGGAAAGAGAAAAATGGATAAAGAAATGGTGGTACTTGGCACAATGGAATATCACTCAGCCATGAAATCAATGTCATAAGGCTAGTTAGCAGCATGATGAGTGGATTTAGGTACGATGACTCTAAGTGAAATAAGTCACACAGAAAAAGACACTTATCCTAAGATATCGCTTATAGAGGGAATGTCAAAATCGCTACACTTGAACTGAATTACAAAACAGAACAGAGTCACACCTTTAGAAGACACACTATGGCTGCTTAACGGGAAAGGTGAGGTGGGGTGATGCATAAAACAAGGGTTTGGAATTAGCTCAGACACCGCTCCATAAGCCAAATATGTAATAGACAAGGCCTACTCCCTGCTCAGTGAACTGGACTCAACACCCCCTAGTCACCGCACAAGAATATATCTGACTAGTATGAATCTGAAAACCTATGTATCGATATCTCTCTGCAAGTGAATCAAGAGGGTGTAAAGCGGCATAAACACAGCAGGGAAAAGCAGCCAAACCCCATTCTAAACATACATTACTTTAAAAAACCCACAAAGCAAAGACAGTGAAAGAGAGAGAAATTCTTACAAAATCCGTTCAGGGTCTCTGATGCAACCTGGATTGACCATATCTAGACCCACAGCTGGATGAGACATAAGGCTGGACACTCTTGGGGCTGAGAGGATTGGTGAGGTTGGGTGAGCAAATGCAGATACTTTAAAGTAATACCGCTTGGTACCCACCCCATGGGTCTCAAATCTCCAGGTACAAGGGAATCTTCCTACATCAAAACATGCATGGGAAACCCAGAAGATGGTATGCCGTGAGATCGGGAAAGGTTTCTAAAACGCACCTCATTTCTCCTCTCCTTGTGCTCGGGTTCGCCATTCCGGCTGCTTGACTAACCATCTCCCTACTTGGAGAATCAGCACCTTTAACCTACTGTTTCGTCCAGGTTGCAATTTGTCCTGAGGATGAACGGGAAGACGGGGAACCAACGAAAGACTAGCCCTAGGTGTTGGGACAGGCACAGGTCACTCCATTTTCCCATCAGGAAGAAGAATGAACCACAGGCTCAGCCTGCCCCCCAGAACCAAAATAGGGCCTGAAGCAATCCTGCGCTTTTGCGGCCAGCTCCCAAAAAAGCGAGGAGACAAATGGAGCTCAGGGGCACTGCAATTCACAAACGTGCAGAGTTATAAATGAGAACTCTCGTCCACAAATATATTGAGGGAAGGCAACGAAGAGGATTTGAAAGCAAGGCAGATTTGCAGGAAACAGATTTCAGGAGGTAGATGCGACTCGCCTTTAAAGCACATGAAAAGCGGCAAAACGTTGACAATGATGCCCTTGGCCAAAAAGGGCGTATGCGTTTTTTCCTGAATATATTCAGGAAAAAACGCATACGCCCTTTTTGGCCAACCAAGCAAGCCGGAAGGGCAAATCAGCGCTACAAAGAAGTCTCGCTTGCCCTCGGTCAAAAGGGCCATGCTGAACAAAGTGTAAAAACCAGAAAAGCAGGAGAGGCCATGGAGACATGGAAGCCTTGCTACGCTGATGGGCGGGATGTAAATTGCCAACAGGCACTCTGGAGAAGAGTACGGTGTGTCCTGAAACAAGTAATAAACACAGCGTTGAGAGCATAGGGCACTTCCACTCATGGGCGTATAAATTGGGAAAACTAAAAATCAACAAGACACAGGCACCCTAAAGTTTACGGCTGCTCTGTTTCCAAGAACCTCCACTTCGGTACACCTTCAATATCCCAGGAAAGAGAAAAATGGATAAAGAAATGGTGGTACTTGGCACAGTGGAATATCACTCAGCCATGAAATCAATGTCATAAGGCTAGTTAGCAGCATGATGAGTGGATTTAGATACGATGATTCTAAGTGAAATAAGTCACACAGAAAAAGACACTTATCCTAAGATATCGCTTATAGAGGGAATGTCAAAATCGCTACACTTGAACTGAATTACAAAACAGAACAGAGTCACACCTTTAGAAGACACACTATGGCTGCTTAACGGGAAAGGTGAGGTGGGGTGATGCATAAAACAAGGGTTTGGAATTAGCTCAGACACCGCTCCATAAGCCAAATATGTAATAGACAAGGCCTACTCCCTGCTCAGTGAAGTGGACTCAACACCCCCTAGTCACCGCACAAGAATATATCTGACTAGTATGAATCTGAAAACCTATGTATCGATATCTCTCTGCAAGTGAATCAAGAGGGTGTAAAGCGGCATGAACACAGCAGGGAAAAGCAGCCAAGCCCGATTCTAAACATAAATTACTTTAAAAAACCCACAAAACAAAGACAGTGAAAGAGAGAGAAATTCTTACAAAATCCGTTCAGGGTCTATGATGCAACCTGGATTGACCATATCAAGACCCACAGCTGGATGAGACATAAGCCTGGACATTCTTGGGGCTGAGAGGGTTGGTGAGGTTGGGTGAGCAAATTTAGATACTTTAAAGTAACACTGCGGGGAACACACCCCATGGGTCTCAAATCTCCAGGTACAAGGGAATCTTCCTACATCAAAACATGCATGGGAAACCCAGAAGATGGTATGCCATGAGATCGGGAAAGGTTTCTAAAACGCACCTCATTTCTCCTCTCCTTGTGCTCGGGTTCGCCATTCCAGCCGCTTGACTAACCATCTCCCTACTTGGAGAATCAGCACCTTAACCTCCTGATTGTACAGGTTGCAATTTGTCCTGAGGATGAACGGGAAGACGCGGAACCAACGAGAGACGAGCCCTAGGTGTTGGGACAGGCATAGGTCACTCCATTTTCCCATCAGGAAGAAGAATGAACCACAGGCTCAGCCTGCCCCCCAGAACCAAAATAGGGCCTGAAGCAATCCTGCGCTTTTGCGGCCAGCTCCCAAAAAAGCGAGGAGACAAATGGAGCTCAGGGGCACTGCAATTCACAAACGTGCAGAGTTATAAATGAGAACTCTCGTCCACAAATATATTGAGGGAAGGCAACAAAGAGGATTTGAAAGCAAGGCAGATTTGCAGGAAACAGATTTCAGGAGGTAGATTCGACTCGCCTTTAAAGCACATGAAAAGCGGCAAAACGTTGACAATGATGCCCTTGGCCAAAAAGGGCGTATGCGTTTTTTCCTGAATATATTCAGGAAAAAACGCATACGCCCTTTTTGGCCAACCAAGCAAGCCGGAAGGGCAAATCAGCGCTACAAAGAAGTCTCGCTTGCCCTCGGTCAAAAGGGCCATGCTGAACAAACAGTAAAAACCAGAAAAGCAGGACAGGCCATGGAGACATGGGAGCTTTGCTACGCTGATGGGCGGGATATAAATTGCCAACAGGCACTCTGGAGAAGAGTACGGTGTGTCCTGAAACAAGTAATAAACACAGCGTAGAGAGCATAGGGCACTTCCACTCATGGGCGTCTAAATTGGGAAAACTAAAAATCAACAAGACACAGGCACCCTAAAGTTTACGGCTGCTCTGTTTCCAAGAACCTCCGCTTCGGTACACCTTCAATATCCCAGGAAAGAGAAAAATGGATAAAGAAATGGTGGTACTTGGAACAATGGAATATCATTCAGCCATGAAATCAATGTCATAAGGCTAGTTCGCAGCATGATGAGTGGATTTAGGTACGATGACTCTAAGTGAAATAAGTCACACAGAAAAAGACACTTATCCTAAGATATCGCTTATAGAGGGAATGTCAAAATCGCTACACTTGAACTGAATTACAAAACAGAACAGAGTCACACCTTTAGAAGACACACTATGGCTGCTTAACGGGAAAGGTGAGGTGGGGTGATGCATAAAACAAGGGTTTGGAATTAGCTCAGACACCGCTCCATAAGCCAAATATGTAATAGACAAGGCCTACTCCCTGCTCAGTGAACTGGACTCAACACCCCCTAGTCACCGCACAAGAATATATCTGACTAGTATGAATCTGAAAACCTATGTATCGATATCTCTCTGCAAGTGAATCAAGAGGGTGTAAAGCGGCATAAACACAGCAGAGAAAAGCAGCCAAACCCCATTCTAAACATACATTACTTTAAAAAACCCACAAAACAAAGACAGTGAAAGAGAGAGAAATTCTTACAAAATCCGTTCAGGGTCTATGATGCAACCTGGATTGACCATATCAAGACCCACAGCTGGATGAGACATAAGGCTGGACACTCTTGGGGCTGAGAGGGTTGGTGAGGTTGGGTGAGCAAATGCAGATACTTTAAAGTAACACTGCGGGGAACACACACCATGGGTCTCAAATCTCCAGGTACAAGGGAATCTTCCTACATCAAAACATGCATGGGAAACCCAGAAGATGGTATGCCATGAGATCGGGAAAGGTTTCTAAAACGCACCTCATTTCTCCTCTCCTTGTGCTCGGGTTCGCCATTCCAGCCCCTTGACTAACCATCTCCCTACTTGGAGAATCAGCACCTTTAACCTCCTGATTGTACAGGTTGCAATTTGTCCTGAGGATGAACGGGAAGACGCGGAAGCCACGAGAGACGAGCCCTAGGTGTTGGGACAGGCATAGGTCACTCCATTTTCCCATCAGGAAGAAGAATGAACCACAGGCTCAGCCTGCCCCCCAGAACCAAAATAGGGCCTGAAGCAATCCTGCGCTTTTGCGGCCAGCTCCCAAAAAAGCGAGGAGACAAATGGAGCTCAGGGGCACTGCAATTCACAAACGTGCAGAGTTATAAATGAGAACTCTCGTCCACAAATATATTGAGGGAAGGCAACGAAGAGGATTTGAAAGCAAGGCAGATTTGCAGGAAACAGATTTCAGGAGGTAGATTCGACTCGCCTTTAAAGCACATGAAAAGCGGCAAAACGTTGACAATGATGCCCTTGGCCAAAAAGGGCGTATGCGTTTTTTCCTGAATATATTCAGGAAAAAACGCATACGCCCTTTTTGGCCAACCAAGCAAGCCGGAAGGGCAAATCAGCGCTACAAAGAAGTCTCGCTTGCCCTCGGTCAAAAGGGCCATGCTGAACAAACTGTAAAAACCAGAAAAGCAGGACAGGCCATGGAGACATGGGAGCCTTGCTACGCTGATGGGCGGGATGTAAATTGCCAACAGGCACTCTGGAGAAGAGTACGGTGTGTCCTGAAACAAGTAATAAACACAGCGTAGAGAGCATAGGGCACTTCCACTCAAGGGCGTATAAATTGGGAAAACTAAAAATCAACAAGACAAAGGCACCCTAAAGTTTACGGCTGCTCTGTTTCCAAGAACCTCCACTTCGGTACACCTTCAATATCCCAGGAAAGAGAAAAATGGATAAAGAAATGGTGGTACTTGGCACAATGGAATATCACTCAGCCATGAAATCAATGTCATAAGGCTAGTTAGCAGCATGATGAGTGGATTTAGGTACGATGATTCTAAGTGAAATAAGTCACACAGAAAAAGACACTTATCCTAAGATATCGCTTATAGAGGGAATGTCAAAATCGCTACACTTGAACTGAATTACAAAACAGAACAGAGTCACACCTTTAGAAGACACACTATGGCTGCTTAACGGGAAAGGTGAGGTGGGGTGATGCATAAAACAAGGGTTTGAAATTAGCTCAGACACCGCTCCATAAGCCAAATATGTAATAGACAAGGCCTACTCCCTGCTCAGTGAACTGGACTCAACACCCCCTAGTCACCGCACAAGAATATATCTGACTAGTATGAATCTGAAAACCTATGTATCGATATCTCTCTGCAAGTGAATCAAGAGGGTGTAAAGCGGCATAAACACAGCAGGGAAAAGCAGCCAAACCCCATTCTAAACATACATTACTTTAAAATCCCACAAAGCAAAGACAGTGAAAGAGAGAGAAATTCTTACAAAATCCGTTCAGGGTCTCTGATGCAACCTGGATTGACCATATCTAGACCCACAGCTGGATGAGACATAAGGCTGGACACTCTTGGGGCTGAGAGGATTGGTGAGGTTGGGTGAGCAAATGCAGATACTTTAAAGTAATACCGCGGGGTACCCACCCCATGGGTCTCAAATCTCCAGGTACAAGGGAATCTTCCTACATCAAAACATGCATGGGAAACCCAGAAGATGGTATGCCGTGAGATCGGGAAAGGTTTCTAAAACGCACCTCATTTCTCCTCTCCTTGTGCTCGGATTCGCCATTCCAGCTGCTTGACTAACCATCTCCCTACTTGGAGAATCAGCACCTTTAACCTACTGTTTCGTCCAGGTTGCAATTTGTCCTGAGGATGAACGGGAAGACGGGGAACCAACGAAAGACTAGCCCTAGGTGTTGGGACAGGCACAGGTCACTCCATTTTCCCATCAGGAAGAAGAATGAACCACAGGCTCAGCCTGCCCCCCAGAACCAAAATAGGGCCTGAAGCAATCCTGCGCTTTTGCGGCCAGCTCCCAAAAAAGCGAGGAGACAAATGGAGCTCAGGGGCACTGCAATTCACAAACGTGCAGAGTTATAAATGAGAACTCTCGTCCACAAATATATTGAGGGAAGGCAACGAAGAGGATTTGAAAGCAAGGCAGATTTGCAGGAAACAGATTTCAGGAGGTAGATTCGACTCGCCTTTAAAGCACATGAAAAGCGGCAAAACGTTGACAATGATGCCCTTGGCCAAAAAGGGCGTATGCGTTTTTTCCTGAATATATTCAGGAAAAAACGCATACGCCCTTTTTGGCCAACCAAGCAAGCCGGAAGGGCAAATCAGCGCTACAAAGAAGTCTCGCTTGCCCTCGGTCAAAAGGGCCATGCTGAACAAACAGTAAAAACCAGAAAAGCAGGACAGGCCATGGAGACATGGGAGCCTTGCTACGCTGATGGGCGGGATGTAAATTGCCAACAGGCACTCTGGAGAAGAGTACGGTGTGTCCTGAAACAAGTAATAAACACAGCGTAGAGAGCATAGGGCACTTCCACTCATGGGCGTATAAATTGGGAAAACTAAAAATCAACAAGACACAGGCACCCTAAAGTTTACGGCTGCTCTGTTTCCAAGAACCTCCACTTCGGTACACCTTCAATATCCCAGGAAAGAGAAAAATGGATAAAGAAATGGTGGTACTTGGCACAATGGAATATCACTCAGCCATGAAATCAATGTCATAAGGCTAGTTAGCAGCATGATGAGTGGATTTAGGTACGATGACTCTAAGTGAAATAAGTCACACAGAAAAAGACACTTATCCTAAGATATCGCTTATAGAGGGAATGTCAAAATCGCTACACTTGAACTGAATTACAAAACAGAACAGAGTCACACCTTTAGAAGACACACTATGGCTGCTTAACGGGAAAGGTGAGGTGGGGTGATGCATAAAACAAGGGTTTGGAATTAGCTCAGACACCGCTCCATAAGCCAAATATGTAATAGACAAGGCCTACTCCCTGCTCAGTGAACTGGACTCAACACCCCCTAGTCACCGCACAAGAATATATCTGACTAGTATGAATCTGAAAACCTATGTATCGATATCTCTCTGCAAGTGAATCAAGAGGGTGTAAAGCGGCATAAACACAGCAGGGAAAAGCAGCCAAACCCCATTCTAAACATACATTACTTTTAAAAACCCACAAAGCAAAGACAGTGAAAGAGAGAGAAATTCTTACAAAATCCGTTCAGGGTCTCTGATGCAACCTGGATTGACCATATCTAGACCCACAGCTGGATGAGACATAAGGCTGGACACTCTTGGGGCTGAGAGGATTGGTGAGGTTGGGTGAGCAAATGCAGATACTTTAAAGTAATACCGCGGGGTACCCACCCCATGGGTCTCAAATCTCCAGGTACAAGGGCATCTTCCTACATCAAAACATGCATGGGAAACCCAGAAGATGGTATGCCGTGAGATCGGGAAATGTTTCTAAAACGCACCTCATTTCTCCTCTCCTTGTGCTCGGGTTCGCCATTCCAGCCGCTTGACTAACCATCTCCCTACTTGGAGAATCAGCACCTTTAACCTACTGTTTCGTCCAGGTTGCAATTTGTCCTGAGGATGAACGGGAAGACGGGGAACCAACGAAAGACTAGCCCTAGGTGTTGGGACAGGCACAGGTCACTCCATTTTCCCATCAGGAAGAAGAATGAACCACAGGCTCAGCCTGCCCCCCAGAACCAAAATAGGGCCTGAAGCAATCCTGCGCTTTTGCGGCCTTCCCAAAAAAGCGAGGAGACAAATGGAGCTCAGGGGCACTGCAATTCACAAACGTGCAGAGTTATAAATGAGAACTCTCGTCCACAAATATATTGAGGGAAGGCAACGAAGAGGATTTGAAAGCAAGGCAGATTTGCAGGAAACAGATTTCAGGAGGTAGATTCGACTCGCCTTTAAAGCACATGAAAAGCGGCAAAACGTTGACAATGATGCCCTTGGCCAAAAAGGGCGTATGCGTTTTTTCCTGAATATATTCAGGAAAAAACGCATACGCCCTTTTTGGCCAACCAAGCAAGCCGGAAGGGCAAATCAGCGCTACAAAGAAGTCTCGCTTGCCCTCGGTCAAAAGGGCCATGCTGAACAAAGTGTAAAAACCAGAAAAGCAGGACAGGCCATGGAGACATGGAAGCCTTGCTACGCTGATGGGCGGGATGTAAATTGCCAACAGGCACTCTGGACAAGAGTACGGTGTGTCCTGAAACAAGTAATAAACACAGCGTTGAGAGCATAGGGCACTTCCACTCATGGGCGTATAAATTGGGAAAACTAAAAATCAACAAGACACAGGCACCCTAAAGTTTACGGCTGCTCTGTTTCCAAGAACCTCCACTTCGGTACACCTTCAATATCCCAGGAAAGAGAAAAATGGATAAAGAAATGGTGGTACTTGGCACAGTGGAATATCACTCAGCCATGAAATCAATGTCATAAGGCTAGTTCGCAGCATGATGAGTGGATTTAGGTACGATGACTCTAAGTGAAATAAGTCACACAGAAAAAGACACTTATCCTAAGATATCGCTTATAGAGGGAATGTCAAAATCGCTACACTTGAACTGAATTACAAAACAGAACAGAGTCACACCTTTAGAAGACACACTATGGCTGCTTAACAGGAAAGGTGAGGTGGGGTGATGCATAAAACAAGGGTTTGGAATTAGCTCAGACACCGCTCCATAAGCCAAATATGTAATAGACAAGGCCTACTCCCTGCTCAGTGAACTGGACTCAACACCCCCTAGTCACCGCACAAGAATATATCTGACTAGTATGAATCTGAAAACCTATGTATCGATATCTCTCTGCAAGTGAATCAAGAGGGTGTAAAGCGGCATAAACACAGCAGAGAAAAGCAGCCAAACCCCATTCTAAACATACATTACTTTAAAAAACCCACAAAACAAAGACAGTGAAAGAGAGAGAAATTCTTACAAAATCCGTTCAGGGTCTATGATGCAACCTGGATTGACCATATCAAGACCCACAGCTGGATGAGACATAAGGCTGGACACTCTTGGGGCTGAGAGGATTGGTGAGGTTGGGTGAGCAAATGCAGATACTTTAAAGTAACACTGCGGGGAACACACACCATGGGTCTCAAATCTCCAGGTACAAGGGAATCTTCCTACATCAAAACATGCATGGGAAACCCAGAAGATGGTATGCCATGAGATCGGGAAAGGTTTCTAAAACGCACCTCATTTCTCCTCTCCTTGTGCTCGGGTTCGCCATTCCAGCCCCTTGACTAACCATCTCCCTACTTGGAGAATCAGCACCTTTAACCTCCTGATTGTACAGGTTGCAATTTGTCCTGAAGATGAACGGGAAGACGCGGAAGCCACGAGAGACGAGCCCTAGGTGTTGGGACAGGCATAGGTCACTCCATTTTCCCATCAGGAAGAAGAATGAACCACAGGCTCAGCCTGCCCCCCAGAACCAAAATAGGGCCTGAAGCAATCCTGCGCTTTTGCGGCCAGCTCCCAAAAAAGCGAGGAGACAAATTGAGCTCAGGGGCACTGCAATTCACAAACGTGCAGAGTTATAAATGAGAACTCTCGTCCACAAATATATTGAGGGAAGGCAACGAAGAGGATTTGAAAGCAAGGCAGATTTGCAGGAAACAGATTTCAGGAGGTAGATTCGACTCGCCTTTAAAGCACATGAAAAGCGGCAAAACGTTGACAATGATGCCCTTGGCCAAAAAGGGCGTATGCGTTTTTTCCTGAATATATTCAGGAAAAAACGCATACGCCCTTTTTGGCCAACCAAGCAAGCCGGAAGGGCAAATCAGCGCTACAAAGAAGTCTCGCTTGCCCTCGGTCAAAAGGGCCATGCTGAACAAACTGTAAAAACCAGAAAAGCAGGACAGGCCATGGAGACATGGGAGCCTTGCTACGCTGATGGGCGGGATGTAAATTGCCAACAGGCACTCTGGAGAAGAGTACGGTGTGTCCTGAAACAAGTAATAAACACAGCGTAGAGAGCATAGGGCACTTCCACTCAAGGGCGTATAAATTGGGAAAACTAAAAATCAACAAGACACAGGCACCCTAAAGTTTACGGCTGCTCTGTTTCCAAGAACCTCCACTTCGGTACACCTTCAATATCCCAGGAAAGAGAAAAATGGATAAAGAAATGGTGGTACTTGGCACAATGGAATATCACTCAGCCATGAAATCAATGTCATAAGGCTAGTTAGCAGCATGATGAGTGGATTTAGGTACGATGATTCTAAGTGAAATAAGTCACACAGAAAAAGACACTTATCCTAAGATATCGCTTATAGAGGGAATGTCAAAATCGCTACACTTGAACTGAATTACAAAACAGAACAGAGTCACACCTTTAGAAGACACACTATGGCTGCTTAACGGGAAAGGTGAGGTGGGGTGATGCATAAAACAAGGGTTTGAAATTAGCTCAGACACCGCTCCATAAGCCAAATATGTAATAGACAAGGCCTACTCCCTGCTCAGTGAACTGGACTCAACACCCCCTAGTCACCGCACAAGAATATATCTGACTAGTATGAATCTGAAAACCTATGTATCGATATCTCTCTGCAAGTGAATCAAGAGGGTGTAAAGCGGCATAAACACAGCAGGGAAAAGCAGCCAAACCCCATTCTAAACATACATTACTTTAAAATCCCACAAAGCAAAGACAGTGAAAGAGAGAGAAATTCTTACAAAATCCGTTCAGGGTCTCTGATGCAACCTGGATTGACCATATCTAGACCCACAGCTGGATGAGACATAAGGCTGGACACTCTTGGGGCTGAGAGGATTGGTGAGGTTGGGTGAGCAAATGCAGATACTTTAAAGTAATACCGCGGGGTACCCACCCCATGGGTCTCAAATCTCCAGGTACAAGGGAATCTTCCTACATCAAAACATGCATGGGAAACCCAGAAGATGGTATGCCGTGAGATCGGGAAAGGTTTCTAAAACGCACCTCATTTCTCCTCTCCTTGTGCTCGGATTCGCCATTCCAGCTGCTTGACTAACCATCTCCCTACTTGGAGAATCAGCACCTTTAACCTCCTGATTGTACAGGTTGCAATTTGTCCTGAGGATGAACGGGAAGACGCGGAACCAACGAGAGACGAGCCCTAGGTGTTGGGACAGGCATAGGTCACTCCATTTTCCCATCAGGAAGAAGAATGAACCACAGGCTCAGCCTGCCCCCCAGAACCAAAATAGGGCCTGAAGCAATCCTGCGCTTTTGCGGCCAGCTCCCAAAAAAGCGAGGAGACAAATGGAGCTCAGGGGCACTGCAATTCACAAACGTGCAGAGTTATAAATGAGAACTCTCGTCCACAAATATATTGAGGGAAGGCAACGAAGAGGATTTGAAAGCAAGGCAGATTTGCAGGAAACAGATTTCAGGAGGTAGATTCGACTCGCCTTTAAAGCACATGAAAAGCGGCAAAACGTTGACAATGATGCCCTTGGCCAAAAAGGGCGTATGCGTTTTTTCCTGAATATATTCAGGAAAAAACGCATACGCCCTTTTTGGCCAACCAAGCAAGCCGGAAGGGCAAATCAGCGCTACAAAGAAGTCTCGCTTGCCCTCGGTCAAAAGGGTCATGCTGAACAAACAGTAAAAACCAGAAAAGCAGGACAGGCCATGGAGACATGGGAGCCTTGCTACGCTGATGGGCGGGATGTAAATTGCCAACAGGCACTCTGGAGAAGAGTACGGTGTGTCCTGAAACAAGTAATAAACACAGCGTAGAGAGCATAGGGCACTTCCACTCAAGGGCGTATAAATTGGGAAAACTAAAAATCAACAAGAGACAGGCACCCTAAAGTTTACGGCTGCTCTGTTTCCAAGAACCTCCACTTCGATACACCTTCAATATCCCAGGAAAGAGAAAAATGGATAAAGAAATGGTGGTACTTGGCACAATGGAATATCACTCAGCCATGAAATCAATGTCATAAGGCTAGTTAGCAGCATGATGAGTGGATTTAGGTACGATGATTCTAAGTGAAATAAGTCACACAGAAAAAGACACTTATCCTAAGATATCGCTTATAGAGGGAATGTCAAAATCGCTACACTTGAACTGAATTACAAAACAGAACAGAGTCACACCTTTAGAAGACACACTATGGCTGCTTAACGGGAAAGGTGAGGTGGGGTGATGCATAAAACAAGGGTTTGAAATTAGCTCAGACACCGCTCCATAAGCCAAATATGTAATAGACAAGGCCTACTCCCTGTTCAGTGAACTGGACTCAACACCCCCTAGTCACCGCACAAGAATATATCTGACTAGTATGAATCTGAAAACCTATGTATCGATATCTCTCTGCAAGTGAATCAAGAGGGTGTAAAGCGGCATAAACACAGCAGGGAAAAGCAGCCAAACCCCATTCTAAACATACATTACTTTAAAAAACCCACAAAGCAAAGACAGTGAAAGAGAGAGAAATTCTTACAATATCCGTTCAGGGTCTCTGATGCAACCTGGATTGACCATATCTAGACCCACAGCTGGATGAGACATAAGGCTGGACACTCTTGGGGCTGAGAGGATTGGTGAGGTTGGGTGAGCAAATGCAGATCCTTTAAAGTAATACCGCGGGGTACCCACCCCATGGGTCTCAAATCTCCAGGTACAAGGGAATCTTCCTACATCAAAACATGCATGGGAAACCCAGAAGATGGTATGCCGTGAGATCGGGAAAGGTTTCTAAAACGCACCTCATTTCTCCTCTCCGTGTGCTCGGGTTCGCCATTCCAGCCGCTTGACTAACCATCTCCCTACTTGGAGAATCAGCACCTTTAACCTACTGTTTCGTCCAGGTTGCAATTTGTCCTGAGGATGAACGGGAAGACGGGGAACCAACGAAAGACTAGCCCTAGGTGTTGGGACAGGCACAGGTCACTCCATTTTCCCATCAGGAAGAAGAATGAACCACAGGCTCAGCCTGCCCCCCAGAACCAAAATAGGGCCTGAAGCAATCCTGCGCTTTTGCGGCCAGCTCCCAAAAAAGCGAGGAGACAAATGGAGCTCAGGGGCACTGCAATTCACAAACGTGCAGAGTTATAAATGAGAACTCTCGTCCACAAATATATTGAGGGAAGGCAACGAAGAGGATTTGAAAGCAAGGCAGATTTGCAGGAAACAGATTTCAGGAGGTAGATTCGACTCGCCTTTAAAGCACATGAAAAGCGGCAAAACGTTGACAATGATGCCCTTGGCCAAAAAGGGCGTATGCGTTTTTTCCTGAATATATTCAGGAAAAAACGCATACGCCCTTTTTGGCCAACCAAGCAAGCCGGAAGGGCAAATCAGCGCTACAAAGATGTCTCGCTTGCCCTCGGTCAAAAGGGCCATGCTGAACAAACAGTAAAAACCAGAAAAGCAGGGCAGGCCATGGAGACATGGGAGCCTTGCTACGCTGATGGGCGGGATGTAAATTGCCAACAGGCACTCTGGAGAAGAGTACGGTGTGTCCTGAAACAAGTAATAAACACAGCGTAGAGAGCATAGGGCACTTCCACTCATGGGCGTATAAATTGGGAAAACTAAAAATCAACAAGACACAGGCACCCTAATGTTTACGGCTGCTCTGTTTCCAAGAACCTCCACTTCGGTACACCTTCAATATCCCAGGAAAGAGAAAAATGGATAAAGAAATGGTGGTACTTGGCACAATGGAATATCACTCAGCCATGAAATCAATGTCATAAGGCTAGTTAGCAGCATGATGAGTGGATTTAGGTACGATGACTCTAAGTGAAATAAGTCACACAGAAAAAGACACTTATCCTAAGATATCGCTTATAGAGGGAATGTCAAAATCGCTACACTTGAACTGAATTACAAAACAGAACAGAGTCACACCTTTAGAAGACACACTATGGCTGCTTAACGGGAAAGGTGAGGTGGGGTGATGCATAAAACAAGGGTTTGAAATTAGCTCAGAGACCGCTCCATAAGCCAAATATGTAATAGACAAGGCCTACTCCCTGCTCAGTGAACTGGACTCAACACACCCTAGTCACCACACAAGAATATATCTGACTAGTACGAATCTGAAAACCTATGTATCGATATCTCTCTGCAAGTGAATCAAGAGGGTGTAAAGCAGCATCAACACAGCAGGGAAAAGCAGCCAAGCCCGATTCTAAACATAAATTACTTTAAAAAACCCACAAAACAAAGACAGAGAAAGAGAGAGAAATTCTTACAAAATCCGTTCAGGGTCTATGATGCAACCTGGATTGACCATATCAAGACCCACAGCTGGATGAGACATAAGGCTGGACACTCTTGGGGCTGAGAGGGTTGGTGAGGTTGGGTGAGCAAATGCAGATACTTTAAAGTAACACTGCGGGGAACACACCCCATGGGTCTCAAATCTCCAGGTACAAGGGAATCTTCCTACATCAAAACATGCATGGGAAACCCAGAAGATGGTATGCCATGAGATCGGGAAAGGTTTCTAAAACGCACCTCATTTCTCCTCTCCTTGTGCTCGGGTTCGCCATTCCAGCCGCTTGACTAACCATCTCCCTACTTGGAGAATCAGCACCTTTAACCTCCTGATTGTACAGGTTGCAATTTGTCCTGAGGATGAACGGGAAGACGCGGAACCAACGAGAGACGAGCCCTAGGTGTTGGGACAGGCATAGGTCACTCTATTTTCCCATCAGGAAGAAGAATGAACCACAGGCTCAGCCTGCCCCCCAGAACCAAAATAGGGCCTGAAGCAATCCTGCGCTTTTGCGGCCAGCTCTCAAAAAAGCGAGGAGACAAATGGAGCTCAGGGGCACTGCAATTCACAAACGTGCAGAGTTATAAATGAGAACTCTCGTCCACAAATATATTGAGGGAAGGCAACGAAGAGGATTTGAAAGCAAGGCAGATTTGCAGGAAACAGATTTCAGGAGGTAGATTCGACTCGCCTTTAAAGCACATGAAAAGCGGCAAAACGTTGACAATGATGCCCTTGGCCAAAAAGGGCGTATGCGTTTTTTCCTGAATATATTCAGGAAAAAACGCATACGCCCTTTTTGGCCAACCAAGCAAGCCGGAAGGGCAAATCAGCGCTACAAAGAAGTCTCGCTTGCCCTCGGTCAAAAGGGCCATGCTGAACAAACAGTAAAAACCAGAAAAGCAGGACAGGCCATGGAGACATGGGAGCCTTGCTACGCTGATGGGCGGGATATAAATTGCCAACAGGCACTCTGGAGAAGAGTACGGTGTGTCCTGAAACAAGTAATAAACACAGCGTAGAGAGCATAGGGCACTTCCACTCATGGGTGTATAAATTGGGAAAACTAAAAATCAAAAAGACACAGGCACCCTAAAGTTTACGGCTGCTCTGTTTCCAAGAACCTCCGCTTCGGTACACCTTCAATATCCCAGGAAAGAGAAAAATGGATAAAGAAATGGTGGTACTTGGCACAATGGAATATCACTCAGCCATGAAATCAATGTCATAAGGCTAGTTAGCAGCATGATGAGTGGATTTAGGTACGATGACTCTAAGTGAAATAAGTCACACAGAAAAAGACACTTATCCTAAGATATCGCTTATAGAGGGAATGTCAAAATCGCTTCACTTGAACTGAATTACAAAACAGAACAGAGTCACACCTTTAGAAGACACACTATGGCTGCTTAACGGGAAAGGTGAGGTGGGGTGATGCATAAAACAAGGGTTTGGAATTAGCTCAGACACCGCTCCATAAGCCAAATATGTAATAGACAAGGCCTACTCCCTGCTCAGTGAACTGGACTCAACACCCCCTAGTCACCACAAAAGAATATATCTGACTAGTATGAATCTGAAAACCAATGTATCGATATCTCTCTGCAAGTGAATCAAGAGGGTGTAAAGCGGCATAAACACAGCAGGGAAAAGCAGCCAAACCCCATTCTAAACATACATTACTTTAAAAAACCCACAAAGCAAAGACAGTGAAAGAGAGAGAAATTCTTACAAAATCCGTTCAGGGTCTCTGATGCAACCTGGATTGACCATATCTAGACCCACAGCTGGATGAGACATAAGGCTGGACACTCTTGGGGCTGAGAGGATTGGTGAGGTTGGGTGAGCAAATGCAGATCCTTTAAAGTAATACCGCGGGGTACCCACCCCATGGGTCTCAAATCTCCAGGTACAAGGGAATCTTCCTACATCAAAACATGCATGGGAAACCCAGAAGATGGTATGCCGTGAGATCGGGAAAGGTTTCTAAAACGCACCTCATTTCTCCTCTCCTTGTGCTCGGATTCGCGATTCCAGCCGCTTGACTAACCATCTCCCTACTTGGAGAATCAGCACCTTTAACCTACTGTTTCGTCCAGGTTGCAATTTGTCCTGAGGATGAACGGGAAGACGGGGAACCAACGAAAGACTAGCCCTAGGTGTTGGGACAGGCACAGGTCACTCCATTTTCCCATCAGGAAGAAGAATGAACCACAGGCTCAGCCTGCCCCCCAAACCAAAATAGGGCCTGAAGCAATCCTGCGCTTTTGCGGCCAGCTCCCAAAAAAGCGAGGAGACAAATGGAGCTCAGGGGCACTGCAATTCACAAACGTGCAGAGATATAAATGAGAACTCTCGTCCACAAATATATTGAGGGAAGGCAACGAAGAGGATTTGAAAGCAAGGCAGATTTGCAGGAAACAGATTTCAGGAGGTAGATTCGACTCGCCTTTAAAGCACATGAAAAGCGGCAAAACGTTGACAATGATGCCCTTGGCCAAAAAGGGCGTATGCGTTTTTTCCTGAATATATTCAGGAAAAAACGCATACGCCCTTTTTGGCCAACCAAGCAAGCCGGAAGGGCAAATCAGCGCTACAAAGATGTCTCGCTTGCCCTCGGTCAAAAGGGCCATGCTGAACAAACAGTAAAAACCAGAAAAGCAGGACAGGCCATGGAGACATGGGAGCCTTGCTACGCTGATGGGCGGGATGTAAATTGCCAACAGGCACTCTGGAGAAGAGTACGGTGTGTCCTGAAACAAGTAATAAACACAGCGTAGAGAGCATAGGGCACTTCCACTCATGGGCGTATAAATTGGGAAAACTAAAAATCAACAAGACACAGGCACCCTAAAGTTTACGGCTGCTCTGTTTCCAAGAACCTCCACTTCGGTACACCTTCAATATCCCAGGAAAGAGAAAAATGGATAAAGAAATGGTGGTACTTGGCACAATGGAATATCACTCAGCCATGAAATCAATGTCATAAGGCTAGTTAGCAGCATGATGAGTGGATTTAGGTACGATGATTCTAAGTGAAATAAGTCACACAGAAAAAGACACTTATCCTAAGATATCGCTTATAGAGGGAATGTCAAAATCGCTACACTTGAACTGAATTACAAAACAGAACAGAGTCACACCTTTAGAAGACACACTATGGCTGCTTAACGGGAAAGGTGAGGTGGGGTGATGCATAAAACAAGGGTTTGAAATTAGCTCAGACACCGCTCCATAAGCCAAATATGTAATAGACAAGGCCTACTCCCTGCTCAGTGAACTGGACTCAACACCCCCTAGTCACCGCACAAGAATATATCCGACTAGTATGAATCTGAAAACCTATGTATCGATATCTCTCTGCAAGTGAATCAAGAGGGTGTAAAGCGGCATAAACACAGCAGGGAAAAGCAGCCAAACCCCATTCTAAACATACATTACTTTAAAAAACCCACAAAGCAAAGACAGTGAAAGAGAGAGAAATTCTTACAAAATCCGTTCAGGGTCTCTGATGCAACCTGGATTGACCATATCTAGACCCACAGCTGGATGAGACATAAGGCTGGACACTCTTGGGGCTGAGAGGATTGGTGAGGTTGGGTGAGCAAATGCAGATCCTTTAAAGTAATACCGCGGGGTACCCACCCCATGGGTCTCAAATCTCCAGGTACAAGGGAATCTTCCTACATCAAAACATGCATGGGAAACCCAGAAGATGGTATGCCGTGAGATCGGGAAAGGTTTCTAAAACGCACCTCATTTCTCCTCTCCTTGTGCTCGGATTCGCGATTCCAGCCGCTTGACTAACCATCTCCCTACTTGGAGAATCAGCACCTTTAACCTACTGTTTCGTCCAGGTTGCAATTTGTCCTGAGGATGAACGGGAAGACGGGGAACCAACGAAAGACTAGCCCTAGGTGTTGGGACAGGCACAGGTCACTCCATTTTCCCATCAGGAAGAAGAATGAACCACAGGCTCAGCCTGCCCCCCAAACCAAAATAGGGCCTGAAGCAATCCTGCGCTTTTGCGGCCAGCTCCCAAAAAAGCGAGGAGACAAATGGAGCTCAGGGGCACTGCAATTCACAAACGTGCAGAGTTATAAATGAGAACTCTCGTCCACAAATATATTGAGGGAAGGCAACGAAGAGGATTTGAAAGCAAGGCAGATTTGCAGGAAACAGATTTCAGGAGGTAGATTCGACTCGCCTTTAAAGCACATGAAAAGCGGCAAAACGTTGACAATGATGCCCTTGGCCAAAAAGGGCGTATGCGTTTTTTCCTGAATATATTCAGGAAAAAACGCATACGCCCTTTTTGGCCAACCAAGCAAGCCGGAAGGGCAAATCAGCGCTACAAAGATGTCTCGCTTGCCCTCGGTCAAAAGGGCCATGCTGAACAAACAGTAAAAACCAGAAAAGCAGGACAGGCCATGGAGACATGGGAGCCTTGCTACGCTGATGGGCGGGATGTAAATTGCCAACAGGCACTCTGGAGAAGAGTACGGTGTGTCCTGAAACAAGTAATAAACACAGCGTAGAGAGCATAGGGCACTTCCACTCATGGGCGTATAAATTGGGAAAACTAAAAATCAACAAGACACAGGCACCCTAAAGTTTACGGCTGCTCTGTTTCCAAGAACCTCCACTTCGGTACACCTTCAATATCCCAGGAAAGAGAAAAATGGATAAAGAAATGGTGGTACTTGGCACAATGGAATATCACTCAGCCATGAAATCAATGTCATAAGGCTAGTTAGCAGCATGATGAGTGGATTTAGGTACGATGACTCTAAGTGAAATAAGTCACACAGAAAAAGACACTTATCCTAAGATATCGCTTATAGAGGGAATGTCAAAATCGCTACACTTGAACTGAATTACAAAACAGAACAGAGTCACACCTTTAGAAGACACACTATGGCTGCTTAACGGGAAAGGTGAGGTGGGGTGATGCATAAAACAAAGGTTCGGAATTAGCTCAGACACCGCTCCATAAGCCAAATATGTAATAGACAAGGCCTACTCCCTGCTCAGTGAACTGGACTCAACACCCCCTAGTCACCGCACAAGAATATATCTGACTAGTATGAATCTGAAAACCTATGTATCGATATCTCTCTGCAAGTGAATCAAGAGGGTGTAAAGCGGCATAAACACAGCAGGGAAAAGCAGCCAAACCCCATTCTAAACATACATTACTTTAAAAAACCCACAAAGCAAAGACAGTGAAAGAGAGAGAAATTCTTACAAAATCCGTTCAGGGTCTCTGATGCAACCTGGATTGACCATATCTAGACCCACAGCTGGATGAGACATAAGGCTGGACACTCTTGGGGCTGAGAGGATTGGTGAGGTTGGGTGAGCAAATGCAGATACTTTAAAGTAATACCGCGGGGTACCCACCCCATGGGTCTCAAATCTCCAGGTACAAGGGAATCTTCCTACATCAAAACATGCATGGGAAACCCAGAAGATGGTATGCCGTGAGATCGGGAAAGGTTTCTAAAACGCACCTCATTTCTCCTCTCCTTGTGCTCGGATTCGCGATTCCAGCCTCTTGACTAACCATCTCCCTACTTGGAGAATCAGCACCTTTAACCTACTGTTTCGTCCAGGTTGCAATTTGTCCTGAGGATGAACGGGAAGACGGGGAACCAACGAAAGACTAGCCCTAGGTGTTGGGACAGGCACAGGTCACTCCATTTTCCCATCAGGAAGAAGAATGAACCACAGGCTCAGCCTGCCCCCCAGAACCAAAATAGGGCCTGAAGCAATCCTGCGCTTTTGCGGCCAGCTCCCAAAAAAGCGAGGAGACAAATGGAGCTCAGGGGCACTGCAATTCACAAACGTGCAGAGTTATAAATGAGAACTCTCGTCCACAAATATATTGAGGGAAGGCAACGAAGAGGATTTGAAAGCAAGGCAGATTTGCAGGAAACAGATTTCAGGAGGTAGATTCGACTCGCCTTTAAAGCACATGAAAAGCGGCAAAACGTTGACAATGATGCCCTTGGCCAAAAAGGGCGTATGCGTTTTTTCCTGAATATATTCAGGAAAAAACGCATACGCCCTTTTTGGCCAACCAAGCAAGCCGGAAGGGCAAATCAGCGCTACAAAGAAGTCTCGCTTGCCCTCGGTCAAAAGGGCCATGCTGAACAAAGTGTAAAAACCAGAAAAGCAGGACAGGCCATGGAGACATGGAAGCCTTGCTACGCTGATGGGCGGGATGTAAATTGCCAACAGGCACTCTGGAGAAGAGTACGGTGTGTCCTGAAACAAGTAATAAACACAGCGTAGAGAGCATAGGGCACTTCCACTCATGGGCGTATAAATTGGGAAAACTAAAAATCAACAAGACACAGGCACCCTAAAGTTTACGGCTGCTCTGTTTCCAAGAACCTCCACTTCGGTACACCTTCAATATCCCAGGAAAGAGAAAAATGGATAAAGAAATGGTGGTACTTGGCACAATGGAATATCACTCAGCCATGAAATCAATGTCATAAGGCTAGTTAGCAGCATGATGAGTGGATTTAGGTACGATGACTCTAAGTGAAATAAGTCACACAGAAAAAGACACTTATCCTAAGATATCGCTTATAGAGGGAATGTCAAAATCGCTACACTTGAACTGAATTACAAAACAGAACAGAGTCACACCTTTAGAAGACACACTATGGCTGCTTAACGGGAAAGGTGAGGTGGGGTGATGCATAAAACAAGGGTTTGGAATTAGCTCAGACACCGCTCCATAAGCCAAATATGTAATAGACAAGGCCTACTCCCTGCTCAGTGAACTGGACTCAACACCCCCTAGTCACCGCACAAGAATATATCTGACTAGTATGAATCTGAAAACCTATGTATCGATATCTCTCTGCAAGTGAATCAAGAGGGTGTAAAGCGGCATAAACACAGCAGGGAAAAGCAGCCAAACCCCATTCTAAACATACATTACTTTAAAAAACCCACAAAGCAAAGACAGTGAAAGAGAGAGAAATTCTTACAAAATCCGTTCAGGGTCTCTGATGCAACCTGGATTGACCATATCTAGACCCACAGCTGGATGAGACATAAGGCTGGACACTCTTGGGGCTGAGAGGATTGGTGAGGTTGGGTGAGCAAATGCAGATACTTTAAAGTAATACCGCGGGGTACCCACCCCATGGGTCTCAAATCTCCAGGTACAAGGGAATCTTCCTACATCAAAACATGCATGGGAAACCCAGAAGATGGTATGCCGTGAGATCGGGAAAGGTTTCTAAAACGCACCTCATTTCTCCTCTCCTTGTGCTCGGGTTCGCCATTCCAGCCGCTTGACTAACCATCTCCCTACTTGGAGAATCAGCACCTTTAACCTACTGTTTCGTCCAGGTTGCAATTTGTCCTGAGGATGAACGGGAAGACGGGGAACCAACGAAAGACTAGCCCTAGGTGTTGGGACAGGCACAGGTCACTCCATTTTCCCATCAGGAAGAAGAATGAACCACAGGCTCAGCCTGCCCCCCAGAACCAAAATAGGGCCTGAAGCAATCCTGCGCTTTTGCGGCCAGCTCCCAAAAAAGCGAGGAGACAAATGGAGCTCAGGGGCACTGCAATTCACAAACGTGCAGAGTTATAAATGAGAACTCTCGTCCACAAATATATTGAGGGAAGGCAACGAAGAGGATTTGAAAGCAAGGCAGATTTGCAGGAAACAGATTTCAGGAGGTAGATTCGACTCGCCTTTAAAGCACATGAAAAGCGGCAAAACGTTGACAATGATGCCCTTGGCCAAAAAGGGCGTATGCGTTTTTTCCTGAATATATTCAGGAAAAAACGCATACGCCCTTTTTGGCCAACCAAGCAAGCCGGAAGGGCAAATCAGCGCTACAAAGAAGTCTCGCTTGCCCTCGGTCAAAAGGGCCATGCTGAACAAAGTGTAAAAACCAGAAAAGCAGGACAGGCCATGGAGACATGGAAGCCTTGCTACGCTGATGGGCGGGATGTAAATTGCCAACAGGCACTCTGGAGAAGAGTACGGTGTGTCCTGAAACAAGTAATAAACACAGCGTTGAGAGCATAGGGCACTTCCACTCATGGGCGTATAAATTGGGAAAACTAAAAATCAACAAGACACAGGCACCCTAAAGTTTACGGCTGCTCTGTTTCCAAGAACCTCCACTTCGGTACACCTTCAATATCCCAGGAAAGAGAAAAATGGATAAAGAAATGGTGGTACTTGGCACAGTGGAATATCACTCAGCCATGAAATCAATGTCATAAGGCTAGTTAGCAGCATGATGAGTGGATTTAGATACGATGATTCTAAGTGAAATAAGTCACACAGAAAAAGACACTTATCCTAAGATATCGCTTATAGAGGGAATGTCAAAATCGCTACACTTGAACTGAATTACAAAACAGAACAGAGTCACACCTTTAGAAGACACACTATGGCTGCTTAACGGGAAAGGTGAGGTGGGGTGATGCATAAAACAAGGGTTTGAAATTAGCTCAGACACCGCTCCATAAGCCAAATATGTAATAGACAAGGCCTACTCCCTGCTCAGTGAACTGGACTCAACACACCCTAGTCACCACACAAGAATATATCTGACTAGTAAGAATCTGAAAACCTATGTATCGATATCTCTCTGCAAGTGAATCAAGAGGGTGTAAAGCGGCATCAACACAGCAGGGAAAAGCAGCCAAGCCCGATTCTAAACATAAATTACTTTAAAAAACCCACAAAACAAAGACAGTGAAAGAGTGAGAAATTCTTACAAAATCCGTTCAGGGTCTATGATGCAACCTGGATTGACCATATCAAGACCCACAGCTGGATGAGACATAAGGCTGGACATTCTTGGGGCTGAGAGGGTTGGTGAGGTTGGGTGAGCAAATGCAGATACTTTAAAGTAACACTGCGGGGAACACACCCCATGGGTCTCAAATCTCCAGGTACAAGGGAATCTTCCTACATCAAAACATGCATGGGAAACCCAGAAGATGGTATGCCATGAGATCGGGAAAGGTTTCTAAAACGCACCTCATTTCTCCTCTCCTTGTGCTCGGGTTCGCCATTCCAGCCGCTTGACTAACCATCTCCCTACTTGGAGAATCAGCACCTTTAACCTCCTGATTGTACAGGTTGCAATTTGTCCTGAGGATGAACGGGAAGACGCGGAACCAACGAGAGACGAGCCCTAGGTGTTGTGACAGGCATAGGTCACTCCATTTTCCCATCAGGAAGAAGAATGAACCACAGGCTCAGCCTGCCCCCCAGAACCAAAATAGGGCCTGAAGCAATCCTGCGCTTTTGCGGCCAGCTCCCAAAAAAGCGAGGAGACAAATGGAGCTCAGGGGCACTGCAATTCACAAACGTGCAGAGTTATAAATGAGAACTCTCGTCCACAAATATATTGAGGGAAGGCAACGAAGAGGATTTGAAAGCAAGGCAGATTTGCAGGAAACAGATTTCAGGAGGTAGATTCGACTCGCCTTTAAAGCATATGAAAAGCGGCAAAACGTTGACAATGATGCCCTTGGCCAAAAAGGGCGTATGCGTTTTTTCCTGAATATATTCAGGAAAAAACGCATACGCCCATTTTGGCCAACCAAGCAAGCCGGAAGGGCAAATCAGCGCTACAAAGAAGTCTCGCTTGCCCTCGGTCAAAAGGGCCATGCTGAACAAACAGTAAAAACCAGAAAAGCAGGACAGGCCATGGAGACATGGGAGCCTTGCTACGCTGATGGGCGGGATATAAATTGCCAACAGGCACTCTGGAGAAGAGTACGGTGTGTCCTGAAACAAGTAATAAACACAGCGTAGAGAGCATAGGGCACTTCCACTCATGGGCGTATAAATTGGGAAAACTAAAAATCAACAAGACACAGGCACCCTAAAGTTTACGGCTGCTCTGTTTCCAAGAACCTCCGCTTCGGTACACCTTCAATATCCCAGGAAAGAGAAAAATGGATAAAGAAATGGTGGTACTTGGCACAATGGAATATCACTCAGCCATGAAATCAATGTCATAAGGCTAGTTAGCAGCATGATGAGTGGATTTAGGTACGATGACTCTAAGTGAAATAAGTCACACAGAAAAAGACACTTATCCTAAGATATCGCTTATAGAGGGAATGTCAAAATCGCTACACTTGAACTGAATTACAAAACAGAACAGAGTCACACCTTTAGAAGACACACTATGGCTGCTTAACGGGAAAGGTGAGGTGGGGTGATGCATAAAACAAGGGTTTGGAATTAGCTCAGACACCGCTCCATAAGCCAAATATGTAATAGACAAGGCCTACTCCCTGCTCAGTGAACTGGACTCAACACCCCCTAGTCACCGCACAAGAATATATCTGACTAGTATGAATCTGAAAACCTATGTATCGATATCTCTCTGCAAGTGAATCAAGAGGGTGTAAAGCGGCATAAACACAGCAGGGAAAAGCAGCCAAACCCCATTCTAAACATACATTACTTTAAAAAACCCACAAAGCAAAGACAGTGAAAGAGAGAGAAATTCTTACAAAATCCGTTCAGGGTCTCTGATGCAACCTGGATTGACCATATCTAGACCCACAGCTGGATGAGACATAAGGCTGGACACTCTTGGGGCTGAGAGGATTGGTGAGGTTGGGTGAGCAAATGCAGATACTTTAAAGTAATACCGCGGGGTACCCACCCCATGGGTCTCAAATCTCCAGGTACAAGGGAATCTTCCTACATCAAAACATGCATGGGAAACCCAGAAGATGGTATGCCGTGAGATCGGGAAAGGTTTCTAAAACGCACCTCATTTCTCCTCTCCTTGTGCTCGGGTTCGCCATTCCAGCCGCTTGACTAACCATCTCCCTACTTGGAGAATCAGCACCTTTAACCTACTGTTTCGTCCAGGTTGCAATTTGTCCTGAGGATGAACGGGAAGACGGGGAACCAACGAAAGACTAGCCCTAGGTGTTGGGACAGGCACAGGTCACTCCATTTTCCCATCAGGAAGAAGAATGAACCACAGGCTCAGCCTGCCCCCCAGAACCAAAATAGGGCCTGAAGCAATCCTGCGCTTTTGCGGCCAGCTCCCAAAAAAGCGAGGAGACAAATGGAGCTCAGGGGCACTGCAATTCACAAACGTGCAGAGTTATAAATGAGAACTCTCGTCCACAAATATATTGAGGGAAGGCAACGAAGAGGATTTGAAAGCAAGGCAGATTTGCAGGAAACAGATTTCAGGAGGTAGATTCGACTCGCCTTTAAAGCACATGAAAAGCGGCAAAACGTTGACAATGATGCCCTTGGCCAAAAAGGGCGTATGCGTTTTTTCCTGAATATATTCAGGAAAAAACGCATACGCCCTTTTTGGCCAACCAAGCAAGCCGGAAGGGCAAATCAGCGCTACAAAGAAGTCTCGCTTGCCCTCGGTCAAAAGGGCCATGCTGAACAAACAGTAAAAACCAGAAAAGCAGGACAGGCCATGGAGACATGGAAGCCTTGCTACGCTGATGGGCGGGATGTAAATTGCCAACAGGCACTCTGGAGAAGAGTACGGTGTGTCCTGAAACAAGTAATAAACACAGCGTTGAGAGCATAGGGCACTTCCACTCATGGGCGTATAAATTGGGAAAACTAAAAATCAACAAGACACAGGCACCCTAAAGTTTACGGCTGCTCTGTTTCCAAGAACCTCCACTTCGGTACACCTTCAATATCCCAGGAAAGAGAAAAATGGATAAAGAAATGGTGGTACTTGGCACAGTGGAATATCACTCAGCCATGAAATCAATGTCATAAGGCTAGTTAGCAGCATGATGAGTGGATTTAGGTACGATGATTCTAAGTGAAATAAGTCACACAGAAAAAGACACTTATCCTAAGATATCGCTTATAGAGGGAATGTCAAAATCGCTACACTTGAACTGAATTACAAAACAGAACAGAGTCACAACTTTAGAAGACACACTATGGCTGCTTAACGGGAAAGGTGAGGTGGGGTGATGCATAAAACAAGGGTTTGAAATTAGCTCAGACACCGCTCCATAAGCCAAATATGTAATAGACAAGGCCTACTCCCTGCTCAGTGAACTGGACTCAACACCCCCTAGTCACCGCACAAGAATATATCTGACTAGTAAGAATCTGAAAACCTATGTATCGATATCTCTCTGCAAGTGAATCAAGAGGGTGTAAAGCGGCATCAACACAGCAGGGAAAAGCAGCCAAGCCCGATTCTAAACATAAATTACTTTAAAAAACCCACAAAACAAAGACAGTGAAAGAGAGAGAAATTCTTACAAAATCCGTTCAGGGTCTATGATGCAACCTGGATTGACCATATCAAGACCCACAGCTAGATGAGACATAAGGCTGGACATTCTTGGGGCTGAGAGGGTTGGTGAGGTTGGGTGAGCAAATGCAGATACTTTAAAGTAACACTGCGGGGAACACACCCCATGGGTCTCAAATCTCCAGGTACAAGGGAATCTTCCTACATCAAAACATGCATGGGAAACCCAGAAGATGGTATGCCATGAGATTGGGAAAGGTTTCTAAAACGCACCTCATTTCTCCTCTCCTTGTGCTCGGGTTCGCCATTCCAGCCGCTTGACTAACCATCTCCCTACTTGGAGAATCAGCACCTTTAACCTCCTGATTGTACAGGTTGCAATTTGTCCTGAGGATGAACGGGAAGACGCGGAACCAACGAGAGACGAGCCCTAGGTGTTGGGACAGGCATAGGTCACTCCATTTTCCCATCAGGAAGAAGAATGAACCACAGGCTCAGCCTGCCCCCCAGAACCAAAATAGGGCCTGAAGCAATCCTGCGCTTTTGCGGCCAGCTCCCAAAAAAGCGAGGAGACAAATGGAGCTCAGGGGCACTGCAATTCACAAACGTGCAGAGTTATAAATGAGAACTCTCGTCCACAAATATATTGAGGGAAGGCAACGAAGAGGATTTGAAAGCAAGGCAGATTTGCAGGAAACAGATTTCAGGAGGTAGATTCGACTCGCCTTTAAAGCACATGAAAAGCGGCAAAACGTTGACAATGATGCCCTTGGCCAAAAAGGGCGTATGCGTTTTTTCCTGAATATATTCAGGAAAAAACGCATACGCCCTTTTTGGCCAACCAAGCAAGCCGGAAGTGCAAATCAGCGCTACAAAGAAGTCTCGCTTGCCCTCGGTCAAAAGGGCCATGCTGAACAAACAGTAAAAACCAGAAAAGCAGGACAGGCCATGGAGACATGGGAGCCTTGCTACGCTGATGGGCGGGATGTAAATTGCCAACAGGCACTCTGGAGAAGAGTACGGTGTGTCCTGAAACAAGTAATAAACACAGCGTAGAGAGCATAGGGCACTTCCACTCAAGGGCTTATAAATTGGGAAAACTAAAAATCAACAAGACACAGGCACCCTAAAGTTTACGGCTGCTCTGTTTCCAAGAACCTCCACTTCGGTACACCTTCAATATCCCAGGAAAGAGAAAAATGGATAAAGAAATGGTGGTACTTGGCACAATGGAATATCACTCAGACATGAAATCAATGTCATAAGGCTAGTTAGCAGCATGATGAGTGGATTTAGGTACGATGACTCTAAGTGAAATAAGTCACACAGAAAAAGACACTTATCCTAAGATATCGCTTATAGAGGGAATGTCAAAATCGCTACACTTGAACTGAATTACAAAACAGAACAGAGTCACACCTTTAGAAGACACACTATGGCTGCTTAACGGGAAAGGTGAGGTGGGGTGATGCATAAAACAAGGGTTTGAAATTAGCTCAGACACCGCTCCATAAGCCAAATATGTAATAGACAAGGCCTACTCCCTGCTCAGTGAACTGGACTCAACACCCCCTAGTCACCGCACAAGAATATATCTGACTAGTATGAATCTGAAAACCTATGTATCGATATCTCTCTGCAAGTGAATCAAGAGGGTGTAAAGCGGCATAAACACAGCAGGGAAAAGCAGCCAAACCCCATTCTAAACATACATTACTTTAAAAAACCCACAAAGCAAAGACAGTGAAAGAGAGAGAAATTCTTACAAAATCCGTTCAGGGTCTCTGATGCAACCTGGATTGACCATATCTAGACCCACAGCTGGATGAGACATAAGGCTGGACACTCTTGGGGCTGAGAGGATTGGTGAGGTTGGGTGAGCAAATGCAGATCCTTTAAAGTAATACCGCGGGGTACCCACCCCATGGGTCTCAAATCTCCAGGTACAAGGGAATCTTCCTACATCAAAACATGCATGGGAAACCCAGAAGATGGTATGCCGTGAGATCGGGAAAGGTTTCTAAAACGCACCTCATTTCTCCTCTCCTTGTGCTCGGGTTCGCCATTCCAGCCGCTTGACTAACCATCTCCCTACTTGGAGAATCAGCACCTTTAACCTACTGTTTCGTCCAGGTTGCAATTTGTCCTGAGGATGAACGGGAAGACGGGGAACCAACGAAAGACTAGCCCTAGGTGTTGGGACAGGCACAGGTCACTCCATTTTCCCATCAGGAAGAAGAATGAACCACAGGCTCAGCCTGCCCCCCAGAACCAAAATAGGGCCTGAAGCAATCCTGCGCTTTTGCGGCCAGCTCCCAAAAAAGCGAGGAGACAAATGGAGCTCAGGGGCACTGCAATTCACAAACGTGCAGAGTTATAAATGAGAACTCTCGTCCACAAATATATTGAGGGAAGGCAACGAAGAGGATTTGAAAGCAAGGCAGATTTGCAGGAAACAGATTTCAGGAGGTAGATTCGACTCGCCTTTAAAGCACATGAAAAGCGGCAAAACGTTGACAATGATGCCCTTGGCCAAAAAGGGCGTATGCGTTTTTTCCTGAATATATTCAGGAAAAAACGCATACGCCCTTTTTGGCCAACCAAGCAAGCCAGAAGGGCAAATCAGCGCTACAAAGAAGTCTCGCTTGCCCTCGGTCAAAAGGGCCATGCTGAACAAACAGTAAAAACCAGAAAAGCAGGACAGGTCATGGAGACATGGGAGCCTTGCTACGCTGATGGGCGGGATGTAAATTGCCAACAGGCACTCTGGAGAAGAGTACGGTGTGTCCTGAAACAAGTAATAAACACAGCGTAGAGAGCATAGGGCACTTCCACTCAAGGGCGTATAAATTGGGAAAACTAAAAATCAACAAGACACAGGCACCCTAAAGTTTACGGCTGCTCTGTTTCCAAGAACCTCCACTTCGGTACACCTTCAATATCCCAGGAAAGAGAAAAATGGATAAAGAAATGGTGGTACTTGGCACAATGGAATATCACTCAGCCATGAAATCAATGTCATAAGGCTAGTTAGCAGCATGATGAGTGGATTTAGGTACGATGACTCTAAGTGAAATAAGTCACACAGAAAAAGACACTTATCCTAAGATATCGCTTATAGAGGGAATGTCAAAATCGCTACACTTGAACTGAATTACAAAACAGAACAGAGTCACACCTTTAGAAGACACACTATGGCTGCTTAACGGGAAAGGTGAGGTGGGGTGATGCATAAAACAAGGGTTTGGAATTAGCTCAGACACCGCTCCATAAGCCAAATATGTAATAGACAAGGCCTACTCCCTGCTCAGTGAACTGGACTCAACACCCCCTAGTCACCGCACAAGAATATATCTGACTAGTATGAATCTGAAAACCTATGTATCGATATCTCTCTGCAAGTGAATCAAGAGGGTGTAAAGCGGCATAAACACAGCAGGGAAAAGCAGCCAAACCCCATTCTAAACATACATTACTTTAAAAAACCCACAAAGCAAAGACAGTGAAAGAGAGAGAAATTCTTACAAAATCCGTTCAGGGTCTCTGATGCAACCTGGATTGACCATATCTAGACCCACAGCTGGATGAGACATAAGGCTGGACACTCTTGGGGCTGAGAGGATTGGTGAGGTTGGGTGAGCAAATGCAGATACTTTAAAGTAATACCGCGGGGTACCCACCCCATGGGTCTCAAATCTCCAGGTACAAGGGAATCTTCCTACATCAAAACATGCATGGGAAACCCAGAAGATGGTATGCCATGAGATCGGGAAAGGTTTCTAAAATGCACCTCATTTCTCCTCTCCTTGTGCTCGGGTTCGCCATTCCAGCCGCTTGACTAACCATCTCCCTACTTGGAGAATCAGCACCTTTAACCTACTGTTTCGTCCAGGTTGCAATTTGTCCTGAGGATGAACGGGAAGACGGGGAACCAACGAAAGACTAGCCCTAGGTGTTGGGACAGGCACAGGTCACTCCATTTTCCCATCAGGAAGAAGAATGAACCACAGGCTCAGCCTGCCCCCCAGAACCAAAATAGGGCCTGAAGCAATCCTGCGCTTTTGCGGCCAGCTCCCAAAAAAGCGAGGAGACAAATGGAGCTCAGGGGCACTGCAATTCACAAACGTGCAGAGTTATAAATGAGAACTCTCGTCCACAAATATATTGAGGGAAGGCAACGAAGAGGATTTGAAAGCAAGGCAGATTTGCAGGAAACAGATTTCAGGAGGTAGATTCGACTCGCCTTTAAAGCACATGAAAAGCGGCAAAACGTTGACAATGATGCCCTTGGCCAAAAAGGGCGTATGCGTTTTTTCCTGAATATATTCAGGAAAAAACGCATACGCCCTTTTTGGCCAACCAAGCAAGCCGGAAGGGCAAATCAGCGCTACAAAGAAGTCTCGCTTGCCCTCGGTCAAAAGGGCCATGCTGAACAAAGTGTAAAAACCAGAAAAGCAGGACAGGCCATGGAGACATGGAAGCCTTGCTACGCTGATGGGCGGGATGTAAATTGCCAACAGGCACTCTGGAGAAGAGTACGGTGTGTCCTGAAACAAGTAATAAACACAGCGTAGAGAGCATAGGGCACTTCCACTCATGGGCGTATAAATTGGGAAAACTAAAAATCAACAAGACACAGGCACCCTAAAGTTTACGGCTGCTCTGTTTCCAAGAACCTCCACTTCGGTACACCTTCAATATCCCAGGAAAGAGAAAAATGGATAAAGAAATGGTGGTACTTGGCACAGTGGAATATCACTCAGCCATGAAATCAATGTCATAAGGCTAGTTAGCAGCATGATGAGTGGATTTAGGTACGATGACTCTAAGTGAAATAAGTCACACAGAAAAAGACACTTATCCTAAGATATCGCTTATAGAGGGAATGTCAAAATCGCTACACTTGAACTGAATTACAAAACAGAACAGAGTCACACCTTTAGAAGACACACTATGGCTGCTTAACGGGAAAGGTGAGGTGGGGTGATGCATAAAACAAGGGTTTGGAATTAGCTCAGACACCGCTCCATAAGCCAAATATGTAATAGACAAGGCCTACTCCCTGCTCAGTGAACTGGACTCAACACCCCCTAGTCACCGCACAAGAATATATCTGACTAGTATGAATCTGAAAACCTATGTATCGATATCTCTCTGCAAGTGAATCAAGAGGGTGTAAAGCGGCATAAACACAGCAGGGAAAAGCAGCCAAACCCCATTCTAAACATACATTACTTTAAAAAACCCACAAAGCAAAGACAGTGAAAGAGAGAGAAATTCTTACAAAATCCGTTCAGGGTCTCTGATGCAACCTGGATTGACCATATCTAGACCCACAGCTGGATGAGACATAAGGCTGGACACTCTTGGGGCTGAGAGGATTGGTGAGGTTGGGTGAGCAAATGCAGATACTTTAAAGTAATACCGCGGGGTACCCACCCCATGGGTCTCAAATCTCCAGGTACAAGGGAATCTTCCTACATCAAAACATGCATGGGAAACCCAGAAGATGGTATGCCGTGAGATCGGGAAAGGTTTCTAAAACGCACCTCATTTCTCCTCTCCTTGTGCTCGGGTTCGCCATTCCAGCCGCTTGACTAACCATCTCCCTACTTGGAGAATCAGCACCTTTAACCTACTGTTTCGTCCAGGTTGCAATTTGTCCTGAGGATGAACGGGAAGACGGGGAACCAACGAAAGACTAGCCCTAGGTGTTGGGACAGGCACAGGTCACTCCATTTTCCCATCAGGAAGAAGAATGAACCACAGGCTCAGCCTGCCCCCCAGAACCAAAATAGGGCCTGAAGCAATCCTGCGCTTTTGCGGCCAGCTCCCAAAAAAGCGAGGAGACAAATGGAGCTCAGGGGCACTGCAATTCACAAACGTGCAGAGTTATAAATGAGAACTCTCGTCCACAAATATATTGAGGGAAGGCAACGAAGAGGATTTGAAAGCAAGGCAGATTTGCAGGAAACAGATTTCAGGAGGTAGATTCGACTCGCCTTTAAAGCACATGAAAAGCGGCAAAACGTTGACAATGATGCCCTTGGCCAAAAAGGGCGTATGCGTTTTTTCCTGAATATATTCAGGAAAAAACGCATACGCCCTTTTTGGCCAACCAAGCAAGCCAGAAGGGCAAATCAGCGCTACAAAGAAGTCTCGCTTGCCCTCGGTCAAAAGGGCCATGCTGAACAAAGTGTAAAAACCAGAAAAGCAGGACAGGCCATGGAGACATGGAAGCCTTGCTACGCTGATGGGCGGGATGTAAATTGCCAACAGGCACTCTGGAGAAGAGTATGGTGTGTCCTGAAACAAGTAATAAACACAGCGTTGAGAGCATAGGGCACTTCCACTCATGGGCGTATAAATTGGGAAAACTAAAAATCAACAAGACACAGGCACCCTAAAGTTTACGGCTGCTCTGTTTCCAAGAACCTCCACTTCGGTACACCTTCAATATCCCAGGAAAGAGAAAAATGGATAAAGAAATGGTGGTACTTGGCACAGTGGAATATCACTCAGCCATGAAATCAATGTCATAAGGCTAGTTAGCAGCATGATGAGTGGATTTAGATACGATGATTCTAAGTGAAATAAGTCACACAGAAAAAGACACTTATCCTAAGATATCGCTTATAGAGGGAATGTCAAAATCGCTACACTTGAACTGAATTACAAAACAGAACAGAGTCACACCTTTAGAAGACACACTATGGCTGCTTAACGGGAAAGGTGAGGTGGGGTGATGCATAAAACAAGGGTTTGAAATTAGCTCAGACACCGCTCCATAAGCCAAATATGTAATAGACAAGGCCTACTCCCTGCTCAGTGAACTGGACTCAACACCCCCTAGTCACCGCACAAGAATATATCTGACTAGTAAGAATCTGAAAACCTATGTATCGATATCTCTCTGCAAGTGAATCAAGAGGGTGTAAAGCGGCATCAACACAGCAGGGAAAAGCAGCCAAGCCCGATTCTAAACATAAATTACTTTAAAAAACCCACAAAACAAAGACAGTGAAAGAGAGAGAAAGTCTTACAAAATCCGTTCAGGGTCTATGATGCAACCTGGATTGACCATATCAAGACCCACAGCTGGATGAGACATAAGGCTGGACATTCTTGGGGCTGAGAGGGTTGGTGAGGTTGGGTGAGCAAATGCAGATACTTTAAAGTAACACTGCGGGGAACACACCCCATGGGTCTCAAATCGCCAGGTACAAGGGAATCTTCCTACATCAAAACATGCATGGGAAACCCAGAAGATGGTATGCCATGAGATCGGGAAAGGTTTCTAAAACGCACCTCATTTCTCCTCTCCTTGTGCTCGGGTTCGCCATTCCAGCCGCTTGACTAACCATCTCCCTACTTGGAGAATCAGCACCTTTAACCTCCTGATTGTACAGGTTGCAATTTGTCCTGAGGATGAACGGGAAGACGCGGAACCAACGAGAGACGAGCCCTAGGTGTTGGGACAGGCATAGGTCACTCCATTTTCCCATCAGGAAGAAGAATGAACCACAGGCTCAGCCTGCCCCCCAGAACCAAAATAGGGCCTGAAGCAATCCTGCGCTTTTGCGGCCAGCTCCCAAAAAAGCGAGGAGACAAATGGAGCTCAGGGGCACTGCAATTCACAAACGTGCAGAGTTATAAATGAGAACTCTCGTCCACAAATATATTGAGGGAAGGCAACGAAGAGGATTTGAAAGCAAGGCAGATTTGCAGGAAACAGATTTCAGGAGGTAGATTCGACTCGCCTTTAAAGCACATGAAAAGCGGCAAAACGTTGACAATGATGCCCTTGGCCAAAAAGGGCGTATGCGTTTTTTCCTGAATATATTCAGGAAAAAACGCATACGCCCTTTTTGGCCAACCAAGCAAGCCGGAAGGGCAAATCAGCGCTACAAAGAAGTCTCGCTTGCCCTCGGTCAAAAGGGCCATGCTGAACAAAGTGTAAAAACCAGAAAAGCAGGACAGGCCATGGAGACATGGAAGCCTTGCTACGCTGATGGGCGGGATGTAAATTGCCAACAGGCACTCTGGAGAAGAGTACGGTGTGTCCTGAAACAAGTAATAAACACAGCGTTGAGAGCATAGGGCACTTCCACTCATGGGCGTATAAATTGGGAAAACTAAAAATCAACAAGACACAGGCACCCTAAAGTTTACGGCTGCTCTGTTTCCAAGAACCTCCACTTCGGTACACCTTCAATATCCCAGGAAAGAGAAAAATGGATAAAGAAATGGTGGTACTTGGCACAGTGGAATATCACTCAGCCATGAAATCAATGTCATAAGGCTAGTTAGCAGCATGATGAGTGGATTTAGGTACGATGACTCTAAGTGAAATAAGTCACACAGAAAAAGACACTTATCCTAAGATATCGCTTATAGAGGGAATGTCAAAATCGCTACACTTGAACTGAATTACAAAACAGAACAGAGTCACACCTTTAGAAGACACACTATGGCTGCTTAACGGGAAAGGTGAGGTGGGGTGATGCATAAAACAAGGGTTTGGAATTAGCTCAGACACCGCTCCATAAGCCAAATATGTAATAGACAAGGCCTACTCCCTGCTCAGTGAACTGGACTCAACACCCCCTAGTCACCGCACAAGAATATATCTGACTAGTATGAATCTGAAAACCTATGTATCGATATCTCTCTGCAAGTGAATCAAGAGGGTGTAAAGCGGCATAAACACAGCAGGGAAAAGCAGCCAAACCCCATTCTAAACATACATTACTTTAAAAAACCCACAAAGCAAAGACAGTGAAAGAGAGAGAAATTCTTACAAAATCCGTTCAGGGTCTCTGATGCAACCTGGATTGACCATATCTAGACCCACAGCTGGATGAGACATAAGGCTGGACACTCTTGGGGCTGAGAGGATTGGTGAGGTTGGGTGAGCAAATGCAGATACTTTAAAGTAATACCGCGGGGTACCCACCCCATGGGTCTCAAATCTCCAGGTACAAGGGAATCTTCCTACATCAAAACATGCATGGGAAACCCAGAAGATGGTATGCCGTGAGATCGGGAAAGGTTTCTAAAACGCACCTCATTTCTCCTCTCCTTGTGCTCGGGTTCGCCATTCCAGCCGCTTGACTAACCATCTCCCTACTTGGAGAATCAGCACCTTTAACCTACTGTTTCGTCCAGGTTGCAATTTGTCCTGAGGATGAACGGGAAGACGGGGAACCAACGAAAGACTAGCCCTAGGTGTTGGGACAGGCACAGGTCACTCCATTTTCCCATCAGGAAGAAGAATGAACCACAGGCTCAGCCTGCCCCCCAGAACCAAAATAGGGCCTGAAGCAATCCTGCGCTTTTGCGGCCAGCTCCCAAAAAAGCGAGGAGACAAATGGAGCTCAGGGGCACTGCAATTCACAAACGTGCAGAGTTATAAATGAGAACTCTCGTCCACAAATATATTGAGGGAAGGCAACGAAGAGGATTTGAAAGCAAGGCAGATTTGCAGGAAACAGATTTCAGGAGGTAGATTCGACTCGCCTTTAAAGCACATGAAAAGCGGCAAAACGTTGACAATGATGCCCTTGGCCAAAAAGGGCGTATGCGTTTTTTCCTGAATATATTCAGGAAAAAACGCATACGCCCTTTTTGGCCAACCAAGCAAGCCAGAAGGGCAAATCAGCGCTACAAAGAAGTCTCGCTTGCCCTCGGTCAAAAGGGCCATGCTGAACAAAGTGTAAAAACCAGAAAAGCAGGACAGGCCATGGAGACATGGAAGCCTTGCTACGCTGATGGGCGGGATGTAAATTGCCAACAGGCACTCTGGAGAAGAGTATGGTGTGTCCTGAAACAAGTAATAAACACAGCGTTGAGAGCATAGGGCACTTCCACTCATGGGCGTATAAATTGGGAAAACTAAAAATCAACAAGACACAGGCACCCTAAAGTTTACGGCTGCTCTGTTTCCAAGAACCTCCACTTCGGTACACCTTCAATATCCCAGGAAAGAGAAAAATGGATAAAGAAATGGTGGTACTTGGCACAGTGGAATATCACTCAGCCATGAAATCAATGTCATAAGGCTAGTTAGCAGCATGATGAGTGGATTTAGATACGATGATTCTAAGTGAAATAAGTCACACAGAAAAAGACACTTATCCTAAGATATCGCTTATAGAGGGAATGTCAAAATCGCTACACTTGAACTGAATTACAAAACAGAACAGAGTCACACCTTTAGAAGACACACTATGGCTGCTTAACGGGAAAGGTGAGGTGGGGTGATGCATAAAACAAGGGTTTGAAATTAGCTCAGACACCGCTCCATAAGCCAAATATGTAATAGACAAGGCCTACTCCCTGCTCAGTGAACTGGACTCAACACCCCCTAGTCACCGCACAAGAATATATCTGACTAGTAAGAATCTGAAAACCTATGTATCGATATCTCTCTGCAAGTGAATCAAGAGGGTGTAAAGCGGCATCAACACAGCAGGGAAAAGCAGCCAAGCCCGATTCTAAACATAAATTACTTTAAAAAACCCACAAAACAAAGACAGTGAAAGAGAGAGAAAGTCTTACAAAATCCGTTCAGGGTCTATGATGCAACCTGGATTGACCATATCAAGACCCACAGCTGGATGAGACATAAGGCTGGACATTCTTGGGGCTGAGAGGGTTGGTGAGGTTGGGTGAGCAAATGCAGATACTTTAAAGTAACACTGCGGGGAACACACCCCATGGGTCTCAAATCGCCAGGTACAAGGGAATCTTCCTACATCAAAACATGCATGGGAAACCCAGAAGATGGTATGCCATGAGATCGGGAAAGGTTTCTAAAACGCACCTCATTTCTCCTCTCCTTGTGCTCGGGTTCGCCATTCCAGCCGCTTGACTAACCATCTCCCTACTTGGAGAATCAGCACCTTTAACCTCCTGATTGTACAGGTTGCAATTTGTCCTGAGGATGAACGGGAAGACGCGGAACCAACGAGAGACGAGCCCTAGGTGTTGGGACAGGCATAGGTCACTCCATTTTCCCATCAGGAAGAAGAATGAACCACAGGCTCAGCCTGCCCCCCAGAACCAAAATAGGGCCTGAAGCAATCCTGCGCTTTTGCGGCCAGCTCCCAAAAAAGCGAGGAGACAAATGGAGCTCAGGGGCACTGCAATTCACAAACGTGCAGAGTTATAAATGAGAACTCTCGTCCACAAATATATTGAGGGAAGGCAACGAAGAGGATTTGAAAGCAAGGCAGATTTGCAGGAAACAGATTTCAGGAGGTAGATTCGACTCGCCTTTAAAGCACATGAAAAGCGGCAAAACGTTGACAATGATGCCCTTGGCCAAAAAGGGCGTATGCGTTTTTTCCTGAATATATTCAGGAAAAAACGCATACGCCCTTTTTGGCCAACCAAGCAAGCCGGAAGGGCAAATCAGCGCTACAAAGAAGTCTCGCTTGCCCTCGGTCAAAAGGGCCATGCTGAACAAAGTGTAAAAACCAGAAAAGCAGGACAGGCCATGGAGACATGGAAGCCTTGCTACGCTGATGGGCGGGATGTAAATTGCCAACAGGCACTCTGGAGAAGAGTACGGTGTGTCCTGAAACAAGTAATAAACACAGCGTTGAGAGCATAGGGCACTTCCACTCATGGGCGTATAAATTGGGAAAACTAAAAATCAACAAGACACAGGCACCCTAAAGTTTACGGCTGCTCTGTTTCCAAGAACCTCCACTTCGGTACACCTTCAATATCCCAGGAAAGAGAAAAATGGATAAAGAAATGGTGGTACTTGGCACAGTGGAATATCACTCAGCCATGAAATCAATGTCATAAGGCTAGTTAGCAGCATGATGAGTGGATTTAGGTACGATGACTCTAAGTGAAATAAGTCACACAGAAAAAGACACTTATCCTAAGATATCGCTTATAGAGGGAATGTCAAAATCGCTACACTTGAACTGAATTACAAAACAGAACAGAGTCACACCTTTAGAAGACACACTATGGCTGCTTAACGGGAAAGGTGAGGTGGGGTGATGCATAAAACAAGGGTTTGGAATTAGCTCAGACACCGCTCCATAAGCCAAATATGTAATAGACAAGGCCTACTCCCTGCTCAGTGAACTGGACTCAACACCCCCTAGTCACCGCACAAGAATATATCTGACTAGTATGAATCTGAAAACCTATGTATCGATATCTCTCTGCAAGTGAATCAAGAGGGTGTAAAGCGGCATAAACACAGCAGGGAAAAGCAGCCAAACCCCATTCTAAACATACATTACTTTAAAAAACCCACAAAGCAAAGACAGTGAAAGAGAGAGAAATTCTTACAAAATCCGTTCAGGGTCTCTGATGCAACCTGGATTGACCATATCTAGACCCACAGCTGGATGAGACATAAGGCTGGACACTCTTGGGGCTGAGAGGATTGGTGAGGTTGGGTGAGCAAATGCAGATCCTTTAAAGTAATACCGCGGGGTACCCACCCCATGGGTCTCAAATCTCCAGGTACAAGGGAATCTTCCTACATCAAAACATGCATGGGAAACCCAGAAGATGGTATGCCGTGAGATCGGGAAAGGTTTCTAAAACGCACCTCATTTCTCCTCTCCTTGTGCTCGGGTTCGCCATTCCAGCCGCTTGACTAACCATCTCCCTACTTGGAGAATCAGCACCTTTAACCTACTGTTTCGTCCAGGTTGCAATTTGTCCTGAGGATGAACGGGAAGACGGGGAACCAACGAAAGACTAGCCCTAGGTGTTGGGACAGGCACAGGTCACTCCATTTTCCCATCAGGAAGAAGAATGAACCACAGGCTCAGCCTGCCCCCCAGAACCAAAATAGGGCCTGAAGCAATCCTGCGCTTTTGCGGCCAGCTCCCAAAAAAGCGAGGAGACAAATGGAGCTCAGGGGCACTGCAATTCACAAACGTGCAGAGTTATAAATGAGAACTCTCGTCCACAAATATATTGAGGGAAGGCAACGAAGAGGATTTGAAAGCAAGGCAGATTTGCAGGAAACAGATTTCAGGAGGTAGATTCGACTCGCCTTTAAAGCACATGAAAAGCGGCAAAACGTTGACAATGATGCCCTTGGCCAAAAAGGGCGTATGCGTTTTTTCCTAAATATATTCAGGAAAAAACGCATACGCCCTTTTTGGCCAACCAAGCAAGCCGGAAGGGCAAATCAGCGCTACAAAGAAGTCTCGCTTGCCCTCGGTCAAAAGGGCCATGCTGAACAAAGTGTAAAAACCAGAAAAGCAGGACAGGCCATGGAGACATGGAAGCCTTGCTACGCTGATGGGCGGGATGTAAATTGCCAACAGGCACTCTGGAGAAGAGTACGGTGTGTCCTGAAACAAGTAATAAACACAGCGTTGAGAGCATAGGGCACTTCCACTCATGGGCGTATAAATTGGGAAAACTAAAAATCAACAAGACACAGGCACCCTAAAGTTTACGGCTGCTCTGTTTCCAAGAACCTCCACTTCGGTACACCTTCAATATCCCAGGAAAGAGAAAAATGGATAAAGAAATGGTGGTACTTGGCACAGTGGAATATCACTCAGCCATGAAATCAATGTCATAAGGCTAGTTAGCAGCATGATGAGTGGATTTAGATACGATGATTCTAAGTGAAATAAGTCACACAGAAAAAGACACTTATCCTAAGATATCGCTTATAGAGGGAATGTCAAAATCGCTACACTTGAACTGAATTACAAAACAGAACAGAGTCACACCTTTAGAAGACACACTATGGCTGCTTAACGGGAAAGGTGAGGTGGGGTGATGCATAAAACAAGGGTTTGAAATTAGCTCAGACACCGCTCCATAAGCCAAATATGTAATAGACAAGGCCTACTCCCTGCTCAGTGAACTGGACTCAACACCCCCTAGTCACCGCACAAGAATATATCTGACTAGTAAGAATCTGAAAACCTATGTATCGATATCTCTCTGCAAGTGAATCAAGAGGGTGTAAAGCGGCATCAACACAGCAGGGAAAAGCAGCCAAGCCCGATTCTAAACATAAATTACTTTAAAAAACCCACAAAACAAAGACAGTGAAAGAGAGAGAAAGTCTTACAAAATCCGTTCAGGGTCTATGATGCAACCTGGATTGACCATATCAAGACCCACAGCTGGATGAGACATAAGGCTGGACATTCTTGGGGCTGAGAGGGTTGGTGAGGTTGGGTGAGCAAATGCAGATACTTTAAAGTAACACTGCGGGGAACACACCCCATGGGTCTCAAATCTCCAGGTACAAGGGAATCTTCCTACATCAAAACATGCATGGGAAACCCAGAAGATGGTATGCCATGAGATCGGGAAAGGTTTCTAAAACGCACCTCATTTCTCCTCTCCTTGTGCTCGGGTTCGCCATTCCAGCCGCTTGACTAACCATCTCCCTACTTGGAGAATCAGCACCTTTAACCTCCTGATTGTACAGGTTGCAATTTGTCCTGAGGATGAACGGGAAGACGCGGAACCAACGAGAGACGAGCCCTAGGTGTTGGGACAGGCATAGGTCACTCCATTTTCCCATCAGGAAGAAGAATGAACCACAGGCTCAGCCTGCCCCCCAGAACCAAAATAGGGCCTGAAGCAATCCTGCGCTTTTGCGGCCAGCTCCCAAAAAAGCGAGGAGACAAATGGAGCTCAGGGGCACTGCAATTCACAAACGTGCAGAGTTATAAATGAGAACTCTCGTCCACAAATATATTGAGGGAAGGCAATGAAGAGGATTTGAAAGCAAGGCAGATTTGCAGGAAACAGATTTCAGGAGGTAGATTCGACTCGCCTTTAAAGCACATGAAAAGCGGCAAAACGTTGACAATGATGCCCTTGGCCAAAAAGGGCGTATGCGTTTTTTCCTGAATATATTCAGGAAAAAACGCATACGCCCTTTTTGGCCAACCAAGCAAGCCGGAAGGGCAAATCAGCGCTACAAAGAAGTCTCGCTTGCCCTCGGTCAAAAGGGCCATGCTGAACAAAGTGTAAAAACCAGAAAAGCAGGACAGGCCATGGAGACATGGAAGCCTTGCTACGCTGATGGGCGGGATGTAAATTGCCAACAGGCACTCTGGAGAAGAGTACGGTGTGTCCTGAAACAAGTAATAAACACAGCGTAGAGAGCATAGGGCACTTCCACTCAAGGGCGTATAAATTGGGAAAACTAAAAATCAACAAGACACAGGCACCCTAAAGTTTACGGCTGCTCTGTTTCCAAGAACCTCCACTTCGGTACACCTTCAATATCCCAGGAAAGAGAAAAATGGATAAAGAAATGGTGGTACTTGGCACAATGGAATATCACTCAGCCATGAAATCAATGTCATAAGGCTAGTTAGCAGCATGATGAGTGGATTTAGGTACGATGACTCTAAGTGAAATAAGTCACACAGAAAAAGACACTTATCCTAAGATATCGCTTATAGAGGGAATGTCAAAATCGCTACACTTGAACTGAATTACAAAACAGAACAGAGTCACACCTTTAGAAGACACACTATGGCTGCTTAACGGGAAAGGTGAGGTGGGGTGATGCATAAAACAAGGGTTTGAAATTAGCTCAGACACCGCTCCATAAGCCAAATATGTAATAGACAAGGCCTACTCCCTGCTCAGTGAACTGGACTCAACACCCCCTAGTCACCGCACAAGAATATATCTGACTAGTATGAATCTGAAAACCTATGTATCGATATCTCTCTGCAAGTGAATCAAGAGGGTGTAAAGCGGCATAAACACAGCAGGGAAAAGCAGCCAAACCCCATTCTAAACATACATTACTTTAAAAAACCCACAAAGCAAAGACAGTGAAAGAGAGAGAAATTCTTACAAAATCCGTTCAGGGTCTCTGATGCAACCTGGATTGACCATATCTAGACCCACAGCTGGATGAGACATAAGGCTGGACACTCTTGGGGCTGAGAGGATTGGTGAGGTTGGGTGAGCAAATGCAGATCCTTTAAAGTAATACCACGGGGTACCCACCCCATGGGTCTCAAATCTCCAGGTACAAGGGAATCTTCCTACATCAAAACATGCATGGGAAACCCAGAAGATGGTATGCCGTGAGATCGGGAAAGGTTTCTAAAACGCACCTCATTTCTCCTCTCCTTGTGCTCGGGTTCGCCATTCCAGCCGCTTGACTAACCATCTCCCTACTTGGAGAATCAGCACCTTTAACCTACTGTTTCGTCCAGGTTGCAATTTGTCCTGAGGATGAACGGGAAGACGGGGAACCAACGAAAGACTAGCCCTAGGTGTTGGGACAGGCACAGGTCACTCCATTTTCCCATCAGGAAGAAGAATGAACCACAGGCTCAGCCTGCCCCCCAGAACCAAAATAGGGCCTGAAGCAATCCTGCGCTTTTGCGGCCAGCTCCCAAAAAAGCGAGGAGACAAATGGAGCTCAGGGGCACTGCAATTCACAAACGTGCAGAGTTATAAATGAGAACTCTCGTCCACAAATATATTGAGGGAAGGCAACGAAGAGGATTTGAAAGCAAGGCAGATTTGCAGGAAACAGATTTCAGGAGGTAGATTCGACTCGCCTTTAAAGCACATGAAAAGCGGCAAAACGTTGACAATGATGCCCTTGGCCAAAAAGGGCGTATGCGTTTTTTCCTAAATATATTCAGGAAAAAACGCATACGCCCTTTTTGGCCAACCAAGCAAGCCGGAAGGGCAAATCAGCGCTACAAAGAAGTCTCGCTTGCCCTCGGTCAAAAGGGCCATGCTGAACAAAGTGTAAAAACCAGAAAAGCAGGACAGGCCATGGAGACATGGAAGCCTTGCTACGCTGATGGGCGGGATGTAAATTGCCAACAGGCACTCTGGAGAAGAGTACGGTGTGTCCTGAAACAAGTAATAAACACAGCGTTGAGAGCATAGGGCACTTCCACTCATGGGCGTATAAATTGGGAAAACTAAAAATCAACAAGACACAGGCACCCTAAAGTTTACGGCTGCTCTGTTTCCAAGAACCTCCACTTCGGTACACCTTCAATATCCCAGGAAAGAGAAAAATGGATAAAGAAATGGTGGTACTTGGCACAGTGGAATATCACTCAGCCATGAAATCAATGTCATAAGGCTAGTTAGCAGCATGATGAGTGGATTTAGATACGATGATTCTAAGTGAAATAAGTCACACAGAAAAAGACACTTATCCTAAGATATCGCTTATAGAGGGAATGTCAAAATCGCTACACTTGAACTGAATTACAAAACAGAACAGAGTCACACCTTTAGAAGACACACTATGGCTGCTTAACGGGAAAGGTGAGGTGGGGTGATGCATAAAACAAGGGTTTGAAATTAGCTCAGACACCGCTCCATAAGCCAAATATGTAATAGACAAGGCCTACTCCCTGCTCAGTGAACTGGACTCAACACCCCCTAGTCACCGCACAAGAATATATCTGACTAGTAAGAATCTGAAAACCTATGTATCGATATCTCTCTGCAAGTGAATCAAGAGGGTGTAAAGCGGCATCAACACAGCAGGGAAAAGCAGCCAAGCCCGATTCTAAACATAAATTACTTTAAAAAACCCACAAAACAAAGACAGTGAAAGAGAGAGAAATTCTTACAAAATCCGTTCAGGGTCTATGATGCAACCTGGATTGACCATATCAAGACCCACAGCTGGATGAGACATAAGGCTGGACATTCTTGGGGCTGAGAGGGTTGGTGAGGTTGGGTGAGCAAATGCAGATACTTTAAAGTAACACTGCGGGGAACACACCCCATGGGTCTCAAATCTCCAGGTACAAGGGAATCTTCCTACATCAAAACATGCATGGGAAACCCAGAAGATGGTATGCCATGAGATCGGGAAAGGTTTCTAAAACGCACCTCATTTCTCCTCTCCTTGTGCTCGGGTTCGCCATTCCAGCCGCTTGACTAACCATCTCCCTACTTGGAGAATCAGCACCTTTAACCTCCTGATTGTACAGGTTGCAATTTGTCCTGAGGATGAACGGGAAGACGCGGAACCAACGAGAGACGAGCCCTAGGTGTTGGGACAGGCATAGGTCACTCCATTTTCCCATCAGGAAGAAGAATGAACCACAGGCTCAGCCTGCCCCCCAGAACCAAAATAGGGCCTGAAGCAATCCTGCGCTTTTGCGGCCAGCTCCCAAAAAAGCGAGGAGACAAATGGAGCTCAGGGGCACTGCAATTCACAAACGTGCAGAGTTATAAATGAGAACTCTCGTCCACAAATATATTGAGGGAAGGCAACGAAGAGGATTTGAAAGCAAGGCAGATTTGCAGGAAACAGATTTCAGGAGGTAGATTCGACTCGCCTTTAAAGCACATGAAAAGCGGCAAAACGTTGACAATGATGCCCTTGGCCAAAAAGGGCGTATGCGTTTTTTCCTGAATATATTCAGGAAAAAACGCATACGCCCTTTTTGGCCAACCAAGCAAGCCGGAAGGGCAAATCAGCGCTACAAAGAACTCTCGCTTGCCCTCGGTCAAAAGGGCCATGCTGAACAAAGTGTAAAAACCAGAAAAGCAGGACTGGCCATGGAGACATGGAAGCCTTGCTACGCTGATGGGCGGGATGTAAATTGCCAACAGGCACTCTGGAGAAGAGTACGGTGTGTCCTGAAACAAGTAATAAACACAGCGTTGAGAGCATAGGGCACTTCCACTCATGGGCGTATAAATTGGGAAAACTAAAAATCAACAAGACACAGGCACCCTAAAGTTTACGGCTGCTCTGTTTCCAAGAACCTCCACTTCGGTACACCTTCAATATCCCAGGAAAGAGAAAAATGGATAAAGAAATGGTGGTACTTGGCACAGTGGAATATCACTCAGCCATGAAATCAATGTCATAAGGCTAGTTAGCAGCATGATGAGTGGATTTAGGTACGATGACTCTAAGTGAAATAAGTCACACAGAAAAAGACACTTATCCTAAGATATCGCTTATAGAGGGAATGTCAAAATCGCTACACTTGAACTGAATTACAAAACAGAACAGAGTCACACCTTTAGAAGACACACTATGGCTGCTTAACGGGAAAGGTGAGGTGGGGTGATGCATAAAACAAGGGTTTGGAATTAGCTCAGACACCGCTCCATAAGCCAAATATGTAATAGACAAGGCCTACTCCCTGCTCAGTGAACTGGACTCAACACCCCCTAGTCACCGCACAAGAATATATCTGACTAGTATGAATCTGAAAACCTATGTATCGATATCTCTCTGCAAGTGAATCAAGAGGGTGTAAAGCGGCATAAACACAGCAGGGAAAAGCAGCCAAACCCCATTCTAAACATACATTACTTTAAAAAACCCACAAACCAAAGACAGTGAAAGAGAGAGAAATTCTTACAAAATCCGTTCAGGGTCTCTGATGCAACCTGGATTGACCATATCTAGACCCACAGCTGGATGAGACATAAGGCTGGACACTCTTGGGGCTGAGAGGATTGGTGAGGTTGGGTGAGCAAATGCAGATCCTTTAAAGTAATACCGCGGGGTACCCACCCCATGGGTCTCAAATCTCCAGGTACAAGGGAATCTTCCTACATCAAAACATGCATGGGAAACCCAGAAGATGGTATGCCGTGAGATCGGGAAAGGTTTCTAAAACGCACCTCATTTCTCCTCTCCTTGTGCTCGGGTTCGCCATTCCAGCCGCTTGACTAACCATCTCCCTACTTGGAGAATCAGCACCTTTAACCTACTGTTTCGTCCAGGTTGCAATTTGGCCTGAGGATGAACGGGAAGACGGGGAACCAACGAAAGACTAGCCCTAGGTGTTGGGACAGGCACAGGTCACTCCATTTTCCCATCAGGAAGAAGAATGAACCACAGGCTCAGCCTGCCCCCCAGAACCAAAATAGGGCCTGAAGCAATCCTGCGCTTTTGCGGCCAGATCCCAAAAAAGCGAGGAGACAAATGGAGCTCAGGGGCACTGCAATTCACAAACGTGCAGAGTTATAAATGAGAACTCTCGTCCACAAATATATTGAGGGAAGGCAACGAAGAGGATTTGAAAGCAAGGCAGATTTGCAGGAAACAGATTTCAGGAGGTAGATTCGACTCGCCTTTAAAGCACATGAAAAGCGGCAAAACGTTGACAATGATGCCCTTGGCCAAAAAGGGCGTATGCGTTTTTTCCTAAATATATTCAGGAAAAAACGCATACGCCCTTTTCGGCCAACCAAGCAAGCCGGAAGGGCAAATCAGCGCTACAAAGAAGTCTCGCTTGCCCTCGGTCAAAAGGGCCATGCTGAACAAAGTGTAAAAACCAGAAAAGCAGGACAGGCCATGGAGACATGGAAGCCTTGCTACGCTGATGGGCGGGATGTAAATTGCCAACAGGCACTCTGGAGAAGAGTACGGTGTGTCCTGAAACAAGTAATAAACACAGCGTTGAGAGCATAGGGCACTTCCACTCATGGGCGTATAAATTGGGAAAACTAAAAATCAACAAGACACAGGCACCCTAAAGTTTACGGCTGCTCTGTTTCCAAGAACCTCCACTTCGGTACACCTTCAATATCCCAGGAAAGAGAAAAATGGATAAAGAAATGGTGGTACTTGGCACAGTGGAATATCACTCAGCCATGAAATCAATGTCATAAGGCTAGTTAGCAGCATGATGAGTGGATTTAGATACGATGATTCTAAGTGAAATAAGTCACACAGAAAAAGACACTTATCCTAAGATATCGCTTATAGAGGGAATGTCAAAATCGCTACACTTGAACTGAATTACAAAACAGAACAGAGTCACACCTTTAGAAGACACACTATGGCTGCTTAACGGGAAAGGTGAGGTGGGGTGATGCATAAAACAAGGGTTTGAAATTAGCTCAGACACCGCTCCATAAGCCAAATATGTAATAGACAAGGCCTACTCCCTGCTCAGTGAACTGGACTCAACACCCCCTAGTCACCGCACAAGAATATATCTGACTAGTAAGAATCTGAAAACCTATGTATCGATATCTCTCTGCAAGTGAATCAAGAGGGTGTAAAGCGGCATCAACACAGCAGGGAAAAGCAGCCAAGCCCGATTCTAAACATAAATTACTTTAAAAAACCCACAAAACAAAGACAGTGAAAGAGAGAGAAATTCTTACAAAATCCGTTCAGGGTCTATGATGCAACCTGGATTGACCATATCAAGACCCACAGCTGGATGAGACATAAGGCTGGACATTCTTGGGGCTGAGAGGGTTGGTGAGGTTGGGTGAGCAAATGCAGATACTTTAAAGTAACACTGCGGGGAACACACCCCATGGGTCTCAAATCTCCAGGTACAAGGGAATCTTCCTACATCAAAACATGCATGGGAAACCCAGAAGATGGTATGCCATGAGATCGGGAAAGGTTTCTAAAACGCACCTCATTTCTCCTCTCCTTGTGCTCGGGTTCGCCATTCCAGCCGCTTGACTAACCATCTCCCTACTTGGAGAATCAGCACCTTTAACCTCCTGATTGTACAGGTTGCAATTTGTCCTGAGGATGAACGGGAAGACGCGGAACCAACGAGAGACGAGCCCTAGGTGTTGGGACAGGCATAGGTCACTCCATTTTCCCATCAGGAAGAAGAATGAACCACAGGCTCAGCCTGCCCCCCAGAACCAAAATAGGGCCTGAAGCAATCCTGCGCTTTTGCGGCCAGCTCCCAAAAAAGCGAGGAGACAAATGGAGCTCAGGGGCACTGCAATTCACAAACGTGCAGAGTTATAAATGAGAACTCTCGTCCACAAATATATTGAGGGAAGGCAATGAAGAGGATTTGAAAGCAAGGCAGATTTGCAGGAAACAGATTTCAGGAGGTAGATTCGACTCGCCTTTAAAGCACATGAAAAGCGGCAAAACGTTGACAATGATGCCCTTGGCCAAAAAGGGCGTATGCGTTTTTTCCTGAATATATTCAGGAAAAAACGCATACGCCCTTTTTGGCCAACCAAGCAAGCCGGAAGGGCAAATCAGCGCTACAAAGAAGTCTCGCTTGCCCTCGGTCAAAAGGGCCATGCTGAACAAAGTGTAAAAACCAGAAAAGCAGGACAGGCCATGGAGACATGGAAGACTTGCTACGCTGATGGGCGGGATGTAAATTGCCAACAGGCACTCTGGAGAAGAGTACGGTGTGTCCTGAAACAAGTAATAAACACAGCGTAGAGAGCATAGGGCACTTCCACTCAAGGGCGTATAAATTGGGAAAACTAAAAATCAACAAGACACAGGCACCCTAAAGTTTACGGCTGCTCTGTTTCCAAGAACCTCCACTTCGGTACACCTTCAATATCCCAGGAAAGAGAAAAATGGATAAAGAAATGGTGGTACTTGGCACAATGGAATATCACTCAGCCATGAAATCAATGTCATAAGGCTAGTTAGCAGCATGATGAGTGGATTTAGGTACGATGACTCTAAGTGAAATAAGTCACACAGAAAAAGACACTTATCCTAAGATATCGCTTATAGAGGGAATGTCAAAATCGCTACACTTGAACTGAATTACAAAACAGAACAGAGTCACACCTTTAGAAGACACACTATGGCTGCTTAACGGGAAAGGTGAGGTGGGGTGATGCATAAAACAAGGGTTTGAAATTAGCTCAGACACCGCTCCATAAGCCAAATATGTAATAGACAAGGCCTACTCCCTGCTCAGTGAACTGGACTCAACACCCCCTAGTCACCGCACAAGAATATATCTGACTAGTATGAATCTGAAAACCTATGTATCGATATCTCTCTGCAAGTGAATCAAGAGGGTGTAAAGCGGCATAAACACAGCAGGGAAAAGCAGCCAAACCCCATTCTAAACATACATTACTTTAAAAAACCCACAAAGCAAAGACAGTGAAAGAGAGAGAAATTCTTACAAAATCCGTTCAGGGTCTCTGATGCAACCTGGATTGACCATATCTAGACCCACAGCTGGATGAGACATAAGGCTGGACACTCTTGGGGCTGAGAGGATTGGTGAGGTTGGGTGAGCAAATGCAGATACTTTAAAGTAATACCGCGGGGTACCCACCCCATGGGTCTCAAATCTCCAGGTACAAGGGAATCTTCCTACATCAAAACATGCATGGGAAACCCAGAAGATGGTATGCCGTGAGATCGGGAAAGGTTTCTAAAACGCACCTCATTTCTCCTCTCCTTGTGCTCGGGTTCGCCATTCCAGCCGCTTGACTAACCATCTCCCTACTTGGAGAATCAGCACCTTTAACCTACTGTTTCGTCCAGGTTGCAATTTGTCCTGAGGATGAACGGGAAGACGGGGAACCAACGAAAGACTAGCCCTAGGTGTTGGGACAGGCACAGGTCACTCCATTTTCCCATCAGGAAGAAGAATGAACCACAGGCTCAGCCTGCCCCCCAGAACCAAAATAGGGCCTGAAGCAATCCTGCGCTTTTGCGGCCAGCTCCCAAAAAAGCGAGGAGACAAATGGAGCTCAGGGGCACTGCAATTCACAAACGTGCAGAGTTATAAATGAGAACTCTCGTCCACAAATATATTGAGGGAAGGCAACGAAGAGGATTTGAAAGCAAGGCAGATTTGCAGGAAACAGATTTCAGGAGGTAGATTCGACTCGCCTTTAAAGCACATGAAAAGCGGCAAAACGTTGACAATGATGCCCTTGGCCAAAAAGGGCGTATGCGTTTTTTCCTGAATATATTCAGGAAAAAACGCATACGCCCTTTTTGGCCAACCAAGCAGGCCGGAAGGGCAAATCAGCGCTACAAAGAAGTCTCGCTTGCCCTCGGTCAAAAGGGCCATGCTGAACAAAGTGTAAAAACCAGAAAAGCAGGACAGGCCATGGAGACATGGAAGCCTTGCTACGCTGATGGGCGGGATGTAAATTGCCAACAGGCACTCTGGACAAGAGTACGGTGTGTCCTGAAACAAGTAATAAACACAGCGTTGAGAGCATAGGGCACTTCCACTCATGGGCGTATAAATTGGGAAAACTAAAAATCAACAAGACACAGGCACCCTAAAGTTTACGGCTGCTCTGTTTCCAAGAACCTCCACTTCGGTACACCTTCAATATCCCAGGAAAGAGAAAAATGGATAAAGAAATGGTGGTACTTGGCACAGTGGAATATCACTCAGCCATGAAATCAATGTCATAAGGCTAGTTAGCAGCATGATGAGTGGATTTAGATACGATGATTCTAAGTGAAATAAGTCACACAGAAAAAGACACTTATCCTAAGATATCGCTTATAGAGGGAATGTCAAAATCGCTACACTTGAACTGAATTACAAAACAGAACAGAGTCACACCTTTAGAAGACACACTATGGCTGCTTAACGGGAAAGGTGAGGTGGGGTGATGCATAAAACAAGGGTTTGAAATTAGCTCAGACACCGCTCCATAAGCCAAATATGTAATAGACAAGGCCTACTCCCTGCTCAGTGAACTGGACTCAACACCCCCTAGTCACCGCACAAGAATATATCTGACTAGTAAGAATCTGAAAACCTATGTATCGATATCTCTCTGCAAGTGAATCAAGAGGGTGTAAAGCGGCATCAACACAGCAGGGAAAAGCAGCCAAGCCCGATTCTAAACATAAATTACTTTAAAAAACCCACAAAACAAAGACAGTGAAAGAGAGAGAAATTCTTACAAAATCCGTTCAGGGTCTATGATGCAACCTGGATTGACCATATCAAGACCCACAGCTGGATGAGACATAAGGCTGGACATTCTTGGGGCTGAGAGGGTTGGTGAGGTTGGGTGAGCAAATGCAGATACTTTAAAGTAACACTGCGGGGAACACACCCCATGGGTCTCAAATCTCCAGGTACAAGGGAATCTTCCTACATCAAAACATGCATGGGAAACCCAGAAGATGGTATGCCATGAGATCGGGAAAGGTTTCTAAAACGCACCTCATTTCTCCTCTCCTTGTGCTCGGGTTCGCCATTCCAGCCGCTTGACTAACCATCTCCCTACTTGGAGAATCAGCACCTTTAACCTCCTGATTGTACAGGTTGCAATTTGTCCTGAGGATGAACGGGAAGACGCGGAACCAACGAGAGACGAGCCCTAGGTGTTGGGACAGGCATAGGTCACTCCATTTTCCCATCAGGAAGAAGAATGAACCACAGGCTCAGCCTGCCCCCCAGAACCAAAATAGGGCCTGAAGCAATCCTGCGCTTTTGTGGCCAGCTCCCAAAAAAGCGAGGAGACAAATGGAGCTCAGGGGCACTGCAATTCACAAACGTGCAGAGTTATAAATGAGAACTCTCGTCCACAAATATATTGAGGGAAGGCAACGAAGAGGATTTGAAAGCAAGGCAGATTTGCAGGAAACAGATTTCAGGAGGTAGATTCGACTCGCCTTTAAAGCACATGAAAAGCGGCAAAACGTTGACAATGATGCCCTTGCCAAAAAGGGCGTATGCGTTTTTTCCTGAATATATTCAGGAAAAAACGCATACGCCCTTTTTGGCCAACCAAGCAAGCCGGAAGGGCAAATCAGCGCTACAAAGAAGTCTCGCTTGCCCTCGGTCAAAAGGGCCATGCTGAACAAACAGTAAAAACCAGAAAAGCAGGACAGGCCATGGAGACATGGGAGCCTTGCTACGCTGATGGGCGGGATGTAAATTGCCAACAGGCACTCTGGAGAAGAGTACGGTTTGTCCTGAAACAAGTAATAAACACAGCGTAGAGAGCATAGGGCACTTCCACTCAAGGGCGTATAAATTGGGAAAACTAAAAATCAACAAGACACAGGCACCCTAAAGTTTACGGCTGCTCTGTTTCCAAGAACCTCCACTTCGGTACACCTTCAATATCCCAGGAAAGAGAAAAATGGATAAAGAAATGGTGGTACTTGGCACAATGGAATATCACTCAGCCATGAAATCAATGTCATAAGGCTAGTTAGCAGCATGATGAGTGGATTTAGGTACGATGACTCTAAGTGAAATAAGTCACACAGAAAAAGACACTTATCCTAAGATATCGCTTATAGAGGGAATGTCAAAATCGCTACACTTGAACTGAATTACAAAACAGAACAGAGTCACACCTTTAGAAGACACACTATGGCTGCTTAACGGGAAAGGTGAGGTGGGGTGATGCATAAAACAAGGGTTTGAAATTAGCTCAGACACCGCTCCATAAGCCAAATATGTAATAGACAAGGCCTACTCCCTGCTCAGTGAACTGGACTCAACACCCCCTAGTCACCGCACAAGAATATATCTGACTAGTATGAATCTGAAAACCTATGTATCGATATCTCTCTGCAAGTGAATCAAGAGGGTGTAAAGCGGCATAAACACAGCAGGGAAAAGCAGCCAAACCCCATTCTAAACATACATTACTTTAAAAAACCCACAAAGCAAAGACAGTGAAAGAGAGAGAAATTCTTACAAAATCCGTTCAGGGTCTCTGATGCAACCTGGATTGACCATATCTAGACCCACAGCTGGATGAGACATAAGGCTGGACACTCTTGGGGCTGAGAGGATTGGTGAGGTTGGGTGAGCAAATGCAGATACTTTAAAGTAATACCGCGGGGTACCCACCCCATGGGTCTCAAATCTCCAGGTACAAGGGAATCTTCCTACATCAAAACATGCATGGGAAACCCAGAAGATGGTATGCCGTGAGATCGGGAAAGGTTTCTAAAACGCACCTCATTTCTCCTCTCCTTGTGCTCGGGTTCGCCATTCCAGCCGCTTGACTAACCATCTCCCTACTTGGAGAATCAGCACCTTTAACCTACTGTTTCGTCCAGGTTGCAATTTGTCCTGAGGATGAACGGGAAGACAGGGAACCAACGAAAGACTAGCCCTAGGTGTTGGGACAGGCACAGGTCACTCCATTTTCCCATCAGGAAGAAGAATGAACCACAGGCTCAGCCTGCCCCCCAGAACCAAAATAGGGCCTGAAGCAATCCTGCGCTTTTGCGGCCAGCTCCCAAAAAAGCGAGGAGACAAATGGAGCTCAGGGGCACTGCAATTCACAAACGTGCAGAGTTATAAATGAGAACTCTCGTCCACAAATATATTGAGGGAAGGCAACGAAGAGGATTTGAAAGCAAGGCAGATTTGCAGGAAACAGATTTCAGGAGGTAGATTCGACTCGCCTTTAAAGCACATGAAAAGCGGCAAAACGTTGACAATGATGCCCTTGGCCAAAAAGGGCGTATGCGTTTTTTCCTGAATATATTCAGGAAAAAACGCATACGCCCTTTTTGGCCAACCAAGCAAGCCGGAAGGGCAAATCAGCGCTACAAAGAAGTCTCGCTTGCCCTCGGTCAAAAGGGCCATGCTGAACAAAGTGTAAAAACCAGAAAAGCAGGACAGGCCATGGAGACATGGAAGCCTTGCTACGCTGATGGGCGGGATGTAAATTGCCAACAGGCACTCTGGAGAAGAGTACGGTGTGTCCTGAAACAAGTAATAAACACAGCGTTGAGAGCATAGGGCACTTCCACTCATGGGCGTATAAATTGGGAAAACTAAAAATCAACAAGACACAGGCACCCTAAAGTTTACGGCTGCTCTGTTTCCAAGAACCTCCACTTCGGTACACCTTCAATATCCCAGGAAAGAGAAAAATGGATAAAGAAATGGTGGTACTTGGCACAGTGGAATATCACTCAGCCATGAAATCAATGTCATAAGGCTAGTTAGCAGCATGATGAGTGGATTTAGATACGATGATTCTAAGTGAAATAAGTCACACAGAAAAAGACACTTATCCTAAGATATCGCTTATAGAGGGAATGTCAAAATCGCTACACTTGAACTGAATTACAAAACAGAACAGAGTCACACCTTTAGAAGACACACTATGGCTGCTTAACGGGAAAGGTGAGGTGGGGTGATGCATAAAACAAGGGTTTGAAATTAGCTCAGACACCGCTCCATAAGCCAAATATGTAATAGACAAGGCCTACTCCCTGCTCAGTGAACTGGACTCAACACCCCCTAGTCACCGCACAAGAATATATCTGACTAGTAAGAATCTGAAAACCTATGTATCGATATCTCTCTGCAAGTGAATCAAGAGGGTGTAAAGCGGCATCAACACAGCAGGGAAAAGCAGCCAAGCCCGATTCTAAACATAAATTACTTTAAAAAACCCACAAAACAAAGACAGTGAAAGAGAGAGAAATTCTTACAAAATCCGTTCAGGGTCTATGATGCAACCTGGATTGACCATATCAAGACCCACAGCTGGATGAGACATAAGGCTGGACATTCTTGGGGCTGAGAGGGTTGGTGAGGTTGGGTGAGCAAATGCAGATACTTTAAAGTAACACTGCGGGGAACACACCCCATGGGTCTCAAATCTCCAGGTACAAGGGAATCTTCCTACATCAAAACATGCATGGGAAACCCAGAAGATGGTATGCCGTGAGATCGGGAAAGGTTTCTAAAACGCACCTCATTTCTCCTCTCCTTGTGCTCGGGTTCGCCATTCCAGCCGCTTGACTAACCATCTCCCTACTTGGAGAATCAGCACCTTTAACCTACTGTTTCGTCCAGGTTGCAATTTGTCCTGAGGATGAACGGGAAGACGGGGAACCAACGAAAGACTAGCCCTAGGTGTTGGGACAGGCACAGGTCACTCCATTTTCCCATCAGGAAGAAGAATGAACCACAGGCTCAGCCTGCCCCCCAGAACCAAAATAGGGCCTGAAGCAATCCTGCGCTTTTGCGGCCAGCTCCCAAAAAAGCGAGGAGACAAATGGAGCTCAGGGGCACTGCAATTCACAAACGTGCAGAGTTATAAATGAGAACTCTCGTCCACAAATATATTGAGGGAAGGCAACGAAGAGGATTTGAAAGCAAGGCAGATTTGCAGGAAACAGATTTCAGGAGGTAGATTCGACTCGCCTTTAAAGCACATGAAAAGCGGCAAAACGTTGACAATGATGCCCTTGGCCAAAAAGGGCGTATGCGTTTTTTCCTGAATATATTCAGGAAAAAACGCATACGCCCTTTTTGGCCAACCAAGCAAGCCGGAAGGGCAAATCAGCGCTACAAAGAAGTCTCGCTTGCCCTCGGTCAAAAGGGCCATGCTGAACAAAGTGTAAAAACCAGAAAAGCAGGACAGGCCATGGAGACATGGGAGCCTTGCTACGCTGATGGGCGGGATATAAATTGCCAACAGGCACTCTGGAGAAGAGTACGGTGTGTCCTGAAACAAGTAATAAACACAGCGTAGAGAGCATAGGGCACTTCCACTCAAGGGCGTATAAATTGGGAAAACTAAAAATCAACAAGACACAGGCACCCTAAAGTTTACGGCTGCTCTGTTTCCAAGAACCTCCACTTCGGTACACCTTCAATATCCCAGGAAAGAGAAAAATGGATAAAGAAATGGTGGTACTTGGCACAATGGAATATCACTCAGCCATGAAATCAATGTCATAAGGCTAGTTAGCAGCATGATGAGTGGATTTAGGTACGATGACTCTAAGTGAAATAAGTCACACAGAAAAAGACACTTATCCTAAGATATCGCTTATAGAGGGAATGTCAAAATCGCTACACTTGAACTGAATTACAAAACAGAACAGAGTCACACCTTTAGAAGACACACTATGGCTGCTTAACGGGAAAGGTGAGGTGGGGTGATGCATAAAACAAGGGTTTGAAATTAGCTCAGACACCGCTCCATAAGCCAAATATGTAATAGACAAGGCCTACTCCCTGCTCAGTGAACTGGACTCAACACCCCCTAGTCACCGCACAAGAATATATCTGACTAGTATGAATCTGAAAACCTATGTATCGATATCTCTCTGCAAGTGAATCAAGAGGGTGTAAAGCGGCATAAACACAGCAGGGAAAAGCAGCCAAACCCCATTCTAAACATACATTACTTTAAAAAACCCACAAAGCAAAGACAGTGAAAGAGAGAGAAATTCTTACAAAATCCGTTCAGGGTCTCTGATGCAACCTGGATTGACCATATCTAGACCCACAGCTGGATGAGACATAAGGCTGGACACTCTTGGGGCTGAGAGGATTGGTGAGGTTGGGTGAGCAAATGCAGATACTTTAAAGTAATACCGCGGGGTACCCACCCCATGGGTCTCAAATCTCCAGGTACAAGGGAATCTTCCTACATCAAAACATGCATGGGAAACCCAGAAGATGGTATGCCGTGAGATCGGGAAAGGTTTCTAAAACGCACCTCATTTCTCCTCTCCTTGTGCTCGGGTTCGCCATTCCAGCCGCTTGACTAACCATCTCCCTACTTGGAGAATCAGCACCTTCAACCTACTGTTTCGTCCAGGTTGCAATTTGTCCTGAGGATGAACGGGAAGACGGGGAACCAACGAAAGACTAGCCCTAGGTGTTGGGACAGGCACAGGTCACTCCATTTTCCCATCAGGAAGAAGAATGAACCACAGGCTCAGCCTGCCCCCCAGAACCAAAATAGGGCCTGAAGCAATCCTGCGCTTTTGCGGCCAGCTCCCAAAAAAGCGAGGAGACAAATGGAGCTCAGGGGCACTGCAATTCACAAACGTGCAGAGTTATAAATGAGAACTCTCGTCCACAAATATATTGAGGGAAGGCAACGAAGAGGATTTGAAAGCAAGGCAGATTTGCAGGAAACAGATTTCAGGAGGTAGATTCGACTCGCCTTTAAAGCACATGAAAAGCGGCAAAACGTTGACAATGATGCCCTTGGCCAAAAAGGGCGTATGCGTTTTTTCCTGAATATATTCAGGAAAAAACGCATACGCCCTTTTTGGCCAACCAAGCAAGCCGGAAGGGCAAATCAGCGCTACAAAGAAGTCTCGCTTGCCCTCGGTCAAAAGGGCCATGCTGAACAAAGTGTAAAAACCAGAAAAGCAGGACAGGCCATGGAGACATGGAAGCCTTGCTACGCTGATGGGCGGGATGTAAATTGCCAACAGGCACTCTGGAGAAGAGTACGGTGTGTCCTGAAACAAGTAATAAACACAGCGTTGAGAGCATAGGGCACTTCCACTCATGGGCGTATAAATTGGGAAAACTAAAAATCAACAAGACACAGGCACCCTAAAGTTTACGGCTGCTCTGTTTCCAAGAACCTCCACTTCGGTACACCTTCAATATCCCAGGAAAGAGAAAAATGGATAAAGAAATGGTGGTACTTGGCACAGTGGAATATCACTCAGCCATGAAATCAATTTCATAAGGCTAGTTAGCAGCATGATGAGTGGATTTAGATACGATGATTCTAAGTGAAATAAGTCACACAGAAAAAGACACTTATCCTAAGATATCGCTTATAGAGGGAATGTCAAAATCGCTACACTTGAACTGAATTACAAAACAGAACAGAGTCACACCTTTAGAAGACACACTATGGCTGCTTAACGGGAAAGGTGAGGTGGGGTGATGCATAAAACAAAGGTTTGAAATTAGCTCAGACACCGCTCCATAAGCCAAATATGTAATAGACAAGGCCTACTCCCTGCTCAGTGAACTGGACTCAACACCCCCTAGTCACCGCACAAGAATATATCTGACTAGTAAGAATCTGAAAACCTATGTATCGATATCTCTCTGCAAGTGAATCAAGAGGGTGTAAAGCGGCATCAACACAGCAGGGAAAAGCAGCCAAGCCCGATTCTAAACATAAATTACTTTAAAAAACCCACAAAACAAAGACAGTGAAAGAGAGAGAAATTCTTACAAAATCCGTTCAGGGTCTGTGATGCAACCTGGATTGACCATATCTAGATCCACAGCTGGATGAGACATAAGGCTGGACACTCTTGGGGCTGAGAGGATTGGTGAGGTTGGGTGAGCAAACCCAGATACTTTAAAGTAACACTGCTGGGAACACACCCCATGGGTCTCAAATCTCCAGGTACAAGGGCATCTTCCTACATCAAAACATGCATGGGAAACCCAGAAGATGGTATGCCATGAGATCGGGAAAGGTTTCTAAAACGCACCTCATTTCTCCTCTCCTTGTGCTCGGGTTCGCCATTCCAGCCGCTTGACTAACCATCTCCCTACTTGGAGAATCAGCACCTTTAACCTCCTGATTGTACAGGTTGCAATTTGTCCTGAGGATGAACGGGAAGACGCGGAACCAACGAGAGACGAGCCCTAGGTGTTGGGACAGGCATAGGTCACTCCATTTTCCCATCAGGAAGAAGAATGAACCACAGGCTCAGCCTGCCCCCCAGAACCAAAATAGGGCCTGAAGCAATCCTGCGCTTTTGTGGCCAGCTCCCAAAAAAGCGAGGAGACAAATGGAGCTCAGGGGCACTGCAATTCACAAACGTGCAGAGTTATAAATGAGAACTCTCGTCCACAAATATATTGAGGGAAGGCAACGAAGAGGATTTGAAAGCAAGGCAGATTTGCAGGAAACAGATTTCAGGAGGTAGATTCGACTCGCCTTTAAAGCACATGAAAAGCGGCAAAACGTTGACAATGATGCCCTTGCCAAAAAGGGCGTATGCGTTTTTTCCTGAATATATTCAGGAAAAAACGCATACGCCCTTTTTGGCCAACCAAGCAAGCCGGAAGGGCAAATCAGCGCTACAAAGAAGTCTCGCTTGCCCTCGGTCAAAAGGGCCATGCTGAACAAACAGTAAAAACCAGAAAAGCAGGACAGGCCATGGAGACATGGGAGCCTTGCTACGCTGATGGGCGGGATGTAAATTGCCAACAGGCACTCTGGAGAAGAGTACGGTTTGTCCTGAAACAAGTAATAAACACAGCGTAGAGAGCATAGGGCACTTCCACTCAAGGGCGTATAAATTGGGAAAACTAAAAATCAACAAGACACAGGCACCCTAAAGTTTACGGCTGCTCTGTTTCCAAGAACCTCCACTTCGGTACACCTTCAATATCCCAGGAAAGAGAAAAATGGATAAAGAAATGGTGGTACTTGGCACAATGGAATATCACTCAGCCATGAAATCAATGTCATAAGGCTAGTTAGCAGCATGATGAGTGGATTTAGGTACGATGACTCTAAGTGAAATAAGTCACACAGAAAAAGACACTTATCCTAAGATATCGCTTATAGAGGGAATGTCAAAATCGCTACACTTGAACTGAATTACAAAACAGAACAGAGTCACACCTTTAGAAGACACACTATGGCTGCTTAACGGGAAAGGTGAGGTGGGGTGATGCATAAAACAAGGGTTTGAAATTAGCTCAGACACCGCTCCATAAGCCAAATATGTAATAGACAAGGCCTACTCCCTGCTCAGTGAACTGGACTCAACACCCCCTAGTCACCGCACAAGAATATATCTGACTAGTATGAATCTGAAAACCTATGTATCGATATCTCTCTGCAAGTGAATCAAGAGGGTGTAAAGCGGCATAAACACAGCAGGGAAAAGCAGCCAAACCCCATTCTAAACATACATTACTTTAAAAAACCCACAAAGCAAAGACAGTGAAAGAGAGAGAAATTCTTACAAAATCCGTTCAGGGTCTCTGATGCAACCTGGATTGACCATATCTAGACCCACAGCTGGATGAGACATAAGGCTGGACACTCTTGGGGCTGAGAGGATTGGTGAGGTTGGGTGAGCAAATGCAGATACTTTAAAGTAATACCGCGGGGTACCCACCCCATGGGTCTCAAATCTCCAGGTACAAGGGAATCTTCCTACATCAAAACATGCATGGGAAACCCAGAAGATGGTATGCCGTGAGATCGGGAAAGGTTTCTAAAACGCACCTCATTTCTCCTCTCCTTGTGCTCGGGTTCGCCATTCCAGCCGCTTGACTAACCATCTCCCTACTTGGAGAATCAGCACCTTTAACCTACTGTTTCGTCCAGGTTGCAATTTGTCCTGAGGATGAACGGGAAGACAGGGAACCAACGAAAGACTAGCCCTAGGTGTTGGGACAGGCACAGGTCACTCCATTTTCCCATCAGGAAGAAGAATGAACCACAGGCTCAGCCTGCCCCCCAGAACCAAAATAGGGCCTGAAGCAATCCTGCGCTTTTGCGGCCAGCTCCCAAAAAAGCGAGGAGACAAATGGAGCTCAGGGGCACTGCAATTCACAAACGTGCAGAGTTATAAATGAGAACTCTCGTCCACAAATATATTGAGGGAAGGCAACGAAGAGGATTTGAAAGCAAGGCAGATTTGCAGGAAACAGATTTCAGGAGGTAGATTCGACTCGCCTTTAAAGCACATGAAAAGCGGCAAAACGTTGACAATGATGCCCTTGGCCAAAAAGGGCGTATGCGTTTTTTCCTGAATATATTCAGGAAAAAACGCATACGCCCTTTTTGGCCAACCAAGCAAGCCGGAAGGGCAAATCAGCGCTACAAAGAAGTCTCGCTTGCCCTCGGTCAAAAGGGCCATGCTGAACAAAGTGTAAAAACCAGAAAAGCAGGACAGGCCATGGAGACATGGAAGCCTTGCTACGCTGATGGGCGGGATGTAAATTGCCAACAGGCACTCTGGAGAAGAGTACGGTGTGTCCTGAAACAAGTAATAAACACAGCGTTGAGAGCATAGGGCACTTCCACTCATGGGCGTATAAATTGGGAAAACTAAAAATCAACAAGACACAGGCACCCTAAAGTTTACGGCTGCTCTGTTTCCAAGAACCTCCACTTCGGTACACCTTCAATATCCCAGGAAAGAGAAAAATGGATAAAGAAATGGTGGTACTTGGCACAGTGGAATATCACTCAGCCATGAAATCAATGTCATAAGGCTAGTTAGCAGCATGATGAGTGGATTTAGATACGATGATTCTAAGTGAAATAAGTCACACAGAAAAAGACACTTATCCTAAGATATCGCTTATAGAGGGAATGTCAAAATCGCTACACTTGAACTGAATTACAAAACAGAACAGAGTCACACCTTTAGAAGACACACTATGGCTGCTTAACGGGAAAGGTGAGGTGGGGTGATGCATAAAACAAGGGTTTGAAATTAGCTCAGACACCGCTCCATAAGCCAAATATGTAATAGACAAGGCCTACTCCCTGCTCAGTGAACTGGACTCAACACCCCCTAGTCACCGCACAAGAATATATCTGACTAGTAAGAATCTGAAAACCTATGTATCGATATCTCTCTGCAAGTGAATCAAGAGGGTGTAAAGCGGCATCAACACAGCAGGGAAAAGCAGCCAAGCCCGATTCTAAACATAAATTACTTTAAAAAACCCACAAAACAAAGACAGTGAAAGAGAGAGAAATTCTTACAAAATCCGTTCAGGGTCTATGATGCAACCTGGATTGACCATATCAAGACCCACAGCTGGATGAGACATAAGGCTGGACATTCTTGGGGCTGAGAGGGTTGGTGAGGTTGGGTGAGCAAATGCACATACTTTAAAGTAACACTGCGGGGAACACACCCCATGGGTCTCAAATCTCCAGGTACAAGGGAATCTTCCTACATCAAAACATGCATGGGAAACCCAGAAGATGGTATGCCGTGAGATCGGGAAAGGTTTCTAAAACGCACCTCATTTCTCCTCTCCTTGTGCTCGGGTTCGCCATTCCAGCCGCTTGACTAACCATCTCCCTACTTGGAGAATCAGCACCTTTAACCTACTGTTTCGTCCAGGTTGCAATTTGTCCTGAGGATGAACGGGAAGACGGGGAACCAACGAAAGACTAGCCCTAGGTGTTGGGACAGGCACAGGTCACTCCATTTTCCCATCAGGAAGAAGAATGAACCACAGGCTCAGCCTGCCCCCCAGAACCAAAATAGGGCCTGAAGCAATCCTGCGCTTTTGCGGCCAGCTCCCAAAAAAGCGAGGAGACAAATGGAGCTCAGGGGCACTGCAATTCACAAACGTGCAGAGTTATAAATGAGAACTCTCGTCCACAAATATATTGAGGGAAGGCAACGAAGAGGATTTGAAAGCAAGGCAGATTTGCAGGAAACAGATTTCAGGAGGTAGATTCGACTCGCCTTTAAAGCACATGAAAAGCGGCAAAACGTTGACAATGATGCCCTTGGCCAAAAAGGGCGTATGCGTTTTTTCCTGAATATATTCAGGAAAAAACGCATACGCCCTTTTTGGCCAACCAAGCAAGCCGGAAGGGCAAATCAGCGCTACAAAGAAGTCTCGCTTGCCCTCGGTCAAAAGGGCCATGCTGAACAAAGTGTAAAAACCAGAAAAGCAGGACAGGCCATGGAGACATGGGAGCCTTGCTACGCTGATGGGCGGGATATAAATTGCCAACAGGCACTCTGGAGAAGAGTACGGTGTGTCCTGAAACAAGTAATAAACACAGCGTAGAGAGCATAGGGCACTTCCACTCAAGGGCGTATAAATTGGGAAAACTAAAAATCAACAAGACACAGGCACCCTAAAGTTTACGGCTGCTCTGTTTCCAAGAACCTCCACTTCGGTACACCTTCAATATCCCAGGAAAGAGAAAAATGGATAAAGAAATGGTGGTACTTGGCACAATGGAATATCACTCAGCCATGAAATCAATGTCATAAGGCTAGTTAGCAGCATGATGAGTGGATTTAGGTACGATGACTCTAAGTGAAATAAGTCACACAGAAAAAGACACTTATCCTAAGATATCGCTTATAGAGGGAATGTCAAAATCGCTACACTTGAACTGAATTACAAAACAGAACAGAGTCACACCTTTAGAAGACACACTATGGCTGCTTAACGGGAAAGGTGAGGTGGGGTGATGCATAAAACAAGGGTTTGAAATTAGCTCAGACACCGCTCCATAAGCCAAATATGTAATAGACAAGGCCTACTCCCTGCTCAGTGAACTGGACTCAACACCCCCTAGTCACCGCACAAGAATATATCTGACTAGTATGAATCTGAAAACCTATGTATCGATATCTCTCTGCAAGTGAATCAAGAGGGTGTAAAGCGGCATAAACACAGCAGGGAAAAGCAGCCAAACCCCATTCTAAACATACATTACTTTAAAAAACCCACAAAGCAAAGACAGTGAAAGAGAGAGAAATTCTTACAAAATCCGTTCAGGGTCTCTGATGCAACCTGGATTGACCATATCTAGACCCACAGCTGGATGAGACATAAGGCTGGACACTCTTGGGGCTGAGAGGATTGGTGAGGTTGGGTGAGCAAATGCAGATACTTTAAAGTAATACCGCGGGGTACCCACCCCATGGGTCTCAAATCTCCAGGTACAAGGGAATCTTCCTACATCAAAACATGCATGGGAAACCCAGAAGATGGTATGCCGTGAGATCGGGAAAGGTTTCTAAAACGCACCTCATTTCTCCTCTCCTTGTGCTCGGGTTCGCCATTCCAGCCGCTTGACTAACCATCTCCCTACTTGGAGAATCAGCACCTTCAACCTACTGTTTCGTCCAGGTTGCAATTTGTCCTGAGGATGAACGGGAAGACGGGGAACCAACGAAAGACTAGCCCTAGGTGTTGGGACAGGCACAGGTCACTCCATTTTCCCATCAGGAAGAAGAATGAACCACAGGCTCAGCCTGCCCCCCAGAACCAAAATAGGGCCTGAAGCAATCCTGCGCTTTTGCGGCCAGCTCCCAAAAAAGCGAGGAGACAAATGGAGCTCAGGGGCACTGCAATTCACAAACGTGCAGAGTTATAAATGAGAACTCTCGTCCACAAATATATTGAGGGAAGGCAACGAAGAGGATTTGAAAGCAAGGCAGATTTGCAGGAAACAGATTTCAGGAGGTAGATTCGACTCGCCTTTAAAGCACATGAAAAGCGGCAAAACGTTGACAATGATGCCCTTGGCCAAAAAGGGCGTATGCGTTTTTTCCTGAATATATTCAGGAAAAAACGCATACGCCCTTTTTGGCCAACCAAGCAAGCCGGAAGGGCAAATCAGCGCTACAAAGAAGTCTCGCTTGCCCTCGGTCAAAAGGGCCATGCTGAACAAAGTGTAAAAACCAGAAAAGCAGGACAGGCCATGGAGACATGGAAGCCTTGCTACGCTGATGGGCGGGATGTAAATTGCCAACAGGCACTCTGGAGAAGAGTACGGTGTGTCCTGAAACAAGTAATAAACACAGCGTTGAGAGCATAGGGCACTTCCACTCATGGGCGTATAAATTGGGAAAACTAAAAATCAACAAGACACAGGCACCCTAAAGTTTACGGCTGCTCTGTTTCCAAGAACCTCCACTTCGGTACACCTTCAATATCCCAGGAAAGAGAAAAATGGATAAAGAAATGGTGGTACTTGGCACAGTGGAATATCACTCAGCCATGAAATCAATTTCATAAGGCTAGTTAGCAGCATGATGAGTGGATTTAGATACGATGATTCTAAGTGAAATAAGTCACACAGAAAAAGACACTTATCCTAAGATATCGCTTATAGAGGGAATGTCAAAATCGCTACACTTGAACTGAATTACAAAACAGAACAGAGTCACACCTTTAGAAGACACACTATGGCTGCTTAACGGGAAAGGTGAGGTGGGGTGATGCATAAAACAAAGGTTTGAAATTAGCTCAGACACCGCTCCATAAGCCAAATATGTAATAGACAAGGCCTACTCCCTGCTCAGTGAACTGGACTCAACACCCCCTAGTCACCGCACAAGAATATATCTGACTAGTAAGAATCTGAAAACCTATGTATCGATATCTCTCTGCAAGTGAATCAAGAGGGTGTAAAGCGGCATCAACACAGCAGGGAAAAGCAGCCAAGCCCGATTCTAAACATAAATTACTTTAAAAAACCCACAAAACAAAGACAGTGAAAGAGAGAGAAATTCTTACAAAATCCGTTCAGGGTCTGTGATGCAACCTGGATTGACCATATCTAGATCCACAGCTGGATGAGACATAAGGCTGGACACTCTTGGGGCTGAGAGGATTGGTGAGGTTGGGTGAGCAAACGCAGATACTTTAAAGTAACACTGCGTGGAACACACCCCATGGGTCTCAAATCTCCAGGTACAAGGGCATCTTCCTACATCAAAACATGCATGGGAAAGCCAGAAGATGGTATGCCGTGAGATCGGGAAAGGTTTCTAAAACGCACCTCATTTCTCCTCTCCTTGTGCTCGGGTTCGCCATTCCAGCCGCTTGACTAACCATCTCCCTACTTGGAGAATCAGCACCTTTAACCTACTGTTTCGTCCAGGTTGCAATTTGTCCTGAGGATGAACGGGAAGACGGGGAACCAACGAAAGACTAGCCCTAGGTGTTGGGACAGGCACAGGTCACTCCATTTTCCCATCAGGAAGAAGAATGAACCACAGGCTCAGCCTGCCCCCCAGAACCAAAATAGGGCCTGAAGCAATCCTGCGCTTTTGCGGCCAGCTCCCAAAAAAGCGAGGAGACAAATGGAGCTCAGGGGCACTGCAATTCACAAACGTGCAGAGTTATAAATGAGAACTCTCGTCCACAAATATATTGAGGGAAGGCAACGAAGAGGATTTGAAAGCAAGGCAGATTTGCAGGAAACAGATTTCAGGAGGTAGATTCGACTCGCCTTTAAAGAACATGAAAAGCGGCAAAACGTTGACAATGATGCCCTTGGCCAAAAAGGGCGTATGCGTTTTTTCCTGAATATATTCAGGAAAAAACGCATACGCCCTTTTTGGCCAACCAAGCAAGCCGGAAGGGCAAATCAGCGCTACAAAGAAGTCTCGCTTGCCCTCGGTCAAAAGGGCCATGCTGAACAAAGTGTAAAAACCAGAAAAGCAGGACAGGCCATGGAGACATGGAAGCCTTGCTACGCTGATGGGCGGGATGTAAATTGCCAACAGGCACTCTGGAGAAGAGTACGGTGTGTCCTGAAACAAGTAATAAACACAGCGTAGAGAGCATAGGGCACTTCCACTCAAGGGCGTATAAATTGGGAAAACTAAAAATCAACAAGACACAGGCACCCTAAAGTTTACGGCTGCTCTGTTTCCAAGAACCTCCGCTTTGGAACACCTTCAATATCCCAGGAAAGAGAAAAATGGATAAAGAAATGGTGGTACTTGGCACAATGGAATATGACTCAGCCATGAAATCAATGTCATAAGGCTAGTTAGCAGCATGATGAGTGGATTTAGATACGATGATTCTAAGTGAAATAAGTCACACAGAAAAAGACACTTATCCTAATATATCGCTTATAGAGGGAATGTCAAAATCGCTACACTTGAACTGAATTACAAAACAGAACAGAGTCACACCTTTAGAAGACACACTATGGCTGCTTAACGGGAAAGGTGAGGTGGGGTGATGCATAAAACAAGGGTTTGAAATTAGCTCAGAGACCGCTCCATAAGCCAAATATGTAATAGACAAGACCTACTCCCTGCTCAGTGAACTGGACTCAACACACCCTAGTCACCACACAAGAATATATCTGACTAGTAAGAATCTGAAAACCTATGTATCGATATCTCTCTGCAAGTGAATCAAGAGGGTGTAAAGCAGCATCAACACAGCAGGGAAAAGCAGCCAAGCCCGATTCTAAACATAAATTACTTTAAAAAACACACAAAACAAAGACAGTTAAAGAGAGAGAAATTCTTACAAAATCCATTCAGGGTCTATGATGCAACCTGGATTGACCATATCTAGACCCACAGCTGGATGAGACATAAGGCTGGACACTCTTGGGGCTGAGAGGATTGGTGAGGTTGGGTGAGCAAACCCAGATACTTTAAAGTAACACTGCTGGGAACACACCCCATGGGTCTCAAATCTCCAGGTACAAGGGCATCTTCCTACATCAAAACATGCATGGGAAACCCAGAAGATGGTATGCCATGAGATCGGGAAAGGTTTCTAAAACGCACCTCATTTCTCCTCTCCTTGTGCTCGGGTTCGCCATTCCAGCCGCTTGACTAACCATCTCCCTACTTGGAGAATCAGCACCTTTAACCTCCTGATTGTACAGGTTGCAATTTGTCCTGAGGATGAACGGGAAGACGCGGAACCAACGAGAGACGAGCCCTAGGTGTTGGGACAGGCATAGGTCACTCCATTTTCCCATCAGGAAGAAGAATGAACCACAGGCTCAGCCTGCCCTCCAGAACCAAAATAGGTCCTGAAGCAAACCTGCGCTTTTGCGGCCAGCTCCCAAAAAAGCGAGGAGACAAATGGAGCTCAGGGGCACTGCAATTCACAAACGTGCAGAGTTATAAATGAGAACTCTCGTCCACAAATATATTGAGGGAAGGCAACGAAGAGGATTTGAAAGCAAGGCAGATTTGCAGGAAACAGATTTCAGGAGGTAGATTCGACTCGCCTTTAAAGCACATGAAAAGCGGAAAAACGTTGACAATGATGCCCTTGGCCAAAAAGGGCGTATGCGTTTTTTCCTGAATATATTCAGGAAAAAACGCATACGCCCTTTTTGGCCAACCAAGCAAGCCGGAAGGGCAAATCAGCGCTACAAAGAAGTCTCGCTTGCCCTCGGTCAAAAGGGCCATGCTGAAAAAAGTGTAAAAACCAGAAAAGCAGGACAGGCCATGGAGACATGGGAGCCTTGCTACGCTGATGGGCGGGATGTAAATTGCCAACAGGCACTCTGGAGAAGAGTACGGTGTGTCCTGAAACAAGTAATAAACACAGCGTAGAGAGCATAGGGCACTTCCACTCATGGGCGTATAAATTGGGAAAACTAAAAATCAACAAGACACAGGCAACCTAAAGTTTACGGCTGCTCTGTTTCCAAGAATCTCCGCTTCGGTACACCTTCAATATCCCAGGAAAGAGAAAAATGGATAAAGAAATGGTGGTACTTGGCACAATGGAATATCACTCAGCCATTAAATCAATGTCATAAGGCAAGTTAGAAGCATGATGAGTGGATTTAGGTACGATGATTCTAAGTGAAATAAGTCACACAGAAAAAGGCACTTATCCTAAGATATCGCTTATAGAGGGAATGTCAAAATCGCTACACTTGAACTGAATTACAAAACAGAACAGAGGCACACCTTTAGAAGACACACTATGGCTGCTTAACGGGAAAGGTGAGGTGGGGTGATGCATAAAACAAGGGTTTGAAATTAGCTCAGACACCGCTCCATAAGCCAAATATGTACTAGACAAGGCCTACTCCCTGCTCAGGGAACTGGACTCAACACCCCCTAGTCACCACACAAGAATATATCTGACTAGTAAGAATCTGAAAACCTATGTATCGATATCTCTCTGCAAGTGAATCAAGAGGGTGTAAAGCAGCATCAACGCAGCAGGGAAAAGCAGCCAAACCCCATTCTAATCATACATTACTTTAAAAAACCCACAAAGCAAAGACAGTGAAAGAGAGAGAAATTCTTACAAAATCCGTTCAGGGTCTCTGATGCAACCTGGATTGACCATATCTAGACCCACAGCTGGATGAGACATAAGGCTGGACACTCTTGGGGCTGAGAGGATTGGTGAGGTTGGGTGAGCAAATACAGATACTTTAAAGTAATACCGCGGGGTACCCACCCCATGGGTCTCAAATCTCCAGGTACAAGGGCATCTTCCTACATCAAAACATTCATGGGAAACCCAGAAGATGGTATGCCGTGAGATCGGGAAAGGTTTCTAAAACGCACCTCATTTCTCCTCTCCTTGTGCTCGGGTTCGCCATTCCAGCCGCTTGACTAACCATCTCCCTACTTGGAGAATCAGCACCTTTAACCTCCTGTTTCGTCCAGGTTGCAATTTGTCCTGAGGATGAACGGGAAGACGGGGAACCAACGAGAGACTAGCCCTAGGTGTTGGGACAGGCACAGGTCACTCCATTTTCCCATCAGGAAGAAGAATGAACCACAGGCTCAGCCTGCCCCCCAGAACCAAAATAGGGCCTGAAGCAATCCTGCGCTTCTGCGGCCAGCTCCCAAAAAAGCGAGGAGACAAATGGAGCTCAGGGGCACTGCAATTCACAAACGTGCAGAGTTATAAATGAGAACTCTCGTCCACAAATATATTGAGGGAAGGCAACGAAGAGGATTTGAAAGCAAGGCAGATTTGCAGGAAACAGATTTCAGGAGGTAGATTCGACTCGCCTTTAAAGCACATGAAAAGCGGCAAAACGTTGACAATGATGCCCTTGGCCAAAAAGGGCGTATGCGTTTTTTCCTGAATATATTCAGGAAAAAACGCATACGCCCTTTTTGGCCAACCAAGCAAGCCAGAAGGCCAAATCAGCGCTACAAAGAAATCTCGCTTGCCCTCGGTCAAAAGGGCCATGCTGAAAAAAGTGTAAAAACCAGAAAAGCAGGACAGGCCATGGAGACATGGAAGCCTTGCTACGCTGATGGGCGGGATGTAAATTGCCAACAGGCACTCTGGAGAAGAGTACGGTGTGTCCTGAAACAAGTAAGAAACACAGCGTAGAGAGCATAGGGCACTTCCACTCATGGGCGTATAAATTGGGAAAACTAAAAATCAACAAGACACAGGCACCCTAAAGTTTACGGCTGCTCTCTTTCCAAGAATCTCCGCTTCGGTACACCTTCAATATCCCAGGAAAGAGAAAAATGGATAAAGAAATGGTGGTACTTGGCACAATGGAATATCACTCAGCCATGAAATCAATGTCATAAGGCTAGATAGCAGCATGATGAGTGGATTTAGGTACGATGATTCTAAGTGAAATAAGTCACACAGAAAAAGACACTTATCCTAAGATATCGCTTTTAGGGGGAATGTCAAAATCGCTACACTTGAACTGAATTACAAAACAGAACATAGTCACACCTTTAGAAGACACACTATGGCTGCTTAACGGGAAAGGTGAGGTGGGGTGATGCATAAAACAAGGGTTTGAAATTAGCTCAGAGACCGCTCCATAAGCCAAATATGTAATAGACAAGGCCTACTCCATGCTCAGTGAACTGGACTCAATACACCCTAGTCACCACTCAAGAATATATCTGACTAGTAAGAATCTGAAAACCTATGTATCGATATCTCTCTGCAAGTGAATCAAAAGGGTGTAAAGCGGCATCAACACAGCAGGGAAAAGCAGCCAAGCCCGATTCTAAACATACATTACTTTAAAAAACCCACAAAAGAAAGACAGTGAAAGAGAGAGAAATTCTTACAAAATCCGTTCAGGGTCTATGATGCAACCTGGATTGACCATATCTAGACCCACAGCTGGATGAGACATAAGGCTGGACACTCTTGGGGCTGAGAGGATTGGTGAGGTTGGGTGAGCAAACGCAGATACTTTAAAGTAACACTGCTGGGAACACACCCCATGGGTCTCAAATCTCCCGGTACAAGGCATCTTCCTACATCAAAACATGCATGGGAAACCCAGAAGATGGTATGCCGTGAGATCGGGAAAGGTTTCTAAAACGCACCTCATTTCTCCTCTCCTTGTGCTCGGGTTCGCCATTCCAGCCGCTTGACTAACCATCTCCCTACTTGGAGAATCAGCACCTTTAACCTCCTGTTTCGTCCAGGTTGCAATTTGTCCTGAGGATGAACGGGAAGACGGGGAAACAACGAGAGACTAGCCCTCGGTGTTGGGACAGGCACAGGTCACTCCATTTTCCCATCAGGAAGAAGAATGAACCACAGGCTCAGCCTGCCCCCCAGAACCAAAATAGGGCCTGAAGCAATCCTGCGCTTTTGCGGCCAGCTCCCAAAAAAGCGAGGAGACAAATGGAGCTCAGGGGCACTGCAATTCACAAACGTGCAGAGTTATAAATGAGAACTCTCGTCCACAAATATATTGAGGGAAGGCAATGAAGAGGATTTGAAAGCAAGGCAGATTTGCAGGAAACAGATTTCAGGAGGTAGATTCGACTCGCCTTTAAAGCACATGAAAAGCGGCAAAACGTTGACAATGATGCCCTTGGCCAAAAAGGGCGTATGCGTTTTTTCCTGAA